>NC_088995.1:11353991-11676572 GCF_963932015.1 Anas acuta | reverse complement strand
GGATGCGCATACCTAAAGCCTGGGACACGGCAGCCTCAGGCTCCTTGCAAAGCTCTTGTGCTTCTTTACCCTCTGGCGTTGGTGTAGATGGCTGGGAGGGGAACACCAGCTGGATTTTCTCCATTTTTCCCCCTAGTCGATGGTGCAAGTGAAGCTCAGCGGTGCCTGCAGCAGCACCTTGCTGGGCAGGAGTGGAAGGAGGGCAGGCAGGCATGCAGATGGTGGGACGTGTGCGCACGGCTTTCTGTACAGACAGAAGCTGTAGCGCGGTTTGTCATTTCAGCTTTGTGCCTCTGGGAACATAAAGACCTTTATTATAGAAAACGTGCGGTGGAGGGAGTAACAGCACTTCAAAATTTAAAAAAAAAAAAAAAAAAAGTCCAGTCCGTCTGTGTGACAGTAAAATATTCAGAGAAATGTGTGCTCATTATGCAGGAGGCATCCCGAAACAAGGCATTGGCACCTTTATAATACAGAAACCGAAGCAAGATGTTTGGAGAAGACAGATAGACAGCTGGTTTGTGCCCAACCCGTGGATGTACGCAATCCATCACTGCCAGGCCTGAGAACAAGCGGGAGCTCGCAGGCGCTGCCTTCCTGGCACCGCGTCTGCTCGGCAGAAGCGCGGCGGTGGCAGCGAGAGCAAGCGGCAGCCCCCTCCTGCCCCTGCTCTCGCTGGGGAGAGCAGCCAAAGGCTTTGGGATGCGGGAGGCACAAGTCCGGTGTGGTTTTGCTGGCCATCAGCTGGCTCCAGCACGCAGGATGGCTGCTTGGAGAACCAGCCCGTGCTTTTAGGGCAAAGAGGAGGCCGGAAGGTTGGGCTGGGGGCAGGTCTGCCCAAAGCCGTCTCACCGTCCTTGCACAGTTTGTTCGCTAGTCTGTGGTGGTGTTTTTTAATTCCAGAAGCCTCTATTGTGATACAAACTCTTCTTGGCAGTACTGGCAATATTGACAGGTCCTGCTGCCCCTGTGTAGTGACACAGAGCAGTTCTACATAAAAACACCCAGCTTTCTCAGTCAGTCTTGGGGCCAGCTTGCTCCTCGTTCCCTCATTTTTCCAAATTACAAAATTCAGACATAGCCACCAGGCTCTCTTGCAGCTTAGGTGAAGGCCATAGCTGAAAACTGGTAGTTCAGTATTCAGAGCCACGTGCTGCATGGGTGCAACGAAACGGGTGCGTCTGGGGGTTTTCGGGTGGTTTTGGTTATCGTAAGGGCCTGATGCAGTCCATAGCACCATGATTCAGAGCATGCTGAAGGCAGTGGAAAGGTGCCTGTTGACTTCAGCAGACTTGAGATCAGGCCAAGCATCACTTCACTGCAGATTTTATGTATTTTTCTTAAAATCGTAGCTATGGCAATGTATGCTCAGGCCTGCTAGTGATTAACAGCCAACGGGGAAATATCCCCTTTTCCCAATTTCTTTACTGATTTAAAAGCTGGTGCTGATCTGGGGCTTTAAAAACAGGACTGGTTGTGTGGTGCTAACTTCAAGTGTCTGGTATTGGAAGTTACAGCTTTTGTAAAACGTTAGCAAAGATGTTTAAAAAATGCTGCAATTAAAAATCCCATTACAAGCCCTAAAGGCAAAATAGAGATCCATAGTAAGGCCCTAATTCCACCCTTCTGGCTTTTGGGCCCAAACTTCAGCACCGTACGTGTACAGGTCCCCTCGCTGATGGGCACAGGGTGAATACTGTCCCCCCCTTACAACACGTAAATGTTGTAAAATGCCTGGGTAGTTACCGGGTAAACTGGCTGAGCTGTGTTGACTTCAGCATGACTGTTGAAGTATTTGGGCTATTTTTTCAGAAGCAAGAGTCTCTGGGCTTTGGGGTTTGATTTGTCCCGTAACCCCCCTCCCTGACGTGCTGTTACACAAGTGCTGTACACCCCCAGTGAGCATCAGTGATTTTCTTGCATTTCATTTAAGTGTGTTTATGACAGCCTCTCCTGGTTTGGGAAGATGTTTGGTAATATCACACGTTCTGGTAAAACTTGACACAAACAAGCGATTCTGCAAGAAGTCCTGCTCAAAAGACACGGTAAAAAAATAGAAAGCCCATGGTACAGTGTCTCTTCCTTTGACAGTAATTGTTTTGCTCTTTGTATTATCTTACACAATGTGACCACACCACCCGCTGCTGTGACTTCTGAAAAAACAAAACTGTTCATCCACGAGCCGGGAGGAACCAGAAGGATTCTAAATTATACAATTTGTAGAGGAAATGACTTGTTCGGCTGAGCTACGTACTACCCAGTGAGCTGCTCCTAGCCTGCGGCGTGACCTCGAATAACCTCCGGGAAATTTCTGGTACCAACACGTGGCCTCCAGGCTGCGGGGAGAAGCCCGCATGGCAGGTGTGGGGAGTACGAGGGCATGCTGGTGGGCTCAGCTGAGTTGTTGGGCTCCAGGATGGAGCCCAGGTAGGCACAGGCACGGGATTTTCAGCAGGAAGCATAGGGACAGGCCTCCTGCTGTCTTTACTGCCCTCCAAGGCTGCCCGGCCAGCAGCTGCCTGGTGCTGACAGCCTAAAAGCCACATCCCAGCTTTCTGCAAATGGGGCAGGTATGGCAAAACTGCAGTGCTCGGTCTTCCCAGCGTTTCACCTTAGGACAGGTGCGTGTGTTGGTGGGTTAAGGCATCCTTTTCATTATGGTTTTCTATTTTAGCAGTTGAAAACCTCTGAATTCCCAGGGCTTTGCTGCAAAACTCTCCCACATGCAGTCTTACCGTACTTCTCCCAGGTTCTCACCTTGCATCCACAGTGACACGACAGTTTCCCAAAGGGAAATTCACCTTACTGCTTGCTAAGTTGTGTATCTCACCGGGTCCCCAGCGCCCCCCAGTCTTCCTGCAGACAGCAGGTGGGTTTAATTTGCGATGTGTCTGCGGTGGGCTGCGTCCTGCCTTCGGAGGGGACGGACGCTGGAGTCTAAGAGGTGGTTTGTTTTCTTTCCTCTCCAAGTGCTGCAGTCATGTTTCTGTTGGAATAGGTTTTCAGGTTTTGAAGCTAATGAATGTTAACAAATCACTGGAAGTGAAAATAAAAATAGAGAAGGAAAGTAGGTGAGATACCACTGCAAGCTTGGCTTGTGCTTTGTGGATCTTTTTTTAATAGCAAAGAAGTGACATCAGCTCTGCTGCAGGCATGAATTAAAGATGAGAACTTAATAAAACTTGTTGGAGGAGAGAGGGAGGAAGGCAAGTAGAACTAAAGCAACGATGTCTTTATTTTTAAGCAGACAGCACCACCTCTGCTTCAGCTTTCCGAGATGGCGGTGGCGAATAACAAAAGCTGCAAGTGGTCTGTGAATCAAAAGTGCCCTCTGCTGGAAAACCCTGCGCGGAGGAGCGGCTCCAGTTGCTGCCCAAAGCCTAATTACCCTCTTCTGCTGGGGAAGGGCCTGGCTGTTATCCAGGATGCTCTCAGCAGTTGCCTTTGCCATGACATGCCCAGCAGGGATTGCAGTCTGAACATGTCACCGGGCACTGGTGGAGGCAGAGATTTCACTCCTGTTCGACATCATGTGTGCGGGGCTGCCCAGCCGCTGGCCTGTTTGTTACCCAGAGAAAATGTGAATTTGCATTTGCAATAATGCCACGTGAAAGATAAGAATCTGGGTGCAAATGCTGTGCAGATAACATCACGCTTGGCAAAGACACAAGTGATAAAAAAGGGATGGAGCTAGGAAGGAGCCTACGGTAGCCCTGCGGTCGCTCTGTTGCACACAGCAGCGCTGATGGAAGATGCCGAGCTGCGCGCCGCTCCAGACTCCTCTTCTCTGTGAAATAAACTAGTTGTGTGCAAAAATGTGGCTCTAACCAGTTAAATCCTCGCTATAATTCCTTTTGCTAGCCTTCACTCTAGCTTTTAGGGTACGGACAGAGCCCCTGGCATAGCCGTACCCTCACCTGTCCTCGGGGTCTGGTGTGGGCTGGTGCCAAAAACGGGGCGATGCGGCTCTCAGCCCTCAGTCCTATGCCTCTGAGGGGTACTGGAAAGCACAGGGGGGAAAATTAACAAAGGGCGATAACATCCAAGTGAGTACAAGTTAAATGTTTATGGATTCGGCTGCTTGGTTATCCGTTCTGTGCATCTTCAGCAATTGCGGCGACAAGGGCTGTTTCCTTCCTAATTGAAATAATACTTCTGCATCTGGAGCAAAAAGGAATAGGATCCATCTTGTTGTTTGTTATCACAGAAGAGTGTTTTAAAAGATGAATGCTCAGATTCAAAAAGAGCAGAAATCAGAGCAAGTAGATGAACTGAAGCTCAGGAATGCAGCTTGTACCAGTTGCATTTCGTGCCCCTCGGGAGAGGAGCTGCCGCGTGATGCGTTGTGGTGATGTTAT
Source organism: Anas acuta (assembly GCF_963932015.1). Taxonomy (NCBI): domain Eukaryota; kingdom Metazoa; phylum Chordata; class Aves; order Anseriformes; family Anatidae; genus Anas; species Anas acuta. The sequence goes on along the minus strand of NC_088995.1, from coordinate 11,672,214 downwards.
CCAGCAGCAAGCAGTGATACTGACGGATTCTGAAGGAAAAGCTGGCCAGAAAAAGGGGGAAATAATCCTTGTGGCTATGAAGCAAGCTTGAAGTCCTCAGGGATTTTTAACAGAGGACTTTTTCCTCAGGGGAGCCATAGAGCTAGTGTCCCAGGCTTCGCTGTGCTGGCACTGGTTGACTTTGGCAGGCAGGACTTTTTCCTCTCATTGTCCTGGAGATCTCTTTGATTGTTCTGCTTGTACTCGTGGGTGGAAAGGCAGTTTTACTTAAGGTGGAATAAATATTTATTCTCGTAGAGCACTTGCCACAGCTGCTGCTTTGCAAAAAGCTGGTGGTTTCAGTTAGGAGCGAGTCATGCAAACGCAGTGCTTTTATGAATTTGCACCTGCTGGCTGTGGTTTGGGTTTGAATGAATCTAAAATCTCGGAGGTGAAGTTCACCAAAAGTGGTAAGCTTTGACCGGCTAAACTCAGTGAATTATTCATTCCTTTCTCCCAGTACCGTGAAATTACCACCAAATCTTTTACCTGCGCTCTGGATGGATTTCTCATTAAATCTGGCTGACGTTTCGGGTGTGTGCCAATCGTTTGACCTGTTTTCGGGTTGATTTCAGAAGAACTGCAGTGTGTAACATCCGCGAATTTAGACACAGGTTTCTTGGTGCCTAATTCAAATAATTTATTGAACTGACAGCACGCTTTCTATCAGCTTCTGCTTACAGCTGGAAACAATAGGATCAGATTATGTGAAATGCTTCCTTTCAGTGGAGAGTGCTGCTACCCCTGCAACCTGCCGGCAGCTGAATGTCAGGTTATAGCTGCAGGAGCGCTCGGGGTGTGCTTGGCGAGCAGGCGGACTCGAGTAAGATGAGTGCGTGTTTCTGTTGGACACGTGCTCTTGGTGGCAACTTGGTTGGTCATTTACTGATGTTGTGCGTTGGGATCTCTGCTTGTATTTCGGCTTAATGCTTTCAGTTTGGGATGCAGAAATTCCTGAAGTGTCCTTCTGGTAGTTGTAGGAAGAGACAAAACGTGAGTCCATGTATCGTGAATGTAGGATTTCTGTAATTGGTTTCATTTTGAAGCGAGTAATTTCAGCAGTGGTTTTTGGAGTTACCTTTTAATCCACTCCAGTCTCTTCCTTGCCCCACAATCCATGCACATTTCCTTATATTTTTAATTTTTTCCCCCAACATTGGAGTGACAGGTTCAGGTCAAACTGGTATAATTCTGCCCCTTCCAGGCAGTGAATGTGAGTCAGAAAAGTGAGATTACAAACAAAACCAAAAAGCCCTGTTTCCTTATAACATAAGCTTTATTTCTTAGTAATATCTGGTGTGTTGGCAAGGGAGGGTGTCTGGAGTGTTTTCAGAGGGATTTGGTGCTTTGCTTGGAGCCAGGCTGCGCTGATCCTGTGCTGTGCCAGCGGCAGCCAGCCTGGCACCGTGACCGCAGCCTCCCTGCTCTTCTCCTGCCATGGTAGCTCAGCTCGGGGTGTGTGAGACAGATGCGTCACGGCAGCCTCACGCAGGGGAAAACCAAAGTGGTCGGGCAGTGCCCGCGGGGCGATCCCAGCTCTGGGTCCCCCTGGTGAAGAGCAGAGCAGGACTGCGGCTGCTCGGCGCCCTCCGATGCAGGCGGTGGGGTCACAGCTGTGTCTGGGGGCATGGCTCTGCACCCCCAGGGCTGCTGGCGTTCCTGTGCCACAAGGACTCGTGGTTTCTTAATGTACACTGGTCTTCCCTGGAAAAGGTATGGGGAACACTTCTCATGGCAGCCCAGCCATCCAGGTGGAGGGAACACGCGGGATCTACAGGTTTCTGAAAAAATGGATTTATTTCCTGCAGACTCCTCATCTGGAAAAGCAGCACATTGCTTTCTTAACACCTTAGTGAAAGGGGATACATTTCAAGGGATTGATCCATTAGTTCAGAGTACGTGTTTAGTTGACAAATGAAAGGAAACCCAGCTGAGAGAACTGACTCGCAGTCTCAGCATGGGTCTGAAATGTGAAGTGCGATCTGCGAGATGACTCCTCTTGTAAATTTGTCTCATTAGCAAGATGGGGGGCTGTCTGTGATGCAGAGCATTCCCTTTCTGTTGTTCCCCTCGTTGGTAATTTCTAAATATAAGAAACAAAATACCCTCCACATAAACAATCTCCAAAGGCAATTGTTCCGCTCGTATTTTTCTCTGCATGGAAAACCAACTGCTTGTCTCTTTGTGTAGAAAGTAACAGATCGCTAAGCAACGCTTGGTTGCTCCTTTAGCAGTGTTTCAGTGTGGAATTCCCCCACAGAGTACACTTCATATCTTAAAAACCCTAAAAGCTGGAGCGGGCCGTGCTGCTGTCCCTGCCCCTCGCTCCGCTCCAGCTGCTCGGTGTGGAGGTCTGCGTCTGTGGGGTGGCTGTTTGTGGGGGTGAACAGTCTCGTCTCTTCCTTCCAGGGCTTTTTCCCATTTGCAATTTGGAGTTACATGAGTCTGCCTTGATAGAAAGGGCTCTTACAGTTTGTTTTTTGGAAAATGATTAAACTTTTTCTCATACTTCACTAGCAAATTTGAAAGGCAAATAATAATTCATACAGGGGTCTTCGTTATTTTGGTCATGCTTCTTTTCAAGCAGTGTTGTTTTTCTTTATAAGAGGTCCTGATATGCATGGAGTTCAATAGTATCTGGTTGTTAAAAGTGAACGTTCATAGGAAGCCAAATTTCAGGGATTTCCTCTTAGGGTCAAACAGCAACTTGTGCCTGTGCTAGGGCTGTGCAGAGAGCGGTGCCTTGCAGCCCGTCCCCAGGAGCTGTCACCCCAAGAGAGGACCAGGTGCAGTTTGCAAGCAGTGGTCTTCTGTATTTTATCCTAACCAGCTCCCTGACCTTTTTCTTACAGTGTCCCACATTATAACGGTATTGCAGAGGTCCCAGGTTTACACACGGGATTTTCTATCATGTCAGGGATTCGATATATCCATTGCATTCACTCTGAAAGTTTCAAATACAGTCATTTCAGCATATGTAAGAAGGAAGGCAGCTGTAAGCATCTCATGAGAGGGGCCCTTCTTTTGCATCTTGATACATGTGTGTGTGACCCTGCACTCTTCAGAGTTGACAGGAGTGGAGGCTTCAGTGGATTTGTAAGTCAAACCAAGAGTTTAAGGAAAGTCCCTGTGTTTCTGGCAGCACCCCAGCACTCCCGGCGATCGGTGCTTTTCATCTAAGGTGAATTGCAGAAGTTCCTCCGCCGTTTATCTTTCAGACAGTAATTTCAGCAGAACTTCTGACAGTGTGTATAAAGTTAAGCACTAATTTAGGATGAAGATCATCCTTCAGTCTGCTCAGCTGCTCATTCGTAGATGGATTACAATTTACCTGAAGAAACTAGGTCTTGAGAAGAATGTCTGGATTTATGAGAGCATGATACAATTTTAAACAGCTGTCTTACTGACCCAAGGGAGTGAAGTTTGTGTCCTTTTTCAGTAGACCAGCAAGAACATGCCTACTTAGGAGTCCTGCAGATGGCAAACGTCTCTGTAGTAAGCAGCCTCTGGGTGAAGGTGACCGTGGTAGCACTCCTCAGGCGCTTTCTGTAGTTGCACGCCATGGTACTGGAGTATGCCGTTGCTCCCTCTTGGCACCTGTTTTTTCAGTGTGCAGGGTTTCATTGCCATGCCAGGGATATCCTTGGTTGGTTTTAATTTAAAAAGGGCTATGTGACTGAGTCTTGTGCTGCGGTTTGGCTCCGTCCTGCTCAGCTGCTCAGCACAGTGCGGCTTGCCGTGCAGCGCAGTGAATGGCAGAGAACTTCAGCTTTGCACTTCTCACTTCCCATTAACTTCTTCCAGAGGGAGGATTTGCATCGTGACAGTCTTTGGTCTGTAAGTGCAAAAACCCATGTAATAAGTGGATAACGTTGTGACTGTGGGCCCAAGAAACACGCTGGGTGATAGGATAATTAGTCTGGACAGATGACATGGCTCAGCTGCAAGTTTAAGATTGCCTTCTTTGCTGTGCAGACCGGCTGGAGGAGCAGAAGAAATATGTGAATGTGGCTGTGCTGCACCTCCACCACGGGGCAGAAATGCCTAAAAGCACCAATTCACCTGTGTAGGCCGTTTTGAGGTGTCCCCAGCTGAACTCCTTTTATACCAGGAAGAACTCACTGTCCTGCATACTTGCGTGCTGATAAAGACTTTGACAAAGAGAGAAGTTAAAAATTTCTCAGGACTAGAGCCTGTGAACCAGAGTTTGTACCTGGCTATCGTAGAAAAGTCCTTGCAGGGCTGGTGCGTTGATCAGGAAGAGCTAGAGGTGAGAGATGGATATTGCAGCCAGCGAGGGCCCATGCACTGCTGTCCCCAGGAGCTGTACAAAAAGGCCCTGGAAAAGGTGCTTCCACCCAGGGGGGCAGCGACACGGCCGGGGTGAGCCTGCTGGGCACGGGCAGGTATTGTCACAGCTGCTTGGAAGATCAGCAATAAAGGGCAGTAACTGCACGTGGAAGATGAGCTTCTTTTAAATAGAGGCTTCATTAAAGAAAGATTTGTCCCTTTAGCGAGGGGACTTTTTGGTTAGGGAATTCTTGTTTTTCTGTTGTGTATTTAGAGTTTCTGTTTTAGAAGTGTCAGTGAAAGCAGCCGTGCTGGTGTAGGCCTCAGTCAGCAGCAGCCGCTAGAGCTCAACAGGAAGAAGCACTGAGCTCCCACACGGCGTGGGGCCTGCCTTTCTTTATCGTGCACCTTTGCTCTTGTCCTTGGTCATGGACAGGGCTGTAGCTGTGCAGGAGATGTGTGTGGCCCCAGGGGTCTCGTCAGCGCAGTGTGAAGCCAGCAGTGGCGGCTGGGAGCCCTGCAGCGAGGGGGGCAGGGGCCCTGCTGGCCCCGCACGGCACCAGGGAACCGGGGGGCTTTGGTGGGGGCTGCCGCTGGAGAGTGCTGGCAAGGAAGGGTTCAGGAGGAAAAAAGGCATTGCTTTGGCCATGGTGAGCTCCAGATGATCACAGGGGTGTAGGCTGAGATATCCGCAGATGGTCTGTGTTGAAATGTTCGCTGGACGTGTGCAGGTGAAGTTATGCAAAGAGCAAAGTGAAGGCTGATGAAAGGAGCTGGCTGCCAGCTGTGGGCTGATCCTTCCAGCTAGCTCTGCAGTCATCCTTTGGGGCGTGCAGGCCTGCACAGGCACACGCCAGCTCTCTCGCTTGCCTAGCCAGGGCATGATGTGGCTCTTCACCACCGAGGGCACGGATGCCTCCCTTTACCACCAGTGGGGGTTCAAGTGCCCCGCTGAGCTCTGCGAGGAGTGCGGCTCCCTCCCCACCCACGCTTGGAAGAGCAGGAACTGTCCTTGCTGTGAGCCTGGCCTCTGCGCTGCCAGGCATGCAGGAAAGCTTGCAACTCTGCTTTGCCCAGGAGTCTGCATGAATGAAGAGGGAAAGTATTATTTTTTTTTTACAATAAAAAGGGGCTTTCACGGTGTTTCTTTTTTATTTATTTTCAGTGTTATTTATATGTAGCACATCAGGACCCTCCTTCAGAGGTGGGAGCAAATTGCAGCCTATTCCAGGTGTTTCCTTGTTTGCTGCTGATGCCTATAAAAAGGAGGAGGAAGCGTAGCCATCTCCAGCTGAAGCCACGTGCACGTTGATACCAGTATTTGGATATTAAGCCGTTTATTCCCCAAGTAAAAATGTGGCAACCTTGTTCTGTTTGCCTCACTTGTTGACTGCTGCCAAATTTAGCCATAGGTTACTGCAGCAGTAAGCTCAGGAAAGGTTCCCCTCTCTGAAAATAAAATCACTTTCTACAACCTTCATAAGTTTTAATTAAAAGGAGCATGTAATGATTTTGGCATTGAATCCAATTTCATATACTGTTTAAATCGAGAAATAAAATTATTTCCATCAGGCTTTTAGTTCAAGGCTTGTAACGGCTGGATCATTTCCTTTTTCATCAGTTTCTGAGTTTTAAAATGGTTTATGAACTTTAGCGAAATCATTTAGAAATGGATTTCATGCAGAATAGTTAATAAATGAATAGCAGAGCCATGTAGTGAAATGAGTCTTGTTTGCATCTCAAGCAGCACAAATTTAAATAAAACACAGGGTTTTGCATAACAGCATTTGTTTTTAATGTCAGCAGTGTTTTTCAAGCCACCTCCAATATCCTTCATTTTTCACAGGGATATCTTTGGCAGCAAGGAGGATTTTCAGGGGCTGATTTGAGGTACATAATTGGAGCACTAAGACTACACACACAAAGTGTCACTTAATGGATGAGGCTCATTTAATTGTAGGCTGCTCAGAAATAACCCAAGAAACACTTGACTGGTAGCTAATGCAGAGGTGTAATTAGACTTCTACATAAGTGTAATTAGGCTGATTGCATAGAAAGAAAGAGAGTTCATAAGGTTTTTAAATGTGTGCAGAGTCATTTTGTCTCCCTGTCTTTTCCCTAAGCTGCTGCCTTATCTGTGCTGGACTTAAATAAATAAAATGCGCACACTGCTCTTTAGCTATCACTCACCTGTGCTCTTCTGGCCTTTCACCGTTTGTGGGTTTTGCTGGCGGCGCTTTGGCCCTTTTGGGTTTTTTGTTGTTTATTAGTGCTGGGTTTTTCCTTGCTAAAGCTGCTTGGCAGCTGGGGGAGGCTGTGCCCAGCCCGGGGCACTTGGCACAGCAGGAGGAAGGGAGGGGTGATGCCACCCGGCTCCGGGAACTCACTGAGGACCTGCTTGTGTCAGGGCATCGTCCCAGTCTCTTACTGGTTGTGGTTCTTGGGGGAGGAGGGGCTTTATGGGACATGACACATGAATGAGTGAAAAATCAGTATTTACAGATCTTTTTCTGCAAAAATTGCACTGTTTTGCTTTTCTTTTGCCTTCAGTGAAGCACGTGTTGCCCAGCTAAACTGAGTAGGTATCAGACGTTCCTTTACTGGTTATCTGTCCAGCATACATCACCGAAACCTGAACTGACACGGTGCCCTGCTGGCTAACAGTACAGACACAGAGGATGTAAATTTGTTCCTTATTTTCTTCTAGTAACATTTAAAACAAGTACATTTTTAATGATATTTTATTCTAATGTCTTACAGATTGCACATGTGGGATAAAGAAAAAAATCTATGCAATTTGTTTTTCTTTCAAATGGTTGAAATAACCCTAAATGTTTCTCCTTTATTTATATTTTTTGTATCTGTGTATATACGTATAGGTTTTTAAACACCTATTTAAATGTTCTCAGAACTATCCATGTATTTACCTTGCATGGTACTTGCTGTAAAAGTGCATCAGTATAGAGAGGCAAATATGAAATAGCAACCCAATCGCCCCTGAAATGCTGACACTTCGTTCTTTGCTGTCAGAAAATGATCTTTTAGCAAGCTGTACAATAAGAGGGAGGTTGTTGAGAAGATTAGTGCTTGGATGAAAATCTCTGTATTTGCTTTGAAATGCATCCCACATTAATCATTTTCTTGCAGTGATGGTGTTTAGGTGGGGTTGTTCCCTGGGAGCAGATTGCTGTGCAGATTCCATACAGCATTGAGATAAGGGAGCTTCTGGTTTTATCACCTTTTTTTTTTTTTTTTTGAGAAGTGCTGTCTAGAATTTTTACATTTATTTAAGTAGCAGTAACGACAAGGAGAATGTTTCCATTAATCAATAGTTGTTTCCAGTAATCAATAACTGTAGCTAGTTGTGAGGATACAGAGACCCAGAGGAAATGTAAGGGTGAATTAGGAGCATAAAATACAGGGTTGGGACGATTTCAAGCAGTATCTAAACTGAGAAACAATTTCTGCTCCAAGGAGGCAATGTGTTGCAAAGGTGAGAGATGCTCAGGATATCCAATGGATTTCTTCACGTCACTCAGCCATAAAGAGCAAAGCCTCCCAGCTGCATTGCGTGTTGTCTGGGTTCACCATGTAACTGCTCACTGTAGCCAGGTTGGTGCCGGTGCCTGGCTCCGTTCTTTGCCCCGCCTGGCAATGCCCGTGGCTGTTCCAGCCCGGCAGCTGTGCAGGGCCATACCAAACGAGGCGGTGGATGCGGTCCAGCTCCCAGAGTGCCAGCATCTGCACGCATTGGCTCCGTTTTTTTGGCATTCCCAACTGAGAAACCAGTGATTAATTCAGCAGAGATCGGAGCTGGAGCCTGACCCTCCGAAGAGCTGCTGCTGGGCCAGCGGTGCGGCACGGTGCTGCGCTGGGGTGGCTCACACCGCCGGGCCCAGTGCTGGGGTTTGCTTTGTGTGAATGGCTTCAGCCTCCTAGGAAGTCTGTCCAAGAGAGACGAGGGTAAGAGTTGCCATAACCCCAGTGAGAGCACGGGGAAATGGGGCTGGAAGAAGTCGTGTGCAGCCTGGGGAAGGATCAGAGGAAGCAATCAGGGACAGAGATAAAAGGAGGCAAGTGGTGTTGGAGGGAGGGAAGAGAAAGGATTCTCCTGTCCCCAGCTGTTCTTTGGATCTGGCTGTGTGCTTGGTGCTGTCTCCTATACAAACCGTGGTTCTTGGGGTTTTTTATAGCTCTTCCAGGTTGCTGTGGGTTGCACTGAGTGACGGGGGTCAGGGGGAGCAGGACACCGCGTATGCTTTGCTTCTGGATAGGGTTTATGCCATATGGGCTCAAAAGCCTGAGCTGGGGCTTCACAGGCATTGGTAAATAATTATTTCCTGTCCTGAATTGGTCACATTTCTTAAGCAGAAGGCTCTGGACAAATCCGTAGCTTTGGTGGTTTTTAGAGGACTTCTGTCTCCAGGTTGTTTCTGCACCAAGGACAATGGGAAGGAATAGAGAAACTGCAGAGCTGCTCAGCAATCTTCAGCTGAGGTTCTCCAGCCAAATGTAGCTCATGCTGTAGGTTTATTAAGCAGGAGCATTTATTATCTGCCAGGTGCCAGTAAGTTGTGTGATTACAACCGCTTGTTTGTCTTCACCCCCTAGCTCAGATGGCTCCTCTAGGCCTTAAGAACTGCAGAAACACCATCTGGCTGCTGCTGCCGCGTGCGGAGATATTGCCATCTTTCAAGTCTTCAGAGCTGGAGTCCTTTTTTCTTCTTTTTTTTTTTCTTTTTACATTTTAGAGAGCCTAAGGCCTCTTCCCACCCTTTCTTCCCCCTCCTTGTTTCTTTCTGAGCAGCAGTGTGCCTGCCCCCCTCATTTATACCCACGTGCTGCAGGTGTGTGTTGCCAGTGCTGTGTTCAGAGCTGACAGCTGCTCGGGTTATCGCCACCCCAGTGTCCTGGTGGTTCAGAGAACAGTATCCTGACCAGAGCTCGCTGGAACACCTCGGGGAGGCGTGTTCGTGTTTCTGTGTGGTGCAGCTATCAAAGGGGGAGCCTGCAGCTCCTCTGCACGCAGGGCAGGTCAGGCCCTCACCACTAGGTGAGAATCCGCTGTGGTGAGGTGTGTGTGTGTGTGTGTCGGTGCCAGGTTGTGAAACAGCAGCTGGGAAAGGACGGGCTTTGGGGTTTGGGTTAATATTTGTACCGGGAGGGAGGGTGAGAAACGGGTATCGTGGGCACTGCTGTGCAGGGTCAGCGGGAGCAGCAGTGTTTGGGTGGTCGGTTCTCATCTCCACCAGCTCTGCAGCTGCAGCCAAATTGTTGGTTTTTTTTATATAAAATATCTATTCTCAACCTCATGAGGTAACATAACCATGCCTCTGTATATCTGTGGCTGCCTTAGAGACAGGCAGCATAGCGAGCAGATTCAAGGGGATAAATGGGGGAAGTGCTCACAGCATTGGGCTAAGGTGAGCTCTGTGGATGTGTTTGTGCTCTTCACTGCGCCTTTGTGCCATGAAGTGGTGGCTGCAAACCTCCTTCACAGGTTGTTTTCCCACATCCACCCTCCAGGGGGGAAAAACAGGAAATTGTTTTCCCTTGAGACATTCCAAGAGTTTGAGTCCTCACCCGTCTCCTCCTATTAGAGGCTCCGGGTGGCACAGCGTGTGGAGGAGCTGGACGCTGGGCTTCCAAGAAGAGCCTTGTACAGCTCATGCAGTCCTGAGCAGAAAATAGCTGGCTCTGCTCTCGGGCTCCTGCGGTGTGAGGATTAAAGCTGGCTGGGGGAATGACAAATCTGTTTTGTTGCGGCTTCTGAGATTTCAAAGTTTGTTTTGGTTCAGTGTTGCGACAAAAGGAAAGGCTTTTGAATGTTGTTTGCAACATAAGCATGAGTTGAAACACCTCATTTTGGACAGCACCAGCCAGGATCAGCCAAGTAGCTCTCAGCGCTTAAAATGGCTGAAGGCAGCTTTGTGTGAGAAGGGGAGAGCGTGTACAAGTGCAGATTGCATTTTATTTGCCTTGCCGTTTTCTTTAATGTAGCTCTCTTGTCATCAGAGAAAATGATGTTCTCGCTTTGTTGGCCCAAAATAGCTGCCTAACAGGCACCCCAGAAACAGTTTGCCCCTTGCTGCTCGGTGGGGCACGTGTTCTGCATGCGCTCCTTGAGCACTGAACTTCATAAAAGCCCTGTGCTGGCACCACTGTGACAGTGGTGCTGCTTTCAGGTAGAGCTGAGACCCTGCCCCTGCCGTTGTAGCACAAACCTGTACTTTGTGTTCCTAGGTAGCCTCTTGAAGTTGCTGGGATTATTGATGTGAGTAAACCTCTGCGGGACAGAGGATTTAGAGGAGAAGAGGGTAAATTATGTGTGTGTCCAACCAGCAAGCTCCAGCACTCTGCTCAGAGCTGTCCTGCCCAGCCCCAGTAGTTTATAAGAGCTAAACCCATCACACTGCGGTGTGTGATTGCAGGTTTGTGGTGTGAGGATTTAGGTAAGCAATATTCTTCCACTGTTTGTACAAGCTGGAACTGCCTGCAGTTTTTAACAGCGCGTTAAAGAGTTTTTAGTTTTCAGGCAGTACAAGCTGTGACAAATCGTGACTTCTTCGATTAAAATCAATAATGATGCAAGTTACATAAAATATTTAACAGAGAGTGGGTGGTCTGGCTGGCAAATTGATTTTCTTTGGGGTACAGGTGAATGTGCATGACAGTAACTCTATCACCGAATAATCTGCGTGATGAGAGATGCGATCAACTTTATTAATATGACTATTCGGGTAGATGTCTAACATAGATCAATGCCTGCTGGAAAATGCTGGGTAATTGGTTAGAGGGATAGCCAAGCAATGCATTAGAAAGCAGTTTACTAATCTATAGCAAGTGGATTAAGAAGTGGGATGGCTGCAGAGGAGTAGGAGTTCGTAATCTCCATTTCAGAGTGAAATCAAAATGAAGCCTGCACAAGCTGAACCTAAAAAACAACAAAGCCAAACACCAGAAGATTAACATCTTGCCTACATCAGTGCTACTGTAGCTCGAATACGTGATCAGAACCAAGATTGTATTGTTTTAGTGGTACAACTGAACAAAGTTCTGGATACTTCCAATTTGCTAATTGGTTTCCGCCGTGGAAAGATCACGAAGTGGCTGGGATACTGTGAGTCGAGTTGGTTAATATTGGACAAGAAGTGATAAGATATGAGACTGAAAAGTCCCTGAGTCTTTACCTTCCTTATCTCTTATCACTCTTCTTAATACTTATAGTTTTAAATTAAATGACTTCCCGTATTATAAAATAATTTATGGTTTATTGGTGTATGATACAATTTTGCTCCCTATTTGTTGTCGTCTGTTGAGCTTTCAGACATGTCGAAGGTCAGCCTTTTGGCTGACCACGGGGTCAGCCCCTGCAGTGAGGACTTTTCAGTTCATAAATAAGAACACAGCTACTAAAAGATCCTGATTTTCACCCTTCTGATCACAACTTATTAGAGAATAAGGAAGAGGAGAGGACTTCAAACCTCTCAGGAGGGATTAGAAGCCAGAAGCAGTTTGTGCGGGTAGCAGTGCCTTTCCCTGCTGCTTTCAGAGCTCGTTGCTTACCTGCTTCCTCCTCTGCAACGTGGAAAGGAGGCTCAGCCGTGTGCCTTCCTTCCTGTGCCTCTAACTCCTGGTTAAACATTTTTAAAGATTTCGGGGATGGGAAGTTCGAAGTGTTAATTATTAACCTCTCCCAACAACTGTCCTGTACTGTAGCTTTCACTTCTCCGATCTTTATGTTTTTCTTGGCTAATCTTTGCGGCTTTGATCATGTCTTGTTCTTGTTGTATAACAGAACGGGCTCTCGCCGTCTGGTGGAAAGAGCAGAGTTGTGTTAGCTAAAATAAAGTACAGACTGTGCTGTGGAAGCTTTGGGCAAAGTATGAGCGGGGAAGATGGGCTTTCAGGGGAGGTAAAAGCAAGCCGCACGTGGCTGAAGGTGGGAGATGTCAGGAAATGGCTCTGGTCCTCCTTCCTCTTCAGTTTCTCTGTGGTGTGGGTGCAGCCGGCATGTTTGGGCTGCTTGATTTTGGTTTGGTGAGGAGATGGAAGGTTGAAGAACTTTACATTTTTTTTAATCCTCATTCTTTTCCTTATTTTCCATCTGTCCTTGTTGCAGGTGGGGGTGGTAGTTGGGTTGTGCACATCTCTGTGCCCTGAGGAGATCCCAGTTCTGTCTCCAATCCTCGTGTTACTGGGATAGCACTTTCTAGTTATTTTACAGGAAGATGAAAACCCTCCATAAACTGCATTACTAAGCACCAAACAAGTGTTGTTTGGATACAAGTGCATCTCCTTTTCTCTCGGATTGCTTTTAAATGCATAGGAGGCCTTCCTCCCAAAGCCAAAGCAGATGCTGCTCTAGTTTCCTCTGCAGCCTTCCCGAATTTCCCCTCGGCCTATGGAAGCTGTGCCGCCAGCCCAGCTGGGATCACTCTGCCTTCCCTTTGTCTCCTTCTGAACGTTCAGCTGAAGGATGAGACAAGCCAGGGCCGGTGAAGTTAACAGAAGGACATGATCCCTTACTGCTCGGGTTTGCTGGTGCTGTGTGGCATCTGTGGGCCCAGGCCCCTGAGGGACCCAAGACCCGCGGAGCCGGTGCTGCCGAGCTGTGGGCGTTAATGATGGTAACAAACGAGCCGGGTCCTCCCTCTCCCTGGGTTTTCAGGCTCTCCAGGGGCTGTTCTCTGCTTGGCCTCCTGGCGCAGCTGTCGGGCAGTGCTGCTGGTGGCAGCGGGCGTTTGACACCGCGCATCTGTCCGCTGCCAAACGGAGAACAGCCCCTTGCCGTGAGGCGCTGCACAGCTCTGCAGGACCTGCCGGGCTGCAGAGGCTTCAGGTCGGGTCAGTGTAGCTCATGGCGAGTGCCTTGCTCTGTATGCCTGCCTCTTTTATACACAGCACACCCACACTGCTGAAATAACAGCTGTATCGCATGGGTAGTGCATAGAAACGAAGTGGTTAATGTTCTCTTTGGAAAAGGGATCGGCTTCACTGTAATTAAGGTCTTAGAGGCTTTCAAAGGACTAACACACAAACCGTATTTCTAAATCCTTGACCAATTTGTGAATCATATCAGTATTGATCAAGAAGTGTTATGTGGTGCAACACATTGACGGGGGTTTAGGTTGATGATTGTGGTGTGATACTCTGACTATGAAGCTTGTGTTAATGAAAATACTGCAGGCTCCAGAAATGTTAGGATTACGGATGGGAACGAGTTCTGATTCTCAGCTGTTTTAACATTCAGCAGATGGTTAACTTGCCTTCTGAATCTCTGCATAAACTGGGTAAATTCTTGGGACTACCTGTGATCTTTCATCTATTTCCTCCCCTTTTTTTTGGAGTGCTAGTAGAAAAATAATTTGCAAATCATTGCCAGGCTGTGGAATGGGAAACGTTTTGCAATAGTGAGAAACTTTAAGCCAGAAATAAAACCCCTGCTTCTGATTTTGCAGCTTTTTATCCTACTGCACTTTTGTTTTCTAGAAACTGGGAATCCTGTCCTCGAGGTGGCTGCCAAGTGAGCCATTTAATGCTTAATTTTCAATAGTCTTGGATGAAATGCAATATAGAAACACTTAGTCTTGATGTTCTTCAAATTATCACAGCAACACTGTGAAAAATAATGTTTTTCCAAGCTTTCCTTTCTCCTAATATCTGCACTGATTTAAGTTTCTCTGAAATTTGTTTTCTAGTCTCACAAAACCTGACTTTGCTACAGAATTTCTTGTGCATTTTCTTTTCTTTCCTTCATGAGAAATTCAATTTGCTGCAGTAAAATAATCTTAGTGCTGAAATAATAGATATATTAAAGTATGAATTACCTTGGTGGCAATAAAGGACAGGTTTTTATTGCTTGCTTATCATGAAGGGTTTGTGTTTATGAGTTCGCTGTGTTGTAAGTGCATTACATTAGAGCTAAATTTAACATGGCTAGGTAGCAGCAGCATACATAGATAATCCATGAAGACACAACAGATTTATATGGCAATGAATTTTAAAAAATAAATTTTAAAAAATGGAAGTGCTTTCATAGCTTTTCTCAGTAAAGAAGCTGTCAGTAGTAGTGAAAGAATAGATGAGTAGCTTTTTTAAAAAAAGGTTTTAATATATTTCTATTAAGAAAAAAACAAACACAGCTAATCAGTAGAAGAGTTCTTCTAGATAACGAATATCTGGCCAGCTGAGGAGATCCTCATGCAGCAGCACAGGAAGGAGGGGTGGAAAGCGAAGCCTATGTGAAAGGCTGCTCTCCTGGGCAGAGCTGGTATCACCTGCAGCATTTGCAGCAGCCCCCAGACTTTTGGAGCTTAGTTATAAGGAGAAATGGCCCAAAAGACCTCAAGTCGTTTATTAAACTGGACTGGAAAAGGCCCCTTGTCTGGAAGGAATATTGCTCTTTAAATTCACATCCTGTCTTAACGTGGAGTAATTTCCGTGTGTAGTTAAGCTGTAAAAATTGTCGCCAGGAGTGGCCGAGCTGTGTTTATGCTTAGCTCTGAAGAAGTTTGGGTGTTGGTGGTGTGGCAGCAGACTAGCAGGGAAGATGTCTTTTCAGCTCATAAGAAAAATATTATGTTGATTACATTTGGTGCTGGCGCAGAGAGAAGTGAGCTCTGTGCTCTCAGAGCCTGGCAGACACCGCTGCAGCAATTTGGGTAATGCTGATTAAATCAATCCCCGTCTCTAGGTACAAGCGGGTGGTTCTTGTTCCAGATCATACAGCTCAGCAAAACCAAGTCTTGTCAACACCAGATTGTAGACCTGAAAGTTGTTATTCTTAGATCCTATCAGATGGAGAGAAGTGACAGAGCACCGTACAGGTTAATTTATAGCATCTGACGAGGTGCGTGAGCAGGCACTGCTGCACTTGCTGAGATCAGGACTATGCATTGCCCAGGACTGCGCAGTGCATGGTGGTGAGTATTTCAGCTGGTTTTATTGAAGTTTTAAAAAGTCATTATTCGGCTAGACCTCTGCTAGCATTGACAGCTGCTTTGTGTTCTGAAAAACCTGACGTGAATAAAAATTCAAGAGGCAGGAGCCCAGCCTCTTGCTGGTGCTGAGTAGCATTTTGTGGTCTTCGCTTGAAGCAGAGGGCACTACACATAGCGTAAGGTATGGCTCGCCAAGGGGTGGCAGGTCAGCACCTGAAATGCTCCTTCTCATCCGTCTTAACGTAGGGGTTTCCTTGTATGAGTGTAAATACAAGCTGTTGCATTTAATTTGATGATAGTGCCTTCAGAAAGCAGTGTGAGTAATCCCAAGAAGCCTGATTCTCAGTGTCTGTCAGGCTGCCCTTTACGTGGTGATTTTCCAGTGCAGCTGCTGTCAGCTGATTGATGGAAGTTGATTTAATAATGGTATAAACTGGTAAGTAACCCTTGATTAGATTATTGTTAATTAAGTTCACTTAACATAGATTGGGCGGTAAGTTGGATCCAACCTGTTCATCTGAAGGGACTTCTTTTCCTCTACCAGCAAGAGCGAGGGGCTGTGACGAGGTGTGTGGCACCTGCAGAGGAACAGAGGAGGAACTGGCTCTGTGTGGACAAATGAGCCTTTTGAGGGGGGCTTTAAAACAGCTTGCATCTGCAGGGCCCTTGTTCGTGAAACCCTTTGTACAAGCAACGCAAGCAAACTCTATTTCAACAACTCCTGATAAAGGAAGAGTAAGGGAAGAAAAGCAGGACCTGTAGATAGGAATATAAGAGCAAATCTTGTCGGCTCGTGATGCGATGCCTCCTGCCCTTGGGTTTGTTGTGCAGCACAGAAGCTGTGTGGGAGCAGTGCGCGGGGGCTCCCAGAGGTAAATCCCAGCACGGTGCTCCATTGATTTGGGCAGGTGGGCGCCATCGGGTGCCTCTGGTGGCACACGATGGGTCGATGGGATATTTGTCAAGTTCATCAGGGCTTTGTAGGGCATCGCTCCCAAACGCCTTGCTCGAAAGCTAGGATTTTGCTTTCAAGGGCAGACAAGGAGGAAGCAAGTCTGCTTAGTCTGAGCAGTGTAGCTTTAATTGAAGTCATGCTTCTCGATGGAGCAGAGGTAAAAAGGAGGAGACGTGGAGTAACCTTTATTTTTGTTAGGTTCCCTGATAAGCCGTCCATTTGATAAGAAATGCTGCTCCATTGGTGGAGCTTACAGGGCGCAGTTGTTCTGCGATAAGCACGTGTTTATTGTCGGCCATAAATGCCTGAAGTGACAGTTTATGGCAGGTTTGATTGGATGTTTTAATGCTGAGTGCATGCATCAGTACTGCTTTCAAAGGCTGGTTTGCTGCACACTCGAGGGCTGGTTGAAGAAACGAGTTGAACTGTAACGTTAATTTGTTCCTCGGGACCCAGGGAGATGCACAGCCCTTGCCAAAAATCGTACCAGTGAGGCTCATCTGAATGCAATATCCAGCCCCAAAAAGGATATTACGCCAAGAAGTCGTGGAGGAGGAACACAAGGATGATGCATGCTTTGGTACAGACTGCGTGTCTTATTGGGATATTGTGACATTATTGTGACATTTTTCTTTCTTCGTGTTAGTACTCACGCTGTCTGGGTCTTTGTATGGCCTCCTTTGGAGCAATACTCAAACACGTGAGTGTTCTCAAGCCCAGTGCATGAGGTAACTCCTCGTGCATCTTCCTGATGCCAGAAACCAGCATTGTCCCACTCTGAGGTATTTAGGAATGAAAACCCAATTAGTCTTCACACTGTAACAGAAAGGAAATAACTCATTTACTCTTCGGGCTAATGAGGGGTGTGATGTTGTATTTATAGATGTTCTGTTCCTGCTTGAGCTGAGCTGAACTTGAGATATATTCTTTCTGATTAAAATATGAAGACACTCTATTATTTCTATAACCACATTTAAGTCTTGCAATTTAAACAAATTAGTTTGCATTTCACATGTCAGACACAGTGATTTATGGAGCAAAATGGGGTTTTGCATCTGTTTTGTCTCTTGATTCATTAAATTTTGATTGAAGAAAGTTTTTGAAATAGGGTGTAAAAGAATTTCCCATCCTTAGTGAAGGATTTCTTGCTTGTTTTTTGCAGCATCTGGTTGAGTTGTGTTTTGTTTTTTTCCCCCCTGTGTGCATATGCCAAGAAATCTTGAATTTCCTTTCCTGATTTTGAAAGTTTGGCCCGAGGGAATTGAGCAATTTCTCTGCTTTGCCCTGCTTGCTCTCCGGTCACCCGACAGCAGCAGCGACGCGTAAGTCACTTCTGACACCACGGAAGGGACCCCGCTGCCCCTGGAGCTGCTGCAGCACCTTCATCGCAAGCCCCGGCTGTGACACCGCAGGCACTGGGTGTGCCGGGGCGGTTGCACAAGCACCGTGCTGGGAGCAGCAGAGGGCAAACCGCTCTGCTAGGGGCAGAAACCCCGCGTGGCAGGGGCGAGCTGTTGGTTTGGAGGCACAGCAGTGTGTTAGGAGCATAACGTCACTTGTCTGCCCCAGCACGGGGAGCACAGTAACTGGGAATCGTGTCCAGAGGTGGCCAGCAGGAATCGCTTCAGATCAACTGGTGCTGCTGTCCTGCTGAGGTAGCTTTTTTGTTTGGTTTCGGGATGTCACTTCCAGGTATGTTTGGGATGAATGAGTGCTTTCAGCCATCCTGTAAATCCAGGTGTGGCCTGATGAGAGAAGTGCGTTACAAACAGAAGTTGAGAAGCAGACACGGTGCCTGAGCAGAAAACACACGTAGGGCGTATTTGGCTTTCCTGCAGGGGAGTAGTTGGGAGAGAAAATGTGAAGCCAAAAAGCTCCTGAGCAGATCCTGCTCTGCGACACATGGGTGTGCTCCAGGTGGGAATTCCCCAGGGTTACCAACCATGACCCTGTGTTGAGACAGGGAACCCTCTGCTGGGGTTTGGGGGGGAGCTGACAGCCTGTAGGGTTCGGCAGGCCGGCGTTGGCGGCTGGGCTTCGCGCACCCATGGCAGGGCTCAAAGGGCGCTGCCGATCCCAGGGACAGCAGGGAGCGCACAGGCTGGGCAGAAACCTGCCCTGGGGCTGGAAAGAACCGAGGCAGAGAGATTAGAGGTTAAACTGGAAGGAGTGTTAAAATATTCTCCGTGTACGCTGGCTGTAGCTGCGGATTTTAATTGCTGAAATTACCTTGTCAGGATGCCTTATCAGCTGCTGTTCTAGTGATTGTTTGGTTTAGATAAGAACTAAAGTGCGATAAAACCTTGATAACAGTTTAGAGATTACAGCTCTTTTGAAACTGCTGGCACTTGCTGGGGGCTCGGTGAGCTGCTGAGAAACTACGGTTGAGTTTATTCCACTGCAATTTTTTCCTCCGCCCCCCTTCACTTCTTGTATTTGGTGTTCTGTTGAAACGCTGAAGCTCTTGTTTTGGATCATTGTTGCTTTGAGAAACAAAACCTTTCTGAGTACTTCCTGGGAAGGGGCTCTGCACGCGGACAAGGTGACCCGTGCTGCCGAGTGGAAGTGGGTGCAGAGGGGAAGAAGACAAACAAGGTACCTGCGTGCCTCTTGAGACCCAGGCGATCGGGTGCCCCGAGCTCCTCGCTGAACTTCAGCTGCTGCAGCAGTGCAGAGGGCTGGGTGCTCAGCATGCTCCGTAGCATTCTCCTTGAGTTTCCAAAAATAGAAAGTTTCTGTAAAAAATGTTTTGGTTTATGACAGCTCATTTAATGGAGCTGTGTAATAACACATCTCCTTAAAAATCTAGCCAATATTTGCGGTCGTTGTTTTGTGCCGCTTGTATTAGTTTCAATTTTATTTTTTGTTGGTTTTTGTTTGTTTTGTTGGTAAAGACAGAGAGTGGTAACAAACCTCTAGCTGAACACCTCCCATTCGTGTGTGCTGGATGGGAAAGCAGCGGGGTTGCAGGACCTGGTGTGGATGTCTCCAGTGGGAATCAGACAAAAGTGATTTCCGTGGCACAGCCGCGTGGCCTTGTGTTGGTTCTGCCTTTCTTCTGCTAAGCTAGGCTCTCAGCAGCTCTTGCACATCTCAAAGGGTGAGCTGCTTAGGTGTTTCAGAATAATTTGAATTGATTGTTTTTCATGTAAGTGTAATTTAAATGAGGGATTAGAGAAACTTTTATGTAACTTGGATGAGCAGTGGGGAAATACTCAAATGGTAGGACTATGGGTAGAAAATGGAAATTCAGGGGTTTGAAAAAATAGACTTTCATGGTGGAAAATCCCTTTTAGTGTTCTTTGCGTTTGGATTTCTGATCATGCTCATTAGGCTTAGTAGCAAAGCAGGACATCCAGGCATTCCTTGTCTACACCTGTTTTTAGCCTGTCCAGCCAGAAGGGGAAGCTTAGAAGTGTTATGAAATAAGCATGGGGGAGAAGTGCCTGTAGTGATAGTTCCATGTCTTGCGCATTAAATACATTTGCAAAATTTTGAAATAATCTGACTGACAACAGTTAAACTTGTCTCGGTTTGGTAGGCAGCAGAGCTGCTGGCACTGCAGCCCTTGGATCCTCCTGCCTAGGAGCGCTGCCTCCGGTAAGGTAACCCCGTGGTGGGGCTGCCACGGGTGGGCATGCCTCTGGTTACAGCCTTTGTTACATACTGGTGTGTAAATAATGTGCAAGCATCAAGAGGAGTGTCCTGTCGGGAAGGCTTGGTCTCCACCTTCCCCTTACACCGCTGTGCTGTGCTGGCTACGTGACATGTTTTGGTCCCGTGGCTCCGTGGGTGCGGCTGCGCAGGAGCTGCAGCAGTCGGGGCATCGGGATGGCAGCTGCTGCGCCTCCGGAGACGTGAGCCGTGAGCTGCCCGAGCTACAGGTTGTTGGTTTTGTCGTGCGTCTCTTTGGTGGAGAAAAATAATTTGAGGCAGAATGTAAGGAAACGTTAATTGCATATTCAAAGTACGATTCTTTCCCTTTGGGGCTAAAATATGTGATAGCGCACTCACTGCTGAGCCCCGGTGTGAAGCTGTTGGGAGCTGGGTGGTGCAGAGCTGGAAGGTGTTGGGGACTGGTGCTGCTGCTCACACTGAAGAGCCTCGATGTCAAAGTGGTTGCAACTAGTACCTGCTTCCTGCAGCGTGCTTTAATTTGCTTTTGCATTTTGTTGTGTTTTTTTTTTTTGATTTGCTGTTAGAGACAAGCTCATTTCTTGTAGCTTGCTGATTTTTTTTGCTTTAGTAAAAAACGTTGTGTATTCTCTTCTACACTATTCAGCCTGAAAACATGCTAGGTGTGTGCCAGTTGGCACGGATGTGATATGTTCTACAAAGTCCACAACAAAACTTTGGACCACATCAGTTTGACTATCTGGGATATGTAAATAATTGCAACACAAAGTACCAGAGGAAACTGTACTCTGGAATAACCAGACCTTGCTTTGTTTTCAGTTGTTTTGGTTCTTTTTTTTTCCTTGTTTTTAAACTTCAGTGCGTTGTTTTTCCTGTAATACGGGAAGGAGTTTTTTGGCCGTTCTCTTCCTGAATGTACACCCATGTATGCTTGCAGCTGCTGAAAGATAGCGCCTAAAAGCATCGGTAAGAGAAATGGGCAGCTGAGAGGCCGATAGTTCTGCACGTTGGTCATATCTCAAAACTGACGGTTTGAGATCACTGTGAGTTAAAGCTTTGTTTACGTGTGGATGATAGCATATACATGGCAAGGTTTTACTGGGGCAGCGTCTGTGTTGGGGCTCTGGTTCCTGTCCAGGAACAGATTAATTTTGAGACTGTGAAGATTAGGTTTCTGATGTGCTGACAGCTTGTTGGTTTTCTGTGTGCTACTTAGGTACTCGTATTGGAGACGTTCTCAGAGGCATGATGTAAACCATCTCTGGCCCTCAAAGAGATGACACGGTAGTTAAATAGAGCAAAGTTAGAGGGAAAAAATGATCAGACTGTTTTTGGAAATACTGGACTGAGGCATGGGGAGGCTGCATGATTGCCTTAGGGTTCTACAAGAGGCCCGTGAAAGAGCTATTAAGCAGAAGATCAACCACAGCAGAAATCCAACTCTAAACTATTCTAGTTATCAAATATCATCTAATAATAAGAATGAACAAATAAGCTACCCAGCAACCAAGACACTTAATGAGTACTGGAATAGATTCTTCTTAATTGTGTTCAGGCGCTCATGGGGTATATTTTCAAGTCTGTGTTTATGACTTGAGATGATGCACTTTGTTTTTTCTTCTTAATGAAAGCTCAACATTTGTTTTGTTCCAGCAAATTTCAGAACTCAGAGGGTAATGCCAAATTATCGCACGCCTCACAACAAGACAAAGAGTTGGCTGCATTGCCTTTCTTGGGGAAAATGTGGAAATATCCCAGGCTCGCTCCAGCCATCCTCTTAATTTGAGGTTTAACGCTCTGTTAATATCAGCCCACACTTGCATCACTTGGGGAGACGTGGGCTGGGACTGGTGCGAAGGAGTCACTGGCTGCTGCGTAGCGTGGGGAGGGTCAGGGCCTGGAGCTGGGAGCCTGCAGGGGGGCTGTTACTGTCTGGGACAAACTGTGCACAATGGTTGCAAATGGAGCCAAACGTGAGCTGCCATGCTCGTTTGCTCTGATATGGAGTGTTGTGGCAAGTTGTCCTTGCCCGTGTCCTGCCTGCAAGGCGCCCGGTTTCACAGACCCCCTGTGGGTACAGCCTTGCTGTTTCTTGGGCAATAAGAGGTTATCAGAGCTCTGGCAGAGAAATTCAAAGAAGTCTTTGCACAACTCAGAGGTTTCACTTCTTACCTTAAAGTTTCGTTTTGAATCTGAGCCCCTTTCCAGATGATGCTAAGAGTGAAACTCAGCTAGCTCTTCTGGGCTGGAGCGGTTACCAAAAAAAACGTCCCAAGCCTGGAATACCTTGCATGCAAAGCAGTAGGGTAAGGAAGATAGATTATTTGTCTGGTTCTTCAGAAGCATCTCATGGAGAGGTACAGTTCTCCAGCAGCAAGGCCTAGATGGCCCTGCTATATCCCACTGCTGCTATCCGGATGTTTTGACTCAGGGCTCTACAGAAGTGTACATCAGCTATATTCTTCATGACATTCTGCATTGGCAATTAGGAGGTGAACAGAGCACTCCCTGCATTATCCATTGTGATTTTGTGCTGATAGTTGACAGAAACGTTGTCTGTCCCTCCAGAATCTGACTTTGAGTTACTGTTACTTCTTGCAGAGTTGGTAATATTCTTGCAAATATTGACGTGGTGTTAACTGCATTGCGTGCAAGTGATGCCGTTACCGTTCTCTACCACCACAATTGCACAGGGGAAGCAAACGTAAAGGTTTTAACGCCATTCTCTGTCTTGTTAGAGCGCACCTTAGCAGCACATCCCTCCCAAAGAATGGGTGGTGAGACAGAACTGCCTGCCCTCAGTTTTTGTCTTCCTTTGCGACCGCACAAAGGCCGTGTGTGTGCACAAGGATGGTCTTACGAGCACAACCACAGCGCTCTTCCTAAACGTGCAGAGGTGCAGGCATGTGATGCTGGAGATCTATTTTGGGACCTCCTGTTCACCCTTTTCATGTTTCTAAGTTCAAGCCATGAACAGTCGTACAGCAGAAATTAAATGCAATTGCAGTGCTTAGAATGGCTCGAGAGTGACCTAGCGTGGTTGGCTTTGAATTTGACCCCAGGAGCAGTTGGGTTGCATGAGATGTCAGGCTTACATCTTAAAGGTCAGGACTCAGCCGCACCAATTTATTTAGCTGCAGTGAAAAATTTGAATTTTTCTGAATTTTTCTTTTCCTTATAACCTCAAGAAAGGCAAGCTTTAAGCTACCACGTACAGCTGGTGTTTCTAATAAGACACAGATGTGTATTGGGATCTCTCCCATCTCCTGCAACATTTAAATATAGACAAATAGAACTTAATCAGCTATAAATAACAGCGTGCCGTGCCTGTGGATCACTAACCTTCTCTGGGACTCCCGCTAGACTAGGGTTAAGCTTAATTACTTCAGTCTCCTACAAACAAGAGCACAATCAGCTGCTGGTTATTGCGCGGGGGAAGGTGGAGGGAGCAGGAAGAAGCAAGTCAACATCCCTAGGCAGCGAGGTGATAACCTGGCGTTTGGTGTGGGTTATTTGTAATGTTTTGAGACCAATGGGCTTCTTTTATTCCCTGGTTTGGATTCGGGTCACTGGGGGTTTAATGTCACTTCTACATCTGTGTGTTGTTTTAAAAACAAACTCAGGAGGCACCTGTGAACACTGTTGTCTTCCCTGAGGGATAGCTCCTTAGATTTGCTGGAATAAAAAGGTGCCGAGTGTGGCTCTCTAACTCTGTTCAACATGAAAGAACTTCATTCCTCTGCAGACACTGCAGATTTAGGAAGGCACATTGGTGTGTCTGGGAGTTTGGTGACCATCCGCCCCGGGCTGTCTGGCTCTCTGCTCCCCGCACCAGCACCCAGGTGTCTGGCCGGGCTGGCCCGCACGGAGGCACGTTACGGGGCTGCTGTCTTCCAGCTGCCTCCTGCTGAAGCAAACGTGAGGCAGATGTTGGTGAATCCGCTGACATCCGTCCTCTGTCGGCCACCGGGTTCTGCTCTGCCTGCCGGGCACTGCCCAGCGCAGCACGCTGCTGTCACCGCCTGGCCGGCATCCCGTGGCATGGCAGTGCTGGGCCGTCAAAACAAAAACAGCTCCTGCACAGGCAGGGCCATGAGAAGAGAGTTGTTTTTTCTCCTCTAGTACTCGGTGCAGACTACTATCATCTTTGGCTCATGTTTGAAACACTGTCTGTCAGTCTCCAGTCCGCCTCTGATTGTCACACCTCTGATGCCAGCTTGCACTCGAGCTGAAATACCTGCAGTATGCAGTCTCTGATGGGTTGTCTTCAAGTACTTCATCCATCAGTGCCAAGGTCACATGCCAGTCTGAGCAGGACTTCCTTGGACTTCTGCTCAGTACACGGCCCTGCTTCCCCGGTCAGCAATGCCCATCACCATCTCCCTTCCAAACAGCCAGCCTCGAGGAGGGAAACAAACAGCTGTGTCCCAGACTGATCAGTGCTTCCTGGTTGTATTGGTGTGAGTGAAAAGCTGTTCTCCTAAAAATGGATTTGTTCTCTAGTACGTTTGGTTGTCACTTCTTGCAAAGAGCAGTAGTGAGGAAGAAGCTTCTTAGATGTTTTTCCTTATTTAGCTTCCTCTCTTGCAGGATATTAATGAGAAAGCCCATTTACTGGTTTGCATAACCTTCTCCCAGCTATGGTAGATGTGAGCTACAGGTTTGTTTTTCACACAAGACTTGATTTCCAGCAGAGCTGTCCCTGCTGTACGACACCGCAGGCGTCCTGTAGGTAAAACGGGGAGAAGCCCTGCATGCTGCTGCCAGGGCAGGGGGCAGGCTCGCAGCTCTCCTGGCCACAAAGCCCTTGTGAGGGCCATCTGGAAGACAAATGGCAGCGCTCTGGTGTTCCTGTTGCAATTTGTGCTGTGCGTCACACACAGTTTAGCTGCACGGAGCCTGGCTTGGCCTGGGCTCAGCACCGTGTGGGCTTACACGTTTGCTGCCACGTTTGCTGCCACCCCTCTACCCCTGTTTTGCAAAAGCAAGAGCAGATGTTGGGGGGTGCAGTTAACGTGGGGTCACCCCTCTGCCTTTCCCTGCCTTTGTGGGAGCACAGTCTGTGTGTTAACGTGGGGCTGGGGCACGGGGCAGCTGGTCGTGGTGCCAGCCCCGCGACATCGCCCACCGCCCCTTTCCGCACGCGGTCCCCGCGTGTTTGATTTCCCCTGCTGCGGGCCAGGCTCAGGAAGACAGGGGGATATTTATTTATAAGCCGTCTGTACAGATGTTTTCATTGTGGTTTGCGGTGCATTGGTGCCACTTAGTGGGGGGAGAATTGAATTGACAGCTTGAACGGTGTAGGGGAGAACAAGGAGAGCCAGGCCTCGCGTTCCAGCCCCCGCTGGGTCCCCCATCAGCGTTGCTGCAGTTCAGCTACAAATTCAGATCTTCCGCCAGCCGCAGAGCTGCGGCGGGGACTGGAAGCGGCTGTCAGCAGAGAAGCGCGCTGACCGGAGTCCCAGCAGAGCAGAGCTGAATGGTGAGGCTAAATAGTCTGGCTTTGTTGATAGAAAAAATTAATCCGGCCATGCCTCGTGTTGTGCAAGGCTTTGGCAGGCTTAGAAACCATTCTCTCTCTGTGCTGTGATTCCCACTGCTGTAGGTGTAGTGGGAAGGATCATGGAACGGGGTGGCGTTGGCTCTGATGGCACTTCTGGAGCAGCTAATACAAAATATCAACAGTAGTTCTTCAAAATCATCTATTAAGATTTTCCATTGATTTCCTATTAAGAAAGAACCGTGGGAAAAACAAAACCGTGTGTAACCCACCCACTTGTAAGCAACCCACCTGTTCTCTTCCCCAAAATGAAGGCTCACGGCTAAGAGGAGTACCTGGAAAGGGCGGTGGATGCATTCAGCTGGCAGATAGGCTGAGTGCAGTGGGCAGGGATGGTAACCATCCCGGCAGTGCGGTATTTGCTCGGAAGGGATGGTAGCCAAATGTCGTGTTTCATTACAAATTGGGTGTGTACACAAGGAAAGGGTGACTGGAGCTGAGAAGTGGCCATCAGCCGCTGAGCTCCACATCAGGCTGGTGTCTTGCACCCGTGGTTAGCAGCTGTGTGTGTCTGTCTCATGCAGGAAGGGACGCTTCAGGGTGAGTTAGTGATTTACTGACTTGGACGTGGGCTCCTCGCCTTTTGAGTTACCTCTCGGTGTTCTCTGCAGGCATGTCGTGTGCCACGACTTGGTGCTCTGGGCAGCACGAGCCCGGTCCTGCAGCTGTTCCACACGGGGAGCTGCGGCCAACTTCAGTGACGTTTCTGGGCATGGAGCAGTTAACTTCAGTCCTTAAGAAAACGTACTGTGACCAAGGATTATGCTTCCTGGCCTTAGTCATACCTACCCCAGCTGTCACCTACCTTTAGCAGGGCAAGCAGCACTTGGCAGAGGTCAGCAGCGCCCAGCTACTGGCACATCTCCTGCAGCCCTCGGTACCTTGGTTTGCTCGCCGCGGTGCTGCTGGCTCCTGGAGCACAGGTTGGAGCTGGCGTGGGCACGTGTCCTGGTATCACCTCCCCAGGGGTCTGCACTCAGCCGTACCCGATGCCTGGGCACGCTCCACTTCATCCCGTTTGTGCCGCTGCCAGGCTGATGGGCACGAGGCTCCCAGGCTCCCGTCCTCCTCCTGGGGCTTGGACCCGCCTGTGTCTCTTGCGCTCTCACCAGAGGGCACTGCACAACATGTTGCAGCCTAATAAATAACCTCTTAACCTGCTTAGCTGCTGCATGCTCAGTGGCATGTTTTACAACGTTACCTGGAGTCCTTGAATGCTGGTTCCCATGGCAACCTGATATAGCATTTTTATTCTTTATTACTATCACTGTTTTATTGCTGCCTTGTTCAAATGTGCTGTCATCTTTATTTTGCCTTGGCGTGCGTGCACGTGTGTGAGTCACAAATCTGCTTCTAAAAATTATATTATTAAACAATTTAGTGAATTTGGAGAAAGGGTGGTGATCTGTCACCGTCGATTTAATGCTAAATGGAGAAGCACACCACGAATGGGAACAGGCTAGCGAGGAGACCCAGCGACCCAAAGTGGGTCGATGCAACCAGCTTCAGGTGTTTGCTGGAGTCGCAGGTAGCTGGGTAGGGACAAAGGAGCAGGAGAAATGCTGCTGCCGGGGGGCGTTGCAGGTTTAATGAGAGGGTGTGCTCACCGTGTCCTGGTGCTCCTGGGGGTGGATTTTGGCCAAAGCTGGTGATGGGAGCGAGGACAGAAATGGTTTCAAGTTGAAGCTTGAACAGTTTCCAGCAGGAGCCATACAGCCCGATGGGGAGCAGCCAGAAATTAAGCTGGTAATTACGAATCCTTAGGTTTCTCTAAGGGGATTTCAAGCCACGTTGTGGATAACTCATTGTTTGCACCATATTTATGTTACGTTAATCCTGTGGCTGACGTGTTCTGCTTCTCTGCAAGGGCAAAGGAAGATTTCGTCTTCATCCCTTGGTGCTAGCTGGGCTCTGGGAGAGAGATCACAGGAGGATCACTGCCTCTGGAGGTGGAGCGTGGGCAGAGGGGGAGTGCTGCCTGCCGGTGATGCTCCGTGTTCCCAGGCCTGCTTGCTGCCACCAGCTGCTGGCAGATGCGGGGTTGGGAAGGAAGGTGGGCTCCCTGCAGGCAGGGTTGCTTTCCTGCCTGGTGCAGGCACAGCCTGTTCCCCAGCGCTGGTGGGGTTACTGGAAACACTTCTGTTTTGTGTAGCAGGAGATGGGCGATGGGACGTGGGGAGCTGCATTTGGTCCAGGCCTGCCCGGGAGAGCTGCCAGGACGTGGGCAGGGCTCCCCTGGGGCACGGGCGGGCTGGTGGGGGGCAGCTCGGCATGGACTGCAGGATGGGATTTTTCCTCAGGGCGAAGCCCACGTTTCTGGGAATGGCAGAGCAGCCAGAGGTTAAAGGCGCTGTGATCTGGTGCGTTTGGGAGCCAGCTGGCAAACCCCAGATATCTTCCCAAGCATATGCTAGGGGCAGTGCTGCTTTCAGTGGCTCCCCATTCCTTCCCCACTCCAAGTATTAGGGGGCTGCTATGGAAATATTTGTTCTTTCTTCACTCTTCTG
Organism: Anas acuta; assembly: GCF_963932015.1. Taxonomy (NCBI): domain Eukaryota; kingdom Metazoa; phylum Chordata; class Aves; order Anseriformes; family Anatidae; genus Anas; species Anas acuta. The sequence continues at coordinate 11,644,284 of NC_088995.1, read as the reverse complement.
CCTAAGTCCCTCTTTTCTATCACCTGTTAGTGTGAGCTGAGCCTGGCAGCAGGATTTAAGTATCCCCTGTGCACAGAGAGGGTGGTGAAAGGATAGGGTTCAGGGCTGCCTCCCCGAGGGTGATCTCCTGTACTTAAGGAATGGAGAGGCATCATTTGGAAAGGTGTAAATTATCTGGGACGGCATGGAGAACTTTACAGCATGCACTTAAATCCTTCGCTGTGTCTTGTGCCGGCAGTGAGGAGGATTCTGCAGCCTCATTTAGGACACTAAATGAGAGACTCGGGTGCTTTGGAGGACGCGTGTGTCCTTCCAGAAGAGTCTGAGAGGTTATTCTTTCTTTTCCCCCTTCATTCTTTTCAAATTGCTCTATTTTGTGGTGATATTTTGTAGCAGGGCAGGTTTGGCTGAGGCACTTGGTCAGGGGAATTTCTTCCAAGCGCTCAAACTCTCCTTGGTCATCTCCAGAACCAGAAGCTCCTAAAATAAACACAAACTGATCTGTAGCTGGAATTCGGTCCTTTCTTGGGAAATTTACGGAATGACTGCAGGCAGAATAGCTTTTCCAAAAATAAAACATGTATAGATTGCCAGACTGGTGGCTATTAAGAAGAAAAGTAGGTAGAGCAGCGTGGTTAAGATAATGGGCTCCAAGGAAGAGACTCGTGGTCGGCTCGGAGGCGCAGTATTGGCAAGCTAGGCAAAGTGAAAAGGAAGCAAAGAGTTGAAAGTTTCCTGAAGAAGCAAATTTAACAGCACAAGTACAAATTTTCTTAATGGAGAGGACAGATGGGAAATGTAGTAACAGATTACTTCAGCTAAATCACAGGCACTTTAATGACCTGAAACTCAAAAGCAGCATAAAGACATTGGAGAGTCGGATGAACTATTGAGAACAGCTTCAGCATGAACATGCAAAGAAAAATGAGAGGGCCAAAGTCCAAATGAGCTGTAATTGGCAAAAGGCATAAAGGGCAGCCGCGGGGCTTTCTATAAATGTATTCGTAGCAAGGGATGGGCCAGGGAGTTAGCCCACTACTCAGCGGATAGGAAAAGTGCTCAAAAGATGGCAAGTGAGAGAGTGGAAGTGCTGAAGGAGTTTTTTATCCTTCCTGCTCTTCCTGAGAGGGTCGGCTGTGCAGCCAGCAGCTATCAGGGAACAGGGGCGAATAGGTTTGAATAGGGAAGGTAGCAGAGCTGCCTGGAATTTGGCTCTGGGCAGTCAGAGAACTGCCTGAAGCCATTTCAGTGCCATTAGCGGTAATCTTTGAAAATTTGCAGAGGACAAATGAGGCTTGAGAAGACTGGAGAAAAGGAAGCTTAATGGGACATTTTTCAAAAGTGGAGAAAGGAAAGAACTGTAGGCTAAGAAGCCTGTGAAGCCTGGGATTTTTTTCTTCCTTTTTTTTTTTCCCCAGAAGAATTTGATAAAGATGTTGGCGTTGTTTATAAGCACACAGAAAGCAGCAGCCTCTGGGAAAACTGGAGACCTGCAGTTCCCGCAGCAGTGACTATTCCCATCACCACCTGGACGGCATGTTAGAGAGCACAGTCAGTAACTTTGCAGATCATGCTAAGCTGAGAGGGACACAAACACACCTGGGATTCAGCGGGATCCAGAATGATACAGTCTGAAACACAGGGTGCAGCCGAGCAGGGGGCGCGCTGCCCGTTTCGGTCAGTTCTGGAGGTGGGTGCGATACGCTTCGGTCTGGATGGTGCCATTCAGGAAGGATGGTGACCACCACAAGAGACGTTGGAAAAATCTGCAAGAAGGCTAGTTCAGCACAGGGACCAGCTTCCACGGGGAGGCTGTGGCTCTTCCCCCGCAGATGAAGTGGGGCAGTGGTATCCTCAGGTGATTCTTCAGCCCAAGATGAGCCTAATTTATTTATTTATTTAAACATCCTTTTAGTTAGTAGCAGAGAAGCGGAGATTTATTCATGCCCAAGCAGTAGTAGTGGTAAGTAGATGGAAGTGCAGAATTCAAAATTAAATGAAAAAAAAAAAAAAAAAGCTTCTTTGGACACGCTGGCAAGCTGGTGAGACACGAGCTTCTGTGGGCACCTCATGAAGAGGCTGTGCCTGAACGCTCTTCTCGTACTGCTCTGCCCACGTAGCCCAGCTCGATGATGGTGATGGATGTCCTACTTCTCTCTGTAACTTCACCTTGCCTGGTGTCCCTAGGTTGTGATGGTTGAAACACGAGCAAAATTGTAAAATATTCTTGTCTTCTTTCTGTACTTGAAGGTTACATTTCTTATTTCGTACTTTGGTTTGTGTGTTAGTGAGGTATGCCTCTAATTGAAACACGGCTGCTGCGCACAAATTGCTGAAGCACAGTGCCTGCAAGTTCCTTGGTCCGTTGTTGATTTTTCTTCTCCCGTCTAGCTGAGGGTGCCTGAAGACCCACTAAAAAATAAATAAAAGGCAAATTAATACCAAGTTCTTCATAAGGGAAATGAGGGCTGTAAGTGGTGTCTGGGGTGACATCAACATTTGGATCCCCCGTCTTTCAGTCTGAAATCAGGCTTAGGATGGAGATGAAATAGCATCCAAGAGTTTTCATGACAGGAAGAGTCTTCAGACATCAGAGGACTCTTTAATTATAGGCAGAGTGATTTATTCAGTGGTCGGCATCTGTATCTCATTAAAATATGAAATCCTTCACTGTTTCTCCTTTAAATATGAAGGTATCCCTGTTTTATCTTTTTTGGCTTAGCAGAGCCATATTTTATGTCAGCTTGTTGCAGCGTACCTTTCGAGTGAGCCTGAATTATGTGCAGATTATTTAATGCTGAAAATGTTGAGCAAATGTAATTCACCTGTGTCGCTTCCACAAGAATCTTTTCTCCTTCAGCAGCCAAGCGCAGCAGCAAAGCAGCTTGAGATGAAATTGCAGGATTAATTTCAAATTATTTGGGGAATGGGCATAATCAATAGAAGTAAGCTATTCTGTGTTTTTTTCCTGCTGAGCCCTAATCAGCCAGCGAGTCTTTCCCCGAAGCAGACCCATCTCAGCAGGCCCAGCCCAGCTCCTGGTAAGACTGATGGGGGAAAAAAAAATCTCCCCTCAACTTCAAGGGGAGCAGCCTGCTTTGAACTGACTTTTATTGTGGTGGGGAAATATGCGTTTTGTCTGCGAGAGATGGACCATAGCTACACGTGCAAAGGAACCCATCTGCAGCTTGGCAGAGAAGAATGAGGCTGTGCAAGGGTCAGGCAAAACCGGCACGGGTGAGAGCAGAGACCTGTCCTTTGCTACGCCTTTCTTTTCCTCCCATCCCTCCAAAAATAACCTGCTAGGTATAATTAGGGATCAAAAAGGAGGAGGATTTTCAGGTTGTCTAAAAGGGTCATCGTAACTGGCCGGAATCAGCCTCCCCATTTTTTCCATCAGCTCGCAGTGACTTCTTGGATTTTGGAGAGTCTGCACGCAGGCAGAGTTTTACAACAAACGAGGAGCAATTAAGTGTTTTCAGGGTTCTTACATCAGCTATGATTAGTGCAGGGACTTGTTACCCTACTGCCTGTTTCCAAAATGCATTAAGGCTGTCAGATGTAAATCGGGGGCATCAAAGCGCGCTTTGCGTAGGGTTCCTAGCTGGTCTGCAGTGCAAATTGCTCTGAATTCTCCCAGTGTGTTTGGTGCCAAACACAAATTACATTTTAAAAGCAATATTTTGTTTGGCCGGCGTGTATTAATCCAACTGTATTCAGCAGCTGTGAGGTTAAACTCTGGTTTGCCAGTTGGCTTTAGGGTTTGAAGGAGAAACAGCAGCAACAGGTTCCTCTGCCTTGCCTGGGACCCAGTGACGCCGGGAGGAGTGGGAGAGGAGATGCCTGAATTTGACGAGGGCAAGCGCTCGGCCACGCAGCCGTTCGCTGCTCCTCGGTGGGTGTTGTGATCTGCCCAGAAACACCGCGAGGAGGGAGAAGTAGGTGGAAAGTTGGGACAAAAATATATAAGGAGCTGGAAAGAGGGCTGGCTGCCAAAGTCTGCGGTGTTACAGTTGGCCCCCAGCTTTGCTCCTTGCTTGTCTTGGCGCTTTAGCTGCAAGACAAATATGTTTGTTTTACTGTTGTTCGTGAAATCTGGCCGGCTGCAGAGCGAGTGGTGCTGAGCAGCGGGGAGGCTGCGTCTCGTGAGTCATCGGCGAGCAGCAGGAGGCCGGCAGGGGAGCGATTCAGGTCGTGCAGCCCAGGCCGTGGGTTTTTGATGCTCTCTTTCAGAAGCACCTCATCAGTAAGAAACGACCGTGGGTGAAGCTTTTTCTTCTGCCGGCTGGGGCAGGCCATCGGTGCTGGCGTGGGGCTGGTACCGCATGATGCTGGGCTGGGTATTGCCCTGGCACCCCGGGGAGGCAGGCTGGGCAGCGAGAGGAGGATGGTCTGGTGGCTACAGCCCCCTGGTGCATGGGGCTGAGTCTCCCTGGAGCAGCACAGAGCTGAATGCAGTCCCTGAGCCTTGCTCTTTATCCGTGTAGCGGAAATCATGCCACTGCCCAACCCACCAGAGCACTGTGAGGATAAATCCACTGAGGACTCTGAAGTGCTCAGATAAATACCTGTGAGAGCACAGGGAGGCATTTGTGCTTGTAGGAGGGATAAGTGCTTTATTAGTAATGACCCGGAAAGGACAGAGCTACTTGCAGGTAAGGTAAGCACAAGCAAGTGCCTCCTGTAGTTGACAGGCTCTTGGTATAAATCATTTGTGGAATAAATGACACCAGAGAATTCATGCTTCCTAGAAGAGAGGGAAAGAAGTCTCTGCTGAGCTTAATAAAAATGAAAATTTGGTAATGGATAATATGAGTCTAGAGGGGGTCACACTATGCTTGACAGGAGCTGTAAGGTCACAGATTAAGTAGGTGCCCGAGTCGGCTGCAGCAATATACAGGAGATTACTGCGGGTAAATGCATCCTGGGAGCCTCCCCCACCACACACCAGCGTCTGGCATAGCTCTGACTCTGCTTTTCCACCTCAGGATTGAAGGGAGTCATTGTAGAGGGAAAAAAAAAAAAAAAGCAAAATAGACCTGTGTTTGACAAAGTCTTTCAAACAGCCAGGATGGGTTCCAGGAGGTCCCTGCCAAGTTGGGCAGCAGAAGCTTGCCCCGTGCTGTGCCTGCTCCCTGCTCTGGGGAGAGGGGCTCCAGCTCCCTCCCTCGTGCTTCCAGCCACTAGCGTGTGTCCTCACCACGGCTGCAGAGAGCTTAACCAGCCAAAAGCTAGCGTGGTAACAAAAAAAAAAGAAGAAATGAATTTCTTTTGGGGCTAACTTCCTGAATTATCTCACCACTTAGTCGTAAAAGTACCGGTGCAAGGGAGAGGCTGGGAACATATGGCTGGGGGCAGTGGGAGGGTGGGAATTGGTTAGCTTTTAACTTCCATCAGCTACAGCTGCCGTGGGACTGCCATGTCTGGGCCGCTGTGGCTCCGTCTCGTGGAGGCGGAGGGGAGGCGTCGAGCCGAGGGCAGGAGGTCCCCGCGCGGTGGCAGCGTGCAGAGCTCCGCGGTGCCGCCCTGTCCGATCCGTCCCCAGGCGTCAGCGCCGGCGGCATGCCCTTCTCACGGCATGTCAGCAAGGAGCTCTGCGGGCAGCAGCCCTGCCCTGTTCTTCCAGAAGCGGCGTTGGCTGGGGGTGACACAGCTGCTGCTGGCTGGCAGCGGCCACAGCCCAGAGGAGCTGCAGGAACCTGCGCCTGTTCTGTGCCTGGCCAGGAGGCAGGACGAGCAGTGCCCCAAGCCACCGGCCTGCAGGTGCTGCAGAATGGGGTCAGGAATCAACTGCAAATGGGGTGAGTGGGACAGAAAGGCACCGGGCACTCGCTGCTTCCCCAGGGCGCATGGAGGTCAGGCAGGTGTTGGTCTCAGCAAAAGGCTCCGAGTTGGTGCCGTGCATCTCAGCCCATGCAGGTTTGTTTGCTGCAAGTTTCACTCTCCTGCAGTGATGCTCCCCGGTGGTTACCTTAAACTGTAGAATGAAGTTTTGGGCAACCTCTTCTGTATAGCTATGTTTTCCATTACAATATTCAGCCTTCTGCTAGTCTAATTCCTCCTGCTCTCCAAAAATCACATTCTTCAGGCATGTAACAACTGCTACCAGTTATTTTCTCCATTGTGATCACTGCAGAGCCAAGTTGCACATCTCATCTTTTAGAAATCTTTTTTTAATATGAGTTGTTTCAGCTCCGGTAATAAATTTTTCTTCCAATGACTTTATTATCATCTAAAAGCAAGGCCAATGTACAGAATCCAGATGTGGTCGCTCTGGAGAGATGCTGCTTTCTCCCTTCTCCATGCAATGATGGTTTTGTGTCCAGCCACACTTTTGCTTGCCCAGGCACTGCCTTGCCATGTGCCCTACTCCTGCTTCTCATCACCTCCCCAGAGGACTGCATGTGCAAGAGGCGCTCGTAGTTCTTGAGACACGAGGTTACCACCAGTTGGCTCTCGCATTATTTCGTTGTGCTACTGTGTTGATGTTTGCTGGCCCGGTGATCTCACAGCTCAGCCCAGGGCTTTGCAATTCTGGAAGGAAACTTTCACTGTTACCGTGAAAACAGAAGCATAGAAGGAAACGATTCGGTAAGAGCTGGTGTAAAATCTGTATATGCCATCCTTCTGCCAAGACACCTTGCCAGCTGGGTGGTAGTTGTGTGGTTTTTAAGTTCTCTCTGCGTACAGACAGGATGACTTGACCTCTTCCTCTTTATCCTTGAACAAAAGAAAATGCTGACGACTTGAGCAGCTGTTCTGCAAATTGGTAGCTGGCTTGTAGTTCAGGAGGGAAATAGCATGGCCTTGGCACAGTGCTTCGTGTCACTTGCCTTGGTACTTCCTTCCTGTATGCAGCCTTGTGTTCTGCCCGGACGGGTTCCTCTTCCAAGGACCAGGGATCCCAGAGCAAATCCAAGCCAGGGGAACTTCATGAAGGGGCAAGCTGGTAAATTGGGCCTGCTGGTGAACAGCCAGGAGGGAGAGAGAAGTAGCGTGGGGAGCTGTGCTCGTGGAGGTGGAGATGGAGACGGAGGGGATCTGGAGCGCGCTGCTCATGTGGTGGTACCTGGACTGAAGGGTGACAGGGACAGCTCTTGGATGTGCACCCACGAGTGAGAATTGAAGTCTCTGCAAGGCCGTTGCGGTGCCTTGAAGAGCTCCTTCCTCGTCAGGAGGGAGCCGGGGCTCTCCCAGGCCGCCTTAATGCAAAGAAATTGCACCAATTTAGCCACATCATTTTCTGCGTACACATAGTTAAACTGGTGTAGGCTGTTAGCATGAACGCTCAAATTGGTTTAACAGTGGCTGATACAGATCAAATGTATTGGAACTAGCTAATTTAGGAGTGTCCGTGCAAGGGGGTTTCGCCAATTTAACAGCATCGAGTTAAAGACCCGGGCAGCTGCGTTAGTGCCGTGTTTGCAGACCAACAGGGAGAGCACCTAGGAAGCTGCTGGAAGAGGCATTTTTAGCTGAAACAGTGTGCAAAGCTACTAAAACTAATAAAACTTTTGAGTTTTTATTTACAGCAGAAAACCTTGGTATCACCTAGCAGGGACTTGATAGTGCTGGGGAAAGGAAGGATCTTTATTTTATTTTTGTAAGGCAAGAATAGGGGAAGTGCATAATTTATGTATTTTATGCCTGTATCTCTGAAAATCTTTCAGAAACATTCTCCCAAAATGCAAATCTTAGACTGTGAGAGATAGATTTGGGTCTGGATGGCAGTCAGGTGTCCCGGTGTGTGAGATTATTGTCTACAATGAAAAATTAAGTATAATATTTTTGCACACCCGAGTGCTTGACATCCCTCAAGGCTGCTATCGTGCCTAACTAAAGTTGTTTTCCTGTGCAATATATTTCTCTTGCTTCCTGCACTTGAGCTCTCTCCCTTCCTCCTCCTGCGCCGTGGTGTTACTGCGCTTCCCCAACTACAATTAAAATGTTGACACCTGGCTTGGCTCTGCAGATTAGGATTTGATTTTCTGTAATTATATGTTATCGCTCACATTCAGTGGCAATTTTACCTTCTGTACAGTATGATAACACTTATTAATTCAATAAAAGAAATCAATTCACAGGCAATTTCCAAACGTAACACCTTGGTAACTGAGTACTAACCAATCAGATTATGCATCTGACATTGTGCCTTGTCATTTAATCAGTAATGGGTGATTGCAAAAGCAGATATATGTCAGATGTTAATTAAGAATAACACAGTTTGGGACCATAATGTTAGCAGTGCCTGTTTTGTTATGATGCTGTGCTGAATATAGCTAATATTTGACTTGCACTTAAGTATTATTTACAGTAAATGGGACGATAAGGATATTTATTCTGTCTCTGTGTTCCGACAGATGTATGAAATTCTCTTTTTCATGGGTGGAACATACCGAGTGCTAATGGACTGCCACAGGGTCTGTCTGTCTGTGGGACGTGGAGGTGGTTGTGCTCACGGTGAACACGCTCTTATCTCCTAGAAAGTTAGATAGGCTTGCTTTCCTGGGGCTTTTTCTTTATTTTCCCAAAGTGTTTTACTTGGTACCTGCCAGTCAGCTCTTTCCTTGAGGTTAGTGTTGAAAAATCAACGAGGACCTGCCCCTGAAACTCCCCCAGCGTCTCCCCTGCCTCTGAATCCCCCTCGCCAGGGCTTCCCTTGGCCGCCTTCTCCATCGAGCTCTGGGCGAGGAGCGGCCGGGCCCGACCTTGCCTCGTGTCTGGTCTGCATTTTGCTGCTCAGGGCTGCCCGCCGAGGGCTCGGTGCCCTATGAAGGATGTGCAGGACCTGTCTCTTAATTTCTTATCTTTGCTTTAAAGACCCATTTGTTCTGTGTGATTAGGACCATTAGTTCAGTCAAATTAAGATGAGAACAGGTGAAATATGCCTGGAACAGACATCTCAGCTTAGCCAAATGTTATCGTGCTGACACAACCTTCCTTTCCGATTTGTAATTAAGTTAGAACCAAGGCCACCAGCTATTAAACTCTGCAAAGCAAATGTGTAAGATGCAAGGAATCTCCAATAAAGTTGTAAACTTCAATTAGGCAGCACCAGCCCAGGGTCCTGAGCTTTCATTGGGCACTTAGCTAATTTTATTACAGCAACAGTATCCTAAATGAGCAGCTCTGGGGCATAGTCTATTCATTTAACAGTACGCATATTCATTAAATCTTACAAATTGGCATCAGAGTTTTGTTTTTAGCAACTTACTGAAAAAGGGAGGCGTGTTCAGCATTAGATCATTTGTATTTGCTGTTTGTTGAAACCGTTTCATTCATAGCTTGACTAAAACGTGGCAATTTCTACAAGCGGGGCTAAAATTTCTAGTTAAAGCGATTCACTCAGGGCTGATAAAGCAACAGAGAGCTTGTAAAACCATTTGCTGTGAAATTTCAGCGAGGAAAGAAGAGCTCGCTCTTTTGCCCCAAGATGTCATTGAATTCAGGGAAGTGAAAGGATTGCAGGCAGAGATGATAATAGCTGAGGTTTCTTTTCTTTTTTTCCTGTAACAATGCTCCTTTTTTCTTCTCTTCATTTTACTAATAGGCAAATGCAGCGTTAGTTTCTCTATTTTTTTCTGAAAAATTACTTAGAGGTACCACCATCTTTTTCTTCTGTTGTGGTTTCCAGACAAAAAAAGTGCTTCAAAAATAACGTGCTTGTGTAATTCTCTGCCTTGTGATTTTTCATGCTCAATATTCCGGAGTGGGTTCTCGGTTTGGCTTCTCTTTTCATTATTGTCCCCCTCTGTAACTGAACCAGTCAGCACTTCTGTGCTTTAAGCAGAGCTCCAACAACTTGGATCCTTACGTGTGAACATTGGCTTGTTGCTTGAGTGTGGCTTACTTGAACTTCTAAGGAAGGAGGGTGTTTATTTTCAAAAGCCCACGCCAGTCATGAAGCAATCCTATATGTTGCAATAGCTGGTGAATGTATCTGGAGAGAGCCCAGACCTTGGAAACTGTCAGTGTTGAAGCTGTCTTATACACTAACATTTAGGAAATATCCTGTCCCTTCTAGAGCTCTTACTGTGCTATTATATGCATGTCTGTAATGAAAAGATAGTTATTACTTCAATCCTAGTCTGAAAAAAAGGATGATTTAAGTATTTTTTAAATACAATGAGAACTTTCACTTCCAATTTGGATCTTACCGCAAGTTTTCTCAGCCTCCTTAAAGGAGTGAAGACAGGTTTCTCTCGAACGGCTATTTTTGTAATGTTCTGTTGAGTGTCTCTGTCCATGCCTAGTAAAGTTCGGGGGATCAGTCCATTTATCAAAATACCTGCAGACTCCCCACCCTGAATGGTGAAATTATAATAAATATTGGAGGTAGAGCTGAGGCTGCAAAACAATCCCCATAAAATTTATTTTAATAAGTTACCTTATCTTAAGAGCTTTGATTTTGCTGGGTGGATTTTCTGAAGGGAAGGAAGAAGATTACAAAATATTGAAATGGATCAAGCTGGATTCTTTGGCATCAAGTCATTCGTTCTTTCTTCATCAGCTGTTTATTTTCACGAGGGGAAGAGGAGCTACCCATTTCCTAGGCCAGAGCATGGCAACTTTGAGCAGCACTTGGTCTTCACAGGTCTGCTCGTTGGGATGTACTTCGTAATCTGTACTTTCTTCCAAGGCATCTCAGAGAAGGGACCTGTCAGAGTAATGGAAAGCAAACACATCCAGCCCTTCGTGTAGCGTGGAATTACTGCTCCTGCTGAACAGAAGAACTGGGCACCCGGTAAATATCTGGGTGAAACGCAGCAGCCTGCAGGGTAGGGCAAGTGGCCGAGCCAGCTGCACTCTGGCTGTGCACCCAGGGGGGGCTGTGCTTCGTTGCCTCCCGTAGTTCCTCCTCTGCAGCAGGGCCAGGCTGCGAAGCAGGGCCTGGTGGGGTCCCAGCAGGGCGGAACTGAGAAGTTGAGGCTGGAAACAATTTGGAGCAGCCAACATTAGGCCAAGCTGCTGGTCTGCCTTTGGTACAGGAGACTCCTGTCTGCCCTGTAAAAGGGATTTGTTGGGGTTCTCTTTGTCTTTGTGCATGTGGAAGGAGAAGCAAAGCACGGGCTGCAGGGGCGGATCAAGCTGGGGCAGAAGAGCGGTTTTTAAACAGCAGTGCTGGCAGCAGCAGAAATTTTATGAATGTACAAGTAACCCCGTGTCACACAGGGATTACTCCTTTAAAGTGTTTATGCCTTTATCAAGGATGGAACAGCTTTGTTGCCTAGCTATATGGTATTAACTTGCTCCTATCTGTGAAATAATACCCATTAGTAACTTCTGACTTATGTATTTATTTCCCCTGTTCCTTATCTGGTGCAAGCTAATACAAATCCTTTTCCCACCAAACCAGAACTTGGATGAGTTTCTGCTGGCAAAAGCTGATCCTGCAGCTCATCCCTTAGCTCTTGGGCCCCACCAGTTCAACGCGGGCACTTTGACCTCTCCCCATTCAAAGGACAACTTTGCATCGGTATTGCAGAGATGCGCAATGACAGAGCAGTCGTGCTCTGTGCTGAAGATTACCCTGCTGTTGGCAGCCACAGATAAATTGAGCCTCACAAACTGGTCGTAATGAAGTTACGTGTAACTGGTTTCTATTTAAGAAATAAAAGAAGGGGAGACAAAACAATGGCAGAGATAATACATGTGTCTAAGGCCAGACCAGAGGTAGGACGTGACTCTGGGACGTATGTGCTAATTGCAGCCATGTCCCATCTGCGGGGCGTTATCTTGGGTTTTGCTGGATAAGCAGATGTCCTGGAGAGTTAGGGATCGCTGTCATGGAGAGGCAGTGATCGGGAGAGTCCAGTCTGCTTGTTGGCACAGGGACCTTGCCTCTGTGATGTCCCCACGTGTGTATTTTCCTGCCAAGGGATTTCATGGAAAGGGCTGCTAAACTTGGCGATGAGCGAACCTCCCCAAGGTCATTTTGTTCCGTGTGTTGGTGCCGTTCCATCGACACCCTTGCAATTGGTCACTAATTGAGTGGTGGGAAAGGTACCCAGTGAACAATAGGGTTACAGAGCTGAGACTTCACCCAGCAGGACCTCTACATGCCAATGGAATTGGAACTCAACATAGAGCCATGTAGAAAGCACTACTGAGTACATATTTTCCATTCTTATACTGAAATTGGGCTGCTGTATATACACAAATTTATCTCCATAGTTTCTTAGTAGCCACTAAGAAGGTTTGCCGTGTTTGGAGAGCTCTCCATCCTGTATCGGCTGTACTGACTTCAGTAGCATACATACTCATGTAGAAGGCAAGGAGAGTTTTGACCTGTAATAAGCTCTGCACTTCAACAAATAATGTTTCAAGACTTCAGCATTCTCAGATAGATTTGGACGGATACAATAGAGATCTTAAAATGCATAGTTGATTTAGTTTAAGCTGTGATATTAAAGATGGATAAAGCCAGAAATAAGCTTCACTTTCAAGGTCGTTATTTCGCAGTTCTAGGTCATTTGATGTATTTGCCAGCATATTGTGGCCTGTAAGAGCCGAGTAGATGCTTATCCATGGTAACAGTTTTACTGTACCCAGTACTGCTGCTGATTGCTAGCTAAAACCTGGCTTTCAACCACACAGTAGGGGCACAGAGATGCTAAGGGCAGAACTGGAACCCCTCCTTTCTGTTGGACAGCGAGATTTGTCAGAGAACACTGTAAATTTTTACCACACTAGTTCAAACTGGCTCTTTGTCACCTGGTTTCTCTATGGGAAATCACAAATCCATCATAGCGCTAAAGCACTTCATTTTAAGGCAGTCTATAGCCTCTTGAGCAGATGGGGGAAACTAATTAAAACCATGTTGTAAATGGTGGTGGTTGTCCTTCTCTGCATGTGTTTCCTGAATTTACTTGGGAGGATATTTAGGAGGGGAAGAAGGAGAGGACCTGGTGTTGGAAGTTGTTGTCCTGGGAAGATAATCAGTTGGATGCTTCATTTTTTAAGGGAGGTGCACCCCAGAGTTCATCGGATAATTAAAATTAGTTCTCAGAGTGCTGACCATCGTGTAACTATTCCTGTCTCAGCCGTGCTAGGAATCTGTCTCCTGCCTGTGCTGCCAGCACCCCTTCTTCCATTTCACCTACCCTTCCCATCCGTCACGCTCTGCCCAAGTGTGGCATCGCTGAAACCTCAGTGCATTGCTCAGGGGATAAAGGGATCGAGGAGGACCCAGGGAAAGATGCCTGGGGATGGGAAATAGTGTGGCACTCGGTGGGTTCCAGCAGTAAGTGGGTTACATGGTGCATCATTAGCTGTGAAGCACCCACAGCAGAATCTGCTCCCTCTTTCGGTCCTACCTGAATCTTGGTGGTTTGGGAGCACAACAGGAGACCCCCCCTGCCAAACAGCATCACGAAAAGCAGAGCAGATGATGCCAAGGGTCTCCTGCGATGTCCTCTGTGCCACCAGCACCGCTCTAGGGTTGGTCACCAGGCTTCCGAGAGCCTCGCTGGTGAGGCAGGGGCGTGCAGCTCACGCAGCATCAGGAGCTGCCTACGCCGTTTGTGCTTCCGTGGCACACCAGGAACAAAGCCTGGGTACAAGGCTTGTTTGAAAATTGATCCACAGTGAAATGGGAATCTACAAACGGGGCATGTTCTCCTCAAAAATAAAATCAGGCTTTACCTGTATTACTATTAAAGTATAAAGCTTTAATTATGCCCTAAATCCACCACTTTAGCTGGGGGGCTCACATGATTAGCAGGAAGAAAAAAAAAAAAAAGGCATCTGGAGAGGCTGTGTGGTGCCTTGTTTTCCCATATGTGAAATTTTATACAGTACAAATTATTAAACACCAAACCTCCGGAGAAACGTTGTAATGAAAAATTTAGCACTCCCCCGTCAGGCTGCTACTAATTTGCCTTCTGACTAGATGTGAAAGAAAAGAGGGCTGTGCTGGGCGCAATCCTTGATGAGGAGCTGGCGAGAGGAAACCAGCGTGATTGAAACGTAAGGCACCAGGAGAAGCAGGGTGACGCTTGGTGGATGGCTTCTCTGAGAGACGGTTATGGTAAAAATAAAAAAAATAAATCACTGCTTTTGATCAAGGTCTGTGGGAGCACATCCCTTTCTTTCCACTTTGTTTTTAGCCTCAAGCTCCCAAATTTCATCTTGCAACGCTTCTTTGTAATAAAGATGTACGCTAGAGAGAAGAATGGAGACGTGGAAGGGGTGCTGTCTGGCTCGAGCGTTGCGCAGTCCTGTCTTGTTCACATACGTGCATCTTCTCACACGTAGGCTGGCACCTTCCTCTTCCCCGTCTGCCTTTTGCACCTCGTCCACTGCTCGGCAGCAAAATGTTCAACCGTGCACAGGGGGGCTTCAGAGCTGAGAGCCCAGCCAGCTGTTTGGGAGCTCGCAGCGTGCCCCTTGTCAGCCTGCTGGGCTCCGAGCCTGGGAGGCTTCTGGCATGTGAGAGCTGCATTTTAAGTACCTGCACAGATGGGGTGCTCTCCTGAAACACGCCGTCAGGCCGTGACTGAGGCACGCCAGGTCTGTGCTACCGCTCGTCCTGCCCGCACATGGCAGCGGCAGTGAGCATCCCCCAGGGCGTTACGTTGGGTTGCACAGAAATGCACAGCAAATGGTGGCTCGACCCGTTTCAAAATGTTGTTTGTAAAAGAGCATTAGCTAGTATTTTTTCAAAATCATGAAGAATTTCCCTACTGATTTTTTTCTTAATATTATTATATTTTTTTAACACGGACATTGATTTGCAAGTCTGGCCCCGCAGAATTTTGCAGGCGTGTATCAGCTTGATGGGTCAAGCAAAATGATGCTAAACCTAGCCTGATGTGACCAGAAGCGCCCACTGTGTGATTATCTGTGATTAACTGTTGTTACGTTGTGCGGGGGGCTCATTACAATTAAATTCGTCCTTGCTGGAGCAGCCTGCGTCATCGCGATTGGCGCTGCGGGAGGGCTGAGCTGTTGCAGCAATCGGCGGCTGCTCAGCGGGTGCCCACCTTTTTCTGGCATCTTTTTTTCCATGCTTCTTGCTAACGACAGAGAGGCCACGTGACCCCATGGGCAGTTTGTAATGTCCTGTCGTGCTTTAAATGACTGAGAAGCAACCTCGTCGCCTCGTCCACTGGCTCAGAAGTGGAGCACCAAATTGCTGATTCCCAGGGGGAAGAACTTTCCCTGCCGTCCTTAAGTTCCTATCTGCCTGCGTAATCCAGGGCCCAGTTTTGCCTGGATGCTTCAGAAGGAAAGGGCTGTAGGCACAAGACCCCCTCTCCCCACTGAGTCAATCTAAAATCCAGATTTCACCGTTCAAGTCCAAGAAAACCCAGCACCGGCAGATTGCTATTGGTCCCTGCCTGGCAGGGTGTTGATTAATAATTTGAACCTGCAAATCCTCTTTCAACTTATGTGAAATCTAAATTGTCCATCTGAGGCCTGCTTCTTTCAAAACAATTCTACTGTGATTTTCGCTGCTAGCATAATTCGCTGTAAAATAGATAACCCTGTCAGTGGCAAAGCTGCGCGGCACACCTGGAAGGCAGCACAGCTGCTGAGCGCCAGCATACAAATGCAGAGGGGGGGCTCTAGCCAGAATTTCAACTGCAGAGAATTCAGTCCCGATCTGTCCAGGTGTATTTCACAGCCTTTGCACTACACCGTGTGTGTTTGTCTGTTGGGGAATTTTAGATACTATTTTTTAGGCTGAAATTTTCAGGGTAAAGCATGGGAGATCTGAATCTCAACACCTTTAGGAGGCGGGGGACCTGAGACACTTGGAAAATGTCAGCGTTAGGATATAGCATCAGGTAACGGTGCGGATATGTGCTGAGCAGAAGCAAGGCACTGCTTTATCCTGCTCCTTCCACTTCTCTCCTGGTGTGGAGAGGGGAGCTGCCTTTTGGGTTAGAACAATGTATTTTGGCGTGTTGTGAGTTAGAGGTTTTCCCCCAGGTGGCCTGCAGGCTGGGAGTGTGCTGCTCCTGGTAGGTGGGCAGTTTCTGGGAAGGACAGCACCAAGCCGTGGCAAAGAGGGAATGGTTTGTGAACTCCTCTTGCGAAAGGCGTTCGTGTTTTACTCCCAGCTATTCTGCTTCTGTTGTGGCTCTCTTTTTTATGGGTGCAGGAAAAGGATGTCATTTTGCTCTTGCTTCAGTGCAAATCCATAGTAATTCTATTAATGAAAGAAACAAAAAATGGTTTTAAAAACCGTGAGAAAAAAAATAAATCGTGCCTGGTGTTTTTAAAAAAGGACCTTGTTCATCCAGTAATTCAATATTAGCCCTTCATGTCAGTAATAGGAGTTCAGCTCACACTAGCAGCACGTTACAAGAAAGGCTGTACAACTTAAACACGTTGTAAATCCAACTAATATGTTTAAATTGATTTTAGGGGAAAAATATGTTCAAAAGTAGTCTTTTACCATATGTTTCAGCTCTCCCAGATACCTTATTTGAATGGTGTTTCACTGTGCTTTACCTATTGTGCTGCAAACTTTTTCAGACTCTGTCAAGTTGTACTAAAGCTTTTAAAATACAGATGGTGGTAAAATCCCCAGTGGGAAACAGACTTCTATTTCAAACTTCAGTTCTGTTTTTTTCTCTTCTAGTTCATAGCAGATTTTGACAGATCAGAAGAAATATTCACAGCTTGATGCAGCTGGATTCTTCTTTGGCATGAGCAGAAACATCTGGCCCCAAAACAGTGCATTTTACCAAAGGGCCAAAATGCATGCACATGCATCTGTTGTGCTAATATATTTTCCTGTGAACTCAGATGTTAATTGCTTTGTTTTGCCGAGACAACAGTGTTGGTTCAGTGAATGAGATTGTTTCCTTTAGCCCTCCGTTAATGGTTTCCTTTAGCAGCAATATTGTTTGAAATAGGAAGCTGTCAGGTACATCGTGAATAGCATTAAGGTAAAGTGTTCTGAGCGAGGGTATTTATAGTATGTGTGTGCAGTGGTGCCTTGACATGTACTGCTCTAAGGAATTTGCATGTCGACCGTGACGACTGTTAGCACAAAAGCTCGGTGTGAGACCAGTGTCACATCTCGAGCAGACACGTTCAATTTTTGCGTTGTAATTTTCGAGGCTTTTGGCCATTCCACCTTCCTGCTCCCAGTGTCCCCTTGCTGCCCATCCACCGGCAGCAACAAGGGAACATTAAGGAACTGAAGTACCTGATCTCGCTCCACCCACAGTTCTGCCGTGGTGAATTTGGTTCTTTGGGCTTTCTTCCTTCTCCCACGCCTTCTCTTACAGAAGGAGCTCCAGGGCAGCCAGCGAGCCTTTCCCACTCCACTGAGCCTTTGGGTAATCCGCCGTGTCCCCTGATGACAGCAAGTGTCAAAGGGCTGTTTCGGAGGGCCCTGTGCCTACCCTAGCCCTTGTGCTGCCCTATGAAGAGCTGCTCCTCGGCTGCGGACGTTAATCTCCAAGCTTGCTGATCATTAGTTAAAATAATTGTCACCCTTTTTGCGTTTATTCAGGGCTGTAAATTACCAAAGGGCTTCACCTTGCTGCTTCGGCTGTAATTATTCTTAGACTTTTGTTTTCTTCAGGATGTCGAGCAGCAAACAGGATGTCCCATGGGCATCGGGAGGAAATTGCTTCTGTGTTTCTCTGTGGAGCTGGCTGTGCTGCTCTGGTAGCTATCACGGTGTTTCCTCAAATCACAAACCTGGAGGTGGTGGTGTTAGGACCTCACGGCCCTATGGAAAGTTTCCTTGACAACACTGATGTCTCGACCGATCGCGATGGGCGATCCTAGCAGATGGATTGCTCCTGCTTCAAGTGCAGGGGTGCTCCTCTGGTGTTAACGCCAGCGTTTCCTCCAGCTGCTGCTATGTGGGAGCCGTGCTCCTGCCTCCTGGCAGGTCTCCAGGCGTAACAGAGGGAAGAAAAATGATTTCAGGGACCAGACTGCGGGCTGGTCTGTGGATGGCTGAGAACATGGAGTTTTAGGCCTGGTCCTGCAAGGTGAAAGACGTCTGCTGCCATTTCAACCGTGCCACTGCAGTTTGATGTTGTGCTGGTGGTGGGCAAAGCGCTGGGCAGGGTCTCGGCTGCCTTCCCCCTGGGCTGTGCTCGTCCCCTGCCCAGCTGCAGGACCCCAGGCTGTCCCAGTGCCGAGGGACGGCTCCGGGCTCTGGTGCTGTGATCTGTGACAGCAGCAATGTGAGATTCATCGCTCCCCGGGCAGCCTTTGTTTACTTACTTTGTTTCTTCTCTCTTTTTTTTTTTTTTTTTTTCCTAGAGCTTATTAGTTGCATGTGTGGCTTTATCTGGAAAAAATTGCTTGCAACTTATGCATGCCTACAGTAGCATATGTTTTGTATATTGGGTTTATAGGGATGGTACTGATTCCTGAATTAATTTGAACAGCAAATTGTTGTTGTATCTGCACACAGTATGTCTTTTCTTTTTTTAACGTGTGTTATATGACACATCTGGCGGGGTTTTAATTGCGCTATTGTGGTGCCTTGGAGCCCTAGCAGTGAATCCGAAACCCTCCTGCACTGAGCATGGGTTTTTCACGTGGGACTCTTCAAGGGTTTGAGCAAATCCCTGAGAGAGAACGGGGATGCTTGTGTCCCTGCCTTGAACTATGGAAAAGAGCCCCAGTGCTTGCAGGCTGCCATGAAAAATGCTCCCACACCACCAGGGTGATGACTTCAGCTCCCAGCTCTGAGCAGGGGCATCACGCCTGGGTGCCCGTTGGCAGCTTTTGCTGTTCGCCTTGGCCATTTGGTAGATCCCTGGGCCCCAGGTAAGCAGGACTCAGAGCAGCTCAGGCCAGTTGTGCTGTAGGTCAGGCTGTAGCTGCCACCAGTGGTCGGTGCAGAAAAGCTCCGTTCCCTTTGGTGCCTTGGCTCCTCGTAGCACAGCACAGCTTCTGGAGGTGCTTTGCAGTGAGATGTGTCTTTCAAGGGATCCAGGCTGCTGCCTAAAACTGCCTTGTTTACTTTTAAACAAATATGGTTGGCATCTAGATTTTATCAGCAGTGGCTTTGATAATATTTTTCCCAGATATTGATGAAACTATTGAAGAACTGCAAGCCTTGTTTAAATCATTTTGACATCTATACTAAACATTGATGATTGTTTATTGACACAACGTTCTGAGAACACAGCCGATATGTTCCCCACTTAATATATGCTTCCTTGATATTTATGCCATGCTAATTTTATCAGAATATTTTCCAGTATGAGTGCACCAAGAATTATATCTTTTTTTTTCTTGTTCCTTTTTCAACCAGACTTACCAAATAAATGAAATTGATCTCATTCAAAAAGATTAATTTTCCAGAAAGCATTGTTGTCTGAAATACGACTTAGTTTGATCAATTCAATCAAGGATTGTTTTTCTTCTGCTGCTCAAGCCTGGTATTGGGGTGATGTGCCCACAGCTGCCCAAACAGTCCCAGTTGCTCTTCTGCAGTATCTCCCTGACACTTTTTTCTTTTCAGTGGCTATTCCAAGGTCTATTAAATAGATGAATAAATTAATAAAGCATATTATCCATGTGCACGTGGATCTCCAATTCTTCTGGGGCTGGTGCACCAGGTCTGCACTTTGTTCTTAAAAAGTTTGTTCTTAGCAAATGCTGCTTAATGTCTTTCTTTTGGTACCAGAAGCCTGGGGAATGAGTCTCTTTTCTTTCTAAGAACAAAGCATAACTGCAGTGAATGTTTCTGCCTATCTGACACTCATTAGTAATGTGTTTACCTTTGGGGGATTTACTCTTAGTAAAATCGTCTTTGAAGGTTACCATCATCTTTTGTCTTTGATTCAGACCTTTTACTTTTAATGGGTAGTAATACTAGCAGAGAAATACTGTGATATACAGAGAATTTTTTCTTGGTTGAATTTCCTAACATATTTTGAAACATCTCCTGCAGCTTTGGACAATTTAATATGTATATTAAATCTACTTCTGCTTTGAACATCACAGCTGTTGATATTAGCCTTTAATAGATGGTATCTGTATGCATAGATGGCAGCAATGTTGAAGCTGTCAATTCTGATTGCCTCCTACATGGCGTTTAAAAGCATTGTGTAAACTCAGCCTAATTTAGTCCATTGGCTCCAGCTGAACACAGCGCTCTCCGTGCTAGCTTGATGCTTAGTCGGTCATACCTCGGTCCTGCACAGAGCTGCTTCCCTCCCAGGGGTCCTTCCAGCACGGTCAGCTCCCCTAGTGCTGGTAAGGCCTCATGCATCCATTGTATGAGCACAGAGATGATCTTTAGTGTATCCCTTTCTTTCACATCACCAAAAAAAAAGTGCAAAATCACCTTCTCATTGGGTGCATATTGGATGGCGCATTATAACCGAGAATCACGGGGCCGAATCACCTTAATGTGCAACTTGAAGCTACAAATCTTATTTAGTAACTTGCTCAGAGGCTTTCAGCTCTCTCACAGGGTATTTATTGGATGCTATGCCTTTAGACCTGTAGCTAAATTAAAGCGTAGTTAGGGCACCTGCTGGCTTAGTGTTATGACCGATGCAGTAATTATAAGTGCTGTATTTCCATTCATGGTAATCATGCATCTCCATTGTCCAGCTATAGCTTTATTGTCATCTCCCAATTTTACAGCCTGTATCTCCTTAGTCACCAAGTGGTGTGTCCTTTTTGTACCTACAGGTGCCTTCACTTACTTACAAACCCACCCAAAGGTGCCCCACTTGGGCTGATTTGATTTCTTTGCCGAGTGCGTTCAGTGTGTCCGGACTTTTTCTCCTGCGGTCGCTCACAGCTTGCCACTGCTGGATCACCACTTGTGGGGTGGGTGCTGGTCTGTGATGGGTCGGGGGGGTGTTGTGCTGCAGCCCACGTGTGCCAGCCCGTCGCCCTGTCACCACCTCGGGTGCTGAGCTTGCCCCGCAGGGAGGCCGGGCTGCGGCACGGCAGGGAGCGCCGCGCTGCGCCCTCGCTAGCTGTAACCTCAGCAGGTCTGCGCTGCCACGGCTTGTCACTGACGTATGTCAAACCCAGCTTTTCCCAGCTGTCTCCTACCATCTGCCAAGTACGGCTGGGGGCACACAGTGTGCGGTTTGCTATGCAGGCCCGATGGCAGCTGGAAAATCGAGCGGTTTTGCCCGCCTAAGCACCAGCTCTTCTCCAAAATAAGCATTAGCTGGTGCATCGCAGCGGGCCTGGCGCTCCCGAGAGCGAAGCGGTGCCGGCCCTGCTCCACAGCCCAGGCCACCTGCCGGCATGGCCGTGGTGCAGAATGCCTGCAGCTGGCACAGGGCCTTGGGCAGGCCACAGAAACGCTGACCCTGCTGCTCCTCATGGCCCCTGGGTGCAGGGCAGTAGCGCAAAAGGCCCCTCCTGTCCCCGAGGGCACTGTCCTGTCCCCGCTCTTTGGTCACAGCTCTCAACAATGTTGCGACAACGGTGACACCAAGCGGGGTTTCTCTCCGGTTAGGTGCTTAGGAAGGCAAAGTGTAAAAACAAGTGTCAAGATGCAAAGTTGGGTTATTAATGAGTAGCTAACATTACTTGAGGAGCTGAGAAACCAGCAACAGCTTTAGAGTATTTTGACTTCCCAGTAATGCTACTTTTTGTTAGGGTGAGTTGTTGCTCGCCCTCCTGCAGCAGCTGACTGACAACCTCTAGACAGAAATCCTTTGCTAACATGAAGTCACGCTCCTGGCATCCCAGAGAGAGTGGCGAGAATTAACCAGCGGGTTACAGACTGGTAAACAGCAATGCAAGATGTTTCCGTGCTCATCCAGAGAAAATAGGTAAGCCAGGATTAGAAAGCAGTAGTTTGTATATCAGTCAAACGTGTAAACTCTGAGCTGCTAAGAGCCAAATAACTTTCTGAATGGATGTAAAAACAAAATTTATTAAAAAGGATAAATTTCCTTCTGTGGCATAACCTAGCAACTTGCTTTGTTTTGCTCTTTATCACAGTAAGTAAAAATGGACATGTCATATTTAAAATGAGTTATAGCTGAGATAGCTGATCACAACATCCGCAGCAGCACCACCCAATTAGAAAAACTACTCTAATCTAACCTGATGTTACTGTCATTTTTTAAAATGAGTCCTACTTCAATCATAAAATCCTCGGACCATAACATTGCTTTCTACACCATATGTCCTTATTTAGAGGAAAAAAATGATTGCACCCTTAATTCAAAGGGAACGTTTCCCTCTGAGCCAGAACTCAATAAAATGTATCAAAAAAATTGTGGAAAAGGGCAACCAAAGAAAATCAAATTGCAGCGTGTGAAACGATTTAAGGAGGGACCTGGGGAATACATAATCTCCAAACTGCCAAGTTAGAGCAAGTATAAAATATACAAACAAGCCTGATATTTTTCCCAGTTGATCTCATTACGAGGTATGCTTGGGATAGATAAATTTTGTTAGAATGCATTAAGGCTGGATTTTCAAGGAAACAAGTCAGAAGTAATGTGTTTAGCTGATTCCACCTTGTTTTGATACATGGGTCTTTTCAGGTTTAAAGAAGTACATTTTTAAAGCCAAATGGTTTGTTTTGTTTCCAGCATTAAAACCAGAGGCAACTTGGTGACTGTTTTTTTTTCCCTTCTGGAAAACAGACGTTTATAATTTCAGCATGCTCTTTAATCATTGGGGTAGAGCGCTGGGTAGTATGTTTCACTGCCACTTATTGTTGCCTGCTTAAAATACATTGAACTAGCCTTGAGTGCAATCCCTTAACAGACTGCTTCGTCCACAAATAGTACTTTTTCCAAGTCTCCAATACATCTTAATTTAATTGTCCATTTGTATTTATTAAGGCAGTTTACTGTCTCCTGCTGCAGAAAGCTGCTACTGCTGATAGTCCACCAAGAGAAATGCAAGCTTATCTGGGAGCTGATAACAAAATGCAAGCATATGTTGGCAAAAAAGTCTTTCCAAAATATTGGTTAAGCATCATTTTCTTGTTTGTTGGGAAGGGGACAGGCCATACAATTTCCTTTGGTAAGTTTTTGGAACAGTTGCTCGTAACAGTTCTTGTAGCCTTGGGGAATCCTAATCTTTATTAGTGAGAAACGTTACCTGCAGAAAAGTTTTCTTCCTTAGGCTGGCCCTATTGAAAGTTGGAAAGGGTCCTTTGGCAGCGTGGGTGCCGGTCATTCTACGCTGACAAGATGAGAGCTGGCGTTGAGCAGCATGAGTTCAGAGAGATGAGTGCGATAAGGGGGACTCATCCCCGCCTCTGGTCGGAAAGCTTGGACCTGGACCCTGTGACTTGGATGCCCCTCAGCTGTACCTTACCTCCACGTGGCCTGCGCCAAAACAGATTTGCCATGAAGTCAGTAAAATCTGAAGGCTGTGTCTGGTCTGTCCTTTCTCTCAGCAGAAATGAAAGTTGATCTTCCAAAGCTCTTAGAGGAATTAAACTTTTTTCTCGGGCACTTAACGCACTCCTGGAGGGCCACGCTTGGGCTCGGTGCTGCAGGACCTCTTTGCCCCCTCCTGCCCTGGAAGGGGGACGTTTGTTCCCCAGGTGTAGCGCGGAGGTGGAGGCTGCCGTCCCTGCTGCTGGCAGAGGTGAGAGGATTAATGGATTAATAGCCCCACTGGAGCCACCAGAACAGGCGTCTCCGAGATGAATATTTTAATTATGCCTCTCCCCGAGGGCGTTGCTTCCTGTTGTTGCCTTCGAACAGCACAGAAATGAGTTGCTGGGAATTCTTCTCCTTCCCGTGTGTGTCTGCAAGACCCATTTTGTAAAGAGCAGACGCAAACCCAGGCAGGGGGAGAGGTTTAAAATCAGCCTGCTGTGGCTTTAAGAGAGAGGAAAAACTGTTAAGGAAGGAAAATAAAAATCCCACAGCCTGTTGTAGCAGCTGTAGCTTCAGATCGTGTGGAAAATGAAGGCAGATGATTCAATTTGGCCTGTGCCCCGAGTACATTTCCAAATGCTTCTGTGTGTGCGCAAGATAATGAACAAATATATTGAGATGGCACAAGATCAGTCCGAGCCTGCCGCTGCGCAAGCCGTGGAGCTCCCAGTAGGAGCGAACTAGCTGCGCTGGGTTAATGGGGGTGAGGGTCGGGGAGCCCAGCACCTTTCAGAACAACTTAAGAAAAGAATTTGTCTCCTTTTGCCCCAGGCTCCCCGTGGCACTCAAACAGAGCTTGTGATAAATCGAAGTGTATTTATTAATAATGAGCGGGGGCAGTGTGCTCGTGGTTCGAAAATAGGTGCACCAAATAAAAACGTGCTTTCCTCTGACACGGGGAAGGCGTAAGGAAATGCGGAATGGACTGACCTGCTATGATTAAAAAGCTGGCGCTGAGAGCAGGCACGGTGATAATGAAAAAGCCCTTTTTAGGGAGGCGAGACCCTGTTCTGCCCATTCATACAATCCTCCGCCCACACCCCACAAGAAGAAATAGGGAGGGGAGAGCTTTGGTGGGAGGAACGAGAAGGCAGCAGCAGTGCAGGATAGCAGGGCTGGACTTTAATGAGAGCGGAGTTATTGCTGGAATGAGTTATGATATTTAATCATGCTACATGATGTCCAACAGCGCAGGGTTCATAATTCTTGGCTCTGAATATGGCTTGGGACTGTCCGCGAGCACCTGCAGCATGCAAATGGCTTACGGCCTCTCAGAGCCTCCTGTACCTTGCGCCCTCACTCCTGCCAAGCCAGCCCGGTCTGCAGTGCTGGCTGGCTCCCGCTGGGGTGAAAACAGGGTATTTTGTGTTCCAAAAGACAAATCTGTGACTTCTGGTAAAAACTGAGCCTCAGCTATTGCAGATAGCTGGGATTGCCTGCTGCCAGCTTTTCTCTGCGGTGTGTTGCCTTGTAGGGCATGTTATTTATCGTGCAGAAGGCTCTGTTCTTCAAACAGCCTTGGGTTTAAATAATGCTTTTAGCGCATCGTGTTAACTTCAGCGCTGAAAGAGGCTCTGGCTAAGCAAATACTCGGGCACCTATTTAAAGGTTTAGCTGAATACGTACTGACGTGAATGTCTTGCTGACTTAGGATTTGGATAAGGACAGGGTTTGGCCTTTGGAAGAGAGAAATTATCCAATAACTTCAGTCTTCTCCACATCCCTTTTTATTTTGTTCCAGCTTAGCAGTCCTGAAGTGATGCAGTCACCCTGCATTTAAGAAAAGGATCCCTTCCACCCCCAGGTCTCAGGAGCTGACACTGGAGAGCACCTTTTAAAGACCCTTGTGGAGCTTTGGGTGTTGGCATTATCTGGAGACTTTTTGCTTCTCAGGTGACTCCTCAAACATCATGAGCAGACCTGAAGGCTATAGGATCAAAGATACTCGAATTTGGCCCACATATGCCTCTACCTGCTGCTCCCTTAGTGTCTGTCTGGGCTCAGTTACACCGCCTGTAAAGGGCTGTCTGGCAGGGCCCGAGCTGAGGAGGGATGCTCGCTGCCATGCAGGCAGGGTGCACGGTGTGCTGTCTGGGTGCCCTCAGGTCAGAGATGTCAGCAAGCTGCAGAGGGGTCTTCCCTCAATGGTGTGTGTTAGCTGTTGTAGTCCTTTTCTGTAACGAGCTATTTTCGGACTGCCCTCTCCTCAATTGTATGTTGAGGTTATTTGGCTCCTATCCTTAAAATACTTAGTAACAGTGGCAGGTGTTGCTCCCATGTCTGCGTGAGCCTCTGGCAACGTGATGTATGGGAAGGGGCAACGTGTTTTTCCTGCACGTTCATGGCATTGCTTGCTGGGGACTGTGCCGTGGGTCTGTACTGTGGTGAGGTGCCCAGGACCCCCCAAAGGGTCCTGCGGCAGGGCTGGGGCTGGAGCCCACCTCACCTCTGCCCGCAGAGCTCGGGCAGCCTGCCATGGTGCAGGGACACTCATCCACCTCCTTTTTCAGAGGGAGGACAATTTAGCTTTATAGTAAAGCTCAGTCAGGGAGTACAGCTGGGAGGAATTTCTGAAACTCAGGCAAAACCACCCAGAGCAAATGACTGGAAGCCAAGCTGGAAGCGACATTGGGAAAGAAGCTTCTGGGCAGCTTGCTGTGATACCCCAGTATGCAGAGAGTGGCCATGAAACCAGTGCATCCATTTAGCAGAACAACTTGTCCTCCTAGTTGGGTCCTGCATGTGGCTCATTAGGGTAATTACTGATGAATTAAGGCAGCTTGGCTCAGCACTCGGGCAGCGGGTGTGCAGGCTCCCCTGCTGGCAGGCAGCAGGTGTAAATGAACAAGATCTGTCAAAAAGGCTGATGACCCTCTTAATTCACAGCAGCAAACTGGGGACAGAGGTAGTGCAGCAAGTTTAATAATTGATATTTACTTGGAAAGGTTAATGGCAGCAGTGATGCTTCTAATTTGCTTGCCCGTGCAAGACCTTGTCAGGTCAAATTGTCTCAATTTGTTACCATGTGTGTAGGTGTAGTTTCCCTTTAATGAAATTTGGAGAAAAGGAACAGGTGGTGTTGGGAGCATACTGTAACTTAAGAAAAACAGCAAAAGATTGGAGTCTGGGAGCAGGTTGGATAAGTCTGTGCGAACTTTAAACAGCTGACAACTTAGTCCTTTGGAATAATTCTGGTGAGCATTTGCATTCAGGAAAATTGAAGGATTTGGAATGGTGTAATTTATTTTTCCTTTAATTTGCCTCTCTCTTGTTGCTTATGTCAAAAGAGTAATAATTTTGACATGCTTTAATGTGCTGCTATCTGGAAGCAGGAGAGTTATGGATCAGAAAGCCCGGGAATTTAGCAGGTATTTCTGTACCATATTTAAGGAAATTGTAATTCTGTTCAGTAATAGTTAAATAGTTCCATTTCAGGGAAAAACAGAATGCCTGATGGATGCTCTGAAATTGGCAGGTTAGATGCTTTAAATCCAAGAGTTTTAGAAGAACTGGCTTATGACTGGGAACCAGTAAAGTTGGGATTTGAGCAAGTGTAGGAAGACACAGATGACTGAAGAAAGCTGGTGTGCCAGTGTTTTTGAAAGGCTGTAATTAATTGGGTATTGCCATTTACCCTATTGATTTGGCATGAATTGGCAAGATAATGGGATAACTGAAATCATAATTGCTTAATAAAGACCTAAAAGAGAATAAAATAAGTGAATGTCAATCATTTTAGATATTTTGAAAAAGAAGTCATTTCAAATGTACTTAATTATATGTGGGATTTAAAATGTGATTGATAGTGGCCGCAGTATTGATGTAATATAGTTAGATTTCTGTGCTAGATGTTGTTGGCCTGTTTATTAAGGAAACAGAACAATGTGGATTCAATGTGATGGACTCGAGGTTATTTGCTGCCTTATTACAAGATGCTGATAGTGGCAAATGCAGACTTGCCGTTGGTTGGAAATCCTTCTAGCAGATCCCAGCAGCAATTACCTCCTGTTGGTGTGTTGTTTTAAGGTTTTGATGAGAAAAGATGAAAAATCACTCCTGATAAAAGTTTGCAGGTGGGCAGCGTGTTGGAGGGGTATTATGGTGAGTAAGATCATAGAATCATAGAATCATAGAATATCCTGAGGTGGAAGGGACCCTTAAGGATCATCAAGTCCAACTCTTGACACCGCACAGGTCTACCCAAAAGTTCAGACCATGTGACTAAGCGCACAGTCCAATCTCTTCTTAAATTCAGTCAGGCTCGGTGCAGTGACCACTTCCCTGGGGAGCCTGTTCCAGTGTGCAACCACTCTCTCTGTGAAGAACTTCCTCCTGATGTCAAGCCTAAACTTCCCCGGCTTCAGCTTAACCCCGTTCCCGCGGGTCCTGTCGCTAGTGTTAATGGAGAAAAGATGGGCCGCTGGTGCTGGGAACAGCAGTTGTGTGACAGGGTGGTCACGAGCAAAGCTGTAGTTCCAACACTTGATGTGGCTGAGTCTGAAAGTCCTGTCCTCAGGAAGAAGGTGTATTGGTGAGGTGCGTTGTAGCAGAAAGACATGTGGAGTGAGGGCTGAACCAGAAATGTGTTGTTGCCTGACCGTCAGTGTGAGACTGCCTCTGTCTTTTAATATACAGGCCTATACCCGGCTGTGTACTGCACGCTAGATGAGTACCGGAGCTCATTCTGCACATAGTATCCTGAATGTTGTGTTAAAATATTCATAGTAATAGAGGCGCTTAGCTGGCAGCGATACCTGGTGTTTGTGGGAGCGTGGAGATCAGTGTGGTGTCGGTGCCAGTGCTGTGCCCGTGCCCTGCCAAGCTCAGCACAGCCGCCTGGACACGGGGGGTTTGCCAGAGTCCCGCAAGCAAACCCTTCTGGCTCTGGAGCTGGAGACTGTACTGAAATAGGACGTGAAGAAACAAGGGGATTTTATTGCCATTAAAAGTACCAATTTGTACAAGCCGACATTTTAAATAGTGTAATTTAAATGGAACCAAACTGATATGAATAGAACCTATTAATAAATTAAACACTTCTTTCCACCCAATATTTCACAAGGGAATTAACAGAATAATTTGTTAGTAAATGAGCCCAGGAATGAAGCTGTGAATGACATATCTATCCTATCCTTCTCCTCCCCTGGTAACACGCTTTGCAGATGTAAGTGGAAAGTTGTGTGATATCAAACATTGTCGCCTCTCACTTAGTATCCTATGTACAAACGCAACCAAAACTTCAGAAGGGATGGTTTAGTGGTTAGAGAGCCAGCCAGCCTTGGCTGTAGGAATTAATCACGCTCTGCTTTAAGTGCCCCTGAGCAAGGTGCTTCAGGCCCTTCCCTCAGTGTCTGGGCACAACAGGCCGGTGCCTGTTAGGCAGGTGCTGTCCTCTCAGCATGGTGGCTTGGGGTGGCCCTGAGGCATGTCTGGGCCCCCTCGAGGGTCCAGACCTAAGCCTGCAACTTAGAAGAGGTGAAAAACCTCCTGGTGGAAGGGGACCAGTGAGCGCCAGGTGCCAGCGTTAGGCTTTCCAGGGACGCCCAAAACCTGAGGGCAGAGCCATGGCCGCTGCAGTGCGATGGCTGCATCTGGCTGGAGCCCCTTGGGGAAAACCCCTCGCAGCCTAAATGCCTGGAGGCCACCTAAACCAGCCATGGTACAGCAGCGAGTGGCACTGTTCCAACTCCGTTGAGGTTTGCTGGTAGCAAAAGGTGCAGGGAGGGGGTTTGTCTGCCTGCTCCCCTCGCCGCGTCAGGCCCTGGGCCTGGGGCACGGCCTGGCCTGCCTCCAGGAGCACTAAAAGCGCCCCCTCCTCACACAGTGACGAGAGGACACACGGGGTCACACCCAACTTCAGAGAATCCCCATGAGTTCAAAAGCATCCTCTTAACACAGTGCTGTGGGCCTAGGAGTAAAGCATTGGATAAACCGCTGTTGGCGACCTCGGGAACAGGTGGCAGTGCTTGAAAATCTCCTTTTTCCCCCTCCTTCTTCTCCCTCTAGATGAAGGTCCCTACAAGCAGAAGTGGCAGAAATAGCGAGGAGGACAGCATCAGGGAGGCCACAAGCTCTCAGCGGAGCAGCTCAAGGGACCGTCTCAGTGATGTAAGTACCATTCAGGAGAAAGCATCGCTTCATTGCAGCAATTCCCGCTGCTGACATGGCTTTTCATAAATCTTGCTGAACAAATGTTGGCATCCAGAGGTCACTGTGTAATAACTTTTTTTTATGTCATGATTGAGTGTTATGGCATAAGTGGTTGAGCTGCCTCGCAAACACTATAATCATGGTGCAAATAATATGATAAGCGAAAGATCAGAGATGGGAAAACAAAATGGAATTGTTATTCCTCAGGGAAAAATGGCTTGATGTTTTGTTTTCTTTTCTCAAAGAAGTTGTGCTAAAAAGCTTTTTACAGTATTTTTGGTTGTAGCTACTGCACGTAATTACGTAGTTTGGGTGCAAAGTCAGTTCATCTAATTTTATGCTTCCTGCCTCCAAGTTATGAAAGGTTTTGGGGGAGAGCTGTCTTTCTCTCAGGAAATTTGATGGTATGTTGAGTGAAATGTTATGATAAAACAAAAGCAAATGGTGCCTTAGTGTGTAAACACACAAATGGGCTTTTGAGTCACCAAGAAATCAATGGCAGTGCTGGGATAATTTTATATGAAGGCTTTTTGTGTTAGCAATTAGCATTTCGCCTTCATTAAAACATGATTTTTTACTAATTAGGACCTTTCCCGTTAGGAGAGATTTAAATGAAGAACAATAATCAAACGCTGGCACGAGCATGTCTGAAATATTAAATTTGCCATTTCAATGGCAAGCCACAGAAATCCCAGAGCGAGTGGTTTTCATGTTGAGTTCTATTAATGTAAAATATGCTTCATAACTAAAACCTGTCACAGAAAACGGCTCACACCAGCTAAATTCAATTGGACAGTTAATTTAGCTTTAAAATTGAAAACACTACCTCCGCTTCAGGATGCAAAAGGAAGAGGGGGGGAAAGCCTTTGATAAGTGTAATGTATTTGCTATTAAGGCTTTCAGAGCCCATTCTACAGGAGGAGAAGGGAGAAAAAGGGGAAAAAATGGCTCCCACAAATGTGTTTAAAAGCTGAAAGTATTTATTAAAAATGTCAGCAGAAAAGTGCTTTTGGCAGATTAAAGCGGGATTCAGCTTGACAGCTCTGACAGGGAAATGTGACGGGGGAAAATTCTCTCTACATGTTTGGAGTGCGAATGGGGCGCTGTAAACAGCCCCCGCAGTGGGAGGAAGAGAAAAATAACCCTGTCCTGTGGTCTGCAGCCAGCACTGCGAGCCCACGCTCCGCCGGGGGGACAGGTGGGGAGGGGGCCCTGGGGCAAATCACCCTTCTGCAGGGCGTCTTTGGCAGTGTTATTAGGCAATAATGATCTCGATTTTGCACATATGTATTGATGTGATCCTCTCCTTTCCCTCCCCGTGGCCGCTCTTGACAGGTATGTGACCAGAGGTGCCTCATAGCGCTGCGCGGTGCTGTGGGGGCGTGGGAGAGGAATAACATATTCAGACCCTGCCATTAGCTTAGGTCAAAGCGTTAAGTGGTCTCGGAGACTTTTCTTGTTAAGCCAATGCACTTCCCGTTTTTTCTCCTCCTTTCACTTTGCCACCAAAGTTACAGGCTGAGCCTGTAGGAATTGCATTTGAGTGCCTAATTCACTCAGAAATCTTCAAAGGCAGTTAATCAGCCAGTGAAATTCAGGGGGAAATAGGCACTCCTCTTTTCTTAGTCAATGGGGACATTTGGGCAGTGCCTCAAGGCCAGGGCACACTTCAGAGCTTTGCTGAAGTTGCTCTTGTGACCCGATGACCCGTTGCAAATGAGAATTTTTTAAATTAGTAATTAAACAGTTTGAAAAGTAAGGTTCATGAATCACAGAATGCTCTTCGTTCATTACTTGACGAGTGCAATTTAGCTTTAATTACGTACAACGCTTCCTTGCATACTAGTAAATGTTCTGTAGTCTATTTAGTGACTGTCAGAAAGTCTTAGCAAGTCCCACGGGTGCAGTTGGATGGTTTTCCCCATTTGTGTGCAGAGGAATAAGGCAGCAGATTTTTTCTTTTTGTGGAGAGGGAGCAGGGAAGGGGGAAATGATGATGGTGTGCTGCTGAGCATCAATTTGTGCAGGATTTTCTGTCCAGCATCCCTGGTCCCTGCGCTGCTCTGGAGCTGTATTTCCTGGCACTCTGTCTAAGTAGGTGGTGGGCAGCTGAACTGAGGCAAGCTCTTCCGTGTGGCACTGAGATTTAAGAAGCCCCGAGGCAGTAAGGATGTAAAGGGAAGGCACGGATGGCTTCTTCTCACAGGTGGTGGTTACGCATCGAGGTTCTAGCACGCGGTTGCGCTGGGGTGGCCGCGTTCCTTGCAGATGGATGTGCTGCGGCCGCAGGCACCTGAGCGCTTTCTCACTCTTCCCTGAGCAGCTCTCCTGCTGTTCCTTGGTGCATTTGGCCTTGAGGACTGCTTTTCATGCTGCCTTTCCCTCCCATCCCCGTTCCCATTAACTTGGGCGAACAATGAAGTAAATGAGGCAGGAGGTAGCAGGTTTGGCTGCTGTACGGCGGCACACAGCAGGTGTGGTGGGAAATGTGTGCATGAAAGTGTCAGCTCCAGCATTCGGCGTTGCCACCTTAGGAGCAGGGGAGTCCTCCCTCCGGCTTCATTGTTGGTCTCCATTTAGAAGGCGCTATTATGAACAGCTTAGCTCCTCTGTGTGATTTGTTTCTCGAGGTGACTTGTTCAATGGGATGCCAGTAAGTTGTTCTTTATTTACATTAATGCATGTCATTAGTCTCTAATGGACCATGAAGTCAAGAGGTGGCCCGGTCTGTCGTGAAATAATTGCACTCTAAAGAAAGCTGAAGCAAATGATTGATTGTGTCTTGCACACGCACACACAGAGCTATCAGTCTATCCACAACAAAATGCAGAGCATTTTGCTGCTGCTTTGACACAATGAAACTTCTGTGGGGGGAGAGTGCTGTGACTTCATAGTAAAACAGTAATTGTCTGTGTTGTATAGCCCGTCTTTCCAGACATTATGCTGAGTGCCATTTATTATGCATCATTGGGAAAAATGCTTATTATGATCAAGTGAAATCATCGCTGGCTGCAGAGGTGTGATTTGTTGAGGCTGGTTTCTTCCTTTGGACGATGAAACTTCTAATGGGAAAGCAGAGAAGTTTTAACCCAGCTTTGCACGGCGGATTGTGTGGTGTGGGGGTCAGGGGATGGGAATTTGCCACTTGTTTATGTTCCCAGTGTTCATGTAAAGTTCCCTTAAAATCTGTTATTAAGCTGACATCCCTACTGCACATGTACTTGCAGGTCCTCTGCAACCAACGCAGAGTCAACAGCTTTTTTCCAAAACGGGATTTTCCTCTGCTGTCCTTTATAGTGAGGTAATTGGAAGTTACCAGAGAATTAAGAGCCAGATAAGCCATATTGCTATTTTGCTGTGTTGACCCAAGTAAAAGTGGAAGGCTTGGGCATTTTGTTTTGGTTTTCCCCATGTTCTATAATTGTCCTAATCTTTTCTGATGTTCTGAACAGTCCAAAAATCCACACGGAGCCTTGTATAATGGCTTTTAAAA
Source organism: Anas acuta (assembly GCF_963932015.1). Classification (NCBI taxonomy): domain Eukaryota; kingdom Metazoa; phylum Chordata; class Aves; order Anseriformes; family Anatidae; genus Anas; species Anas acuta. The sequence goes on along the minus strand of NC_088995.1, from coordinate 11,611,323 downwards.
AAAGGTTTTTATCTTTTTCTTGACCCATCAGCTTAAGAACTGCCTGCTTTTAATGGATTTTCTCCCTCACTAAATTGAATGGATCGTCCCTCATTATCATTTAAATAGAAGCCTCACTCCCTGTGAACATGGAAAATTTGAATGTGGTAGTAGAGCTGTGATAATTTGAAATATTCGGAAGGTGGGGGCAAGGAGGGGGAGCAGGCGGCAGAGTGCAGAATTGCTGAATGTAATTGTCATGGATTCTCAATTTTGTTGCCACAAGATGGGAAAATAGACTAATAATTGTCTTCCAACCCTAGTAGAATAGTTGCCCTAGTTAGCTGAAGCTAACACTCTAATTGTCATGGGGGCACAGAGATGAATGAGGATGTATGCAGGGCACAGCCAGGGCTAAATTGAGTGATATACTAAGGCAAAGAGCAAATTGGCAATTATTGGCCCAGCTGAAAAGGTTGGCAGGTGTGCTGCTTTCTCACGAGCCCTTAGGGGGAAATTGGAAATATAAAATATCGACCATAAATACTCACTGATTAGGAAATATGTTGCAAGAGGTGCTGGCCACTTAAGAGTCAAAACTCTCCTTTTCAAGGGATTGACTTGAGCTGTACAAAAAAAAAATAAATCAGCAAGCGCTGCTTCTAAGTTGTTCAGAGCTTTTTCCTCTTATCTCCCATCCCCCAGGCTATCTTTTCTAATTTTCCATCATGCTATCCTCATATGTTTGTTTGTTTTTCTTTAAACATAATAAACAGAAAGCAGTCTTCTAGGAAATACAGAGATTTCCCTCTCTCTAAATGTTCTTTGATAAGTGTTTAGCATATTGTATAGACTAGATATAAAATTCCCTCTTTGGTAGATGAATACAAAATAATTTCTGTGATTTCTGATTCAAACAGTTCACTGTGATCTGCCTTTCTTTGTGTGCCATCACAGTTCATATCTCCCCCTTCCCTCCTACTTTCTGTACCACGCTTTCCCTCCTGGGGCAGGGGGATTAAAGCAGCGGCAGGGTACAAAGCCGCAGGTCCATTACGTGTGCCTAAGGCTGAAGTACCTTGCCAGGAGCATGATCAAAAGAGCCTCAGAAGTGAGAACTGGACCACAGTTGCACCACAGGTCCACGTTTATCCACTTTACAAACTGTGAGACGTGTGGGATGCCTGGCCTCGGCTCTAGGCAGGGCGCAGCACAACAGAAGAGCTCAGTGTGTTTAACACCAGGAAGAGCTCAGTAAGGGATGCTACTGAGGGTGGTGCCCTGGAGGAGTTTTTCAGAAGGCCTGGGATAGCAAAATGTTGTCTGCAAACTCTTTGGGGCAGATCCTGTCCATTTTTTCCTAGATGTAACGTGCTAGAACCTGATCCCTCGTCAGAAGAGTGGAATAAGCAATCTAGAGCTTGGTGAAACACAGAATAGTTTTAAGACTCCTCATCAAGCCATGAGTCTCGGGAAACTGGTTTGAATATACACATAAGGACTATGAAACCTTTCAAGTCACTTTCTTCTGGAAGAGAAAATTAATGTCCCTACAGCGTGCTATCTGCTTTTATCTTTGTGTCCCACAAAATGCTGAATGCTCGCATTCCACTGCAGCAGAAATTACGAGCAAAGTTATAACAACTTGCGTGAAGCTCCGGGTGGTAGAGCATAGCTTGGAAGAAAGTCTGGAGGAGGCTTTGGGAATTTGGTCCACAGGGCGATGGTTTGAATGGGAGCAGTACTTGCAGACATCGTGTGCATTCACTGAATGAATCGCAGAATGGTTGGAAGGAACCCCTAAAGTCATCCGCTCTGACCCCCATTCGGAAGGGTGAAGTCTTTTCATACTGCTCCTGGCTGAGTGACTGTGTGCAGAGATGGCTTGCGTGCTTCTGGTCAGCGGCCGTTTTTCTTCTGTTCTCTGTGGCCATCAGCTCCAGAAATCTGAGTTTCCCCTTCTGGGTGGAAGCTGGTTTGGGTTCTGTAGCTTATCAAGCCAGTTACAGATGTTTAGAGCTTGTGTAGTTTGATATCTTACTGAACGGTTTTTGCAGTATTTCCAGGGGGAATAACGCCCCTTTGTTTATCCACCATAATAAAATAAGCGAGTTACGGAAGGAACGCATTCAAGTTTTGCGTGACATCCAAAATCATTCATCATGTATTGTGGTTATCTTGTCAGGGCCTGGTTTCTAATCCAAGGGAACATCAGATGCATTCTGTGACCTTTGCCAAGTCAATTGCACTCATTGTATTAACAGACAGGGGTGTGACTATAGAAATAAATTGCGTTAAGAGTCTTCTTGTTAAGGTCTGGGATATCTTCTGTCCTTGGCCCTTTTTGCCCTCCTCCCCACTTACCCTTCTCATCTCAAGGCAGGCGGGTTTTGTAAGAGACATGCCTGGATAGGCTGTACTGGATTTCTCCAGTACTCAAAGCTGACCTGCTATTCTGTTGTTAAATGTTCTGTAAGTGACCAAGTGGACCAGTAAACATACGTGCTTCCGCGTGTCTGAGTCCAGTCTGATCACCCAACTGGGGTAATTGAGAAATAGTGGAAGACAGATACAGCTAAGGTGAGTTTTCATCCTGAACAAATATTATAAAACGTAATTTCCCATCTTATTATATGTTCTTTCCCTATTATTAATTATAATGCTAGCCAAACAAACCAGGCACATGGTATATGGTGAGTTTGGGCCTGTGATTGAGCAAGGAAAAATTAGTTGCAAAATGGGAGTCAGGAAATATGTTTCAGTTCCCTCCTCTGCTGAGGACTCCTTGGGTAACACTGGACACGTCTAAGTCTTTCTCTGCCTCGTTTTTCACACTGACATGGGGATGATAATAATAACAGTGCTAGGAGGCTCTTTTGGGGGCTGTCCTTTGTCCAAATGAATAGCTATTTGCCCAAAACAGCTATTTCAACAGCTGAGATTGTAGAGTTGCTCAATGTATTCTTGGTGTCAGCCAACACAAGTGGCACATATCAGAAAAGCTGAAATGAACTCCTGACATTTCTGGAATATGCTAATTTAGGTCTTTTAGCCAGAGAAGAAGGAATTGAATACCAAAAAGCAGAGAGCTGATTTTGTGGTCACGCTGCCATCACCTGCTTTTTATCTAATCCCTCTATGGTTAGTTCATATATCAAGGATGTAAAAGATCCAAGTTAAAGTCTCTCTGACCCACTGAGAGTGTGGAATTGGCTCAAGGTGTCCTGTTACCTTGATGTTACTGGATTTTAAAGCCCTTCTAACCGTCTTTCCAGTTCAATAAATAACCCAGTGGCTTTAAGAAACTGAACGGAGAGCATCTTGATTTGTTCTGCATCATGTGAGCAGTGGAAGGCCACGCTTTTGTTTATACAAGGGAAATAACTCTTCCCATCAATTTAATAGACAATCTTGGGAAACCTCCTGAAGGTTATTGGTGACTTTTTTTGTCATGATTCTCTTTTCTAAATTGCAATCATGGTGTTGATAACGACTAAAGGAAGAGATCTTTTAAATAAAATTGCAGTGCAACTCAAACTCTCAAGGACGTTGCGGGGATAGTTGAGTTTTTCAGCAGTGGGATTTTGTCTTTGCTGCCAGAAAGGTGTATTTTTTTACAGCCAGTGTAATTAACATGAGAGCTATCCCAGGGTAGAAATAATTCACTCTGTGACATAACTGAAATGTCTTGTCTGTGCTGTCTGGTTTTGTTTTTAACCTTGGGCTTAAAAGGAACCAAAAATCTTTAGCTGTAAAAGAGCACATCATCTGCAAAATATTATAAGCCATTTATCTTTATGCACAAATGCCATCTAGCACTGTAGTTCCACTTATGCGTCATTAAACGCACAGACCACACTCATTTTGCCCCTAACTAGGAACAGTCTCCCTTAGAAACTCAGGGCATTCCAGACAGCGCTGGAAGAGCCTCAGGAGTCACGAAAGCTGGAGCTCCAGCCCGGCACCGAGGGCCCTGCCCTCCCCCCGGCCCCCTCATCCCCAGCCTCTCAGCTCTGAGTTTTGGAGATGTGAAGGCGTTTGGAAATGTGAGATGTGGTGGCTCGTCCTGCAGGCAGTTAGCATCGTGTCCCCACCTGGCCCTGTCTTGTAATTGCCTCTTCGGCTGCGTCTCTCCTGCCCGTGGTGCTTTCCTCCGACCGGTTTGGGGTGGCCAGAGCCGAGCCTTTGGTGGTGCCACGGTTAAAGCAGTGAGAGATGGGTCGGGCTGGGGTTTTGGTCACGGGTGAACCAAAGCTACTTGTTAGTGCTGGTCAGTGCGGCACTAGCATGTGCGTTTAGCTGGGTACTCTGATGACCATGTCTTGCTGTTTGATGTGCTTTTAGAGGAGGGAAAAAATGACCAGAATAGCAAATGAACTATTTTGAGAGCAAGGACTTTATGATAATGCTCTGGAAAAGTGTCCCTATCCTGTAGGTGAGAGCCTACATAAGGCATTGCAGCTGAAGGCTTGCTCCGGTTACTGCTCCTGCCAGACAAGCACTCACTCACCACCAAAGGAGGTTGCTTGAAGTTTGGGTAGATGCCAAGTTAAACTTCCACTAAGATTTCTTTTATTTGCAGCCACTATTGATTACTTTCCTCATTATTTGATGTGGATATTGAGACATATGGATTGAACTAGTTTGATATCAACCCCAAAAGATATTCTCCTTAGGAGCATCTATCACAGCTGCATGCAAACTGTTCTGCTCTGGCTCTCCTGGCTGCTGCTAGTTGGGGCTCTGAAGGTTTCTCCATGTGGCAGTTTGCTATGGAGCCTCCCAAAGAGCCCTCAGTGTTCCTCACCAACCAAGAGCGCAATAGCGGTCTGTTAGATGTGCAGAAACGTGCATGCAAACAGCTCTGGAGAGCGTGGGGCATGGCTGTGCATAAACCTAATTGCTGGAAAGGATTCTGCAAGTGAGATCCAAAGCATTCACCAGTTACTGACTTTATTCATGCAATAAAAATTCTGAGGGGAGAAAAAAAACTTTTTCCCCCTGATTTCCAGGAAATTTAATGTTATAACTTGTAAAGGAGAAAGAAGTGCTTAGAAGTGAAAAATGCCAGTGTAAATTGCCATTCAGTTTTAATTACTTCTGATGTAACGCTGTATTCAGCCTTTGTTTATTCTTTCTACTCAGTGGTTTAAATCAGTGGTCTGCAGATTCCTGGGGTTCTTGGACAGCTTGGGATGCCTGAAAGTTATCTAAGAAAAGCAGGTCGTTGTTAGCTTGTTTGAACTTGTCATCCAAGGGTCTGCTCCATCCCTGGAAAATTCTTTGGAGGGTCCACAAGTCTCCGAGATTGAAAATAACTGTGTTAAAGTGAGACTGCTTGGAGGGGCTGTTTCCCTAGAGGGAAGCTTTTAACAAAACCTCCTGTTTCTGTTTTTGGTTATTATTTCCAATTTGCTAGACTTTGCTGATCTTTGTTAAAACCAACTTGAGTGAGGGGAAGAAGGGGAAACGCTGTCTTTTCTCCTTTCCTCCTCCCATCTCTCAGAGCAGGTAATTCACCCCCTCCTTGTTTCTGCGTGCACTTTAGGTGAACTGCCTGCTCGAGCTATCACAAGTGTCAGAACAGGTAATTGTATTCAGCTGTTCAGTGTACTTATGTAGATAGCAGGATATTGGTATTAACCTTTTTTCTATACAAGGCTGAATCCCATGAGTGTTTGTTTTGTTAATGTATTTAGGAGGAGGGATGGGTTCTTCTTAGTTTCTCAAAAAGAAATAAATGCTACTGCCCTTCATTTCACCAGTCTTATTTCTGGGCAGTTTACATTAAAGAGGTTTATAAATATCTCCCTATCTTTTTCCAGCATTTGGAGGCAGAGGCCAAAGCAATGTGTAATATGCAAAAGGCTGAAAATTAAACCCTGGGAGCGCTTTGTTGCTGCCATCTCAGACTGGCCTGTGAGAGCTGCCCTTTTCCTACAGAGCAGAGATCCTGGGGCTGCAGCAGGACAGCGGTGTGGGCGCTGCGTGCCAGGCCAGGGGATGGGCACTGGTGCCCAGTCCCAGATCAGCTGCAGATGTGTGGACGCACAGCTTGCCTTCCTCCAGGCATGCTGCTCCCCGTGCCAGGCAGGCAGGCTGGGGGTAAGGCTGCTGGGAGCCCCAATCCCCCATGCTCACCTGGTTGTAGGGCATTGCTGTTGTCTCTTCTGCACCTCAGAAACATCTCTGCGTGGGCGCTTGGCTGGCAGAGTACTTCTCTGGTGCCTGGGGCAGTTACAAGGCGGGTAGCACAGGCTGAGGGACTGAAGAATTGAGTCCTCTGCTGAGTGCGGGAGTCTGGAAAGGTTTCTGGATGTATTTGGGTTATCTTCTGATCAAAATGCTTGAAAATGGTAGTAGAGAGGCTCTGTTATCTTAGTGGGGGAAAATTGCAAGTGTTTGCAGTAGTCCACAGTCTGTGTTAATCAATCTTTTGGGGGTACTGTGCTGTTTTGGTGATTTAGTAACATGGCAACACCTGGCGCTGCTGCAAAGACAAACAATCCTCGAGACCAGCCTGCAGTGTTCCAGTACTTTTGTTTAGGCTTTGGTACCCACTAGAACATCAGTCTTGGAAATGGGGCTGCTAAGGCTCCCTGAGTCCTGTTTAATAAAGTCACATAGCAAGGGCATCGTGATTGTAAATCACACTTGGAAATCGGCCTGCAGAGTGTGGGTCATGTGCTGCAGCTCCCCCCTTGTCATATGCCACCGCTGTTCCAGGCTCCTTTCTACTTTCCAAAAAGAAGGCACAGAGCAGCAGCTGCGGATAGAGGTGGAATTCATTTAGCTGCTTTGAGAAAGCCACTGCCAGCGAAAAACAGTGGCTCAACGAAGTCTTGGGTTGTAGTGAGGGGAAAGAGATCCAAGTGACTGGAGATGGTATAATAAAAAGGAAAAGAACCAAATGATTTGGCAGCCTGTGAAAGAGGTAAGGATGTGGTAGAGAAAGGAGCAGGAGGAGCTGGAATGAAGAGCAGAAGTAAACAATATAATTTAACTTATTCAAAAGGGACAGAATGCTTATTAAAGCTCTGAGAGATGATAAATTAGTGCCTTGGTGCCATTGTTGTCTCAGATAGAGTTGTCATATGGTAATACTGCAGCGATGAAGGCAGGAGGCTCATGAATTCCTAGGAGGGGAGTGGAAAGTGGGGTATGTGGTTACACGATGGAGAGTTGGTGAGGGAAATGTGCAGCCTGCTTCAGGAGAGCACCCTTGGACCTGCGTGCTGTTCCGTGGAAGCTGCCATTACGTGCTGAAGAGGGCCAGTTGAAAACACATACTTCAGTGCATCCTTGAGTCTGTGTTTCTATGAAGATGTATCCCACTCTGAGAGCTTTTACCTTAGTTGGAAGGCGCTGTCGAAGCTCTGCTGTAGTTTATGAAACCCTTGTCTGAAATAGCCCTGGAGCCCTCACCTGGAAATGCTCTTTTGCTGTTACTCCTGTGGCAGCACTCAGAATGTCAGAAGATAATTTGAGGCGCTCTGGTGGTGAAGTTTTCCCCTAAGGAATACTGGGCTGGGGGAGGGAATCTCAAAATGATCTTATCTTACATTACACAGAATCTCTTGCATTACTTACTGTGGCATATTGTTTCCTCCCACAGAGTTCTGCTCAATCGCTTTCAGGAAGAGGCTACTCCGTAAGTCATTTTACAGCTAATTCTTTCACTTCTGTTGATGTTGATTGCAGAGGTTTACATTACCTATTGCATATCCACTGACACGAAAGAAATGCAGAACGTAAAAAATAGGCTTAGAGAAGAGGCCTGTCATGCACGTGGCAAGGGACAGCTCTGACGTGAGAGAGCGTTGGGAGTCTGGGGGCTCCTTGAGCTTAATTTTATGCCTACAGGGAGGGGTTTGGGGTTGTTTTATCGTGCATTTGTGCTAGATAGCCATCTCCTGAGAATTAAAAGACGTGAGAGGGGAGAGTTTTCAACACCGGTGGGAGATGTTTCCCTCCTCTCCTCTCCCGCTCAGCCCTGCATAGGTTGTCATTTGTGCATTAAATACAGAAATCAAAGAGAAAATTACTGCACTTTAAGAAGAATTGTGACCCTCACCAGTCTGAACAAAAAGTCAATACTCTCTTGTTTACAAGCTCTGAGTTACAAGACATTGTAGCAGAAAAAAATCCCTTGTTTTCAGAGGACGGTGTTGCTGGTCCCAGGTATAAGTGCTATAGGGCTGGTGGTGCAGGGCCAGGATGTATCTGCATACGTATACAGTGCAGTAGTGATGCTGAATTGGCCGTTTCTGTTTTCTTGTACCTTATTTGTGTGTACAATAATGACATTTCCTCACATAGAGATGGTATAGTTATTTGTTTATTTGGGTACCTTTGCTGCTCAGTGGTCCAAAAAGGCAGGCACGTAGGTGTTAGTGCATGTATTAACAAAGAAATAGGAGAGGGTCTGAGTGGCTTAGCAATGTCAACATGAAAATTCCTGGAATCACACTATATCTGCCTCCCATAACCGGTGTATGGTATGTAGCTAGCCGTTATGGCATCCTGGTTGTTCAGCCAATAAATCATGTATTCCCTTATTACTAGTGCAAAGGCTGTAGGTAAAGGTGTTTGCTAATCTTGTATGCAAATCTGAATGAGAACATCTACGTGCAGTTAACAATTCCTGCCCACACTTATTGACAGTAATTGCTTTTTTCATGACCTTTGCCATGATAAAATTTTGTCTTCTAGACACATGGTCTAAAACTCTTATCAACAGCTATAGCTGTTCACTTTCCATCAATCAAAATGGGTAAATTTTATCCTTTAGGAAGCTGATGAGAAAACTGGTACACAATTTTTCATGACAATCACATGAATTATTTTCTTTAAATAATTTGTTTGGAGATGTTTGATGGAACCCGTGAGGTCCTACCTGGTGCTGTGTGCCCAGAGAATGAATTAATTACTAGGCAGTTCACAATTTATGTTGTGATTTCATAGCAACACTGTTTTATGCTATCATATGTATTATCAGAAAGACATAATACAAAGCTAGGCACATTTAAATCACAAATGCTTTAAAAAATAACACATGACTTGAAAAGTCTTATGGTATTATGAATGTTGTCACAAATTTTTAGACAGTAATGACACGTGTCTCCTAAGTATCCTTCTGTGAAAAGCTTTCCAGCATCCCAGGTGAGTATCGTTACTTAATTCACAGAGCGATGAGGAACATTTGCTCTCGTACAGGGATTTAAATCTGTATTTGCAGACCAGTTGAGTGCTCCTCCCCCTGTATGTGAACAGCTGGATCCACCTAAGCTTCTAAAGGCAGATGCTGTATCTTCTTTTTGTCTGTGAAATGTCATGCATGCCTGTGGCACCACATGAATAATAATGAATCATCTTCACAGATTTCATGACTGAGGGCATGGTTGGGGAATGAAACAGTTTCCCACCGGCTATAACATAGGTTTCAAAATCTTAATGGAAAAAGGCCGAAGAGTTCTTTTCAGAGTCTCTAGGCCAGTAAATCACAGGACTGTTTTCCACCATCACTGAATGTTAAGAAATTTGCTTCTGTCTCTCAGATAAATTATTTTGAGAAGATTTCTAGCTCCTTCTCTGTGCATATCTGGGGACAAGTTTCTTGTATTTAGCCAACCCATAACCTGTCAAGGGAGGTAAGAGCTTTCTGCATGCCAAGGCAGTATTTTGAGATCATGAGCACTGTGAGCTGGGGTTGCTTTTCCTTTTGGGTTGTCATTTTCCCTATTAAATTGCCTTCTGCCTCACCAACTACCAGCTGTTGAGGCTGACCGTTTCCCTTAAGACCCCGATGCTGCTCCAAATTGATTCAGCATAAGGCAGGCACTATCACTTCCAGCACTGCCAGACCTCGCTGGCCCAGACCTGTGCTGGAAGCTGATTCTCCCAGGTGGCAGAGATGTTCAAACCACCGGTTCAAGAAGACTGGCCCCAAACCAGGGGTTGTCCGTAATATCCTGTAACAGTTTTCATTGTCTCATGAAAGCAGCTGTATATGAAACACTAAGTCAGTATTTTGGCTCTGCCCCTGTTTACATCAAATAGGTTGTTTGCCAGACACGGTGAAAGCACATGAAGAAGTAGTGCTAGCAGGAGGCACGGTGGAGACACCGTGTCTTGTACTTGCCTGATATCCTCCTGATATCTGTGCACGGCTTGTGTCGTTGAAGACTGTCACTTGCAAAACGATGATATATATCGTTACTCTGTGAAGTGCTTGTACCGGGTTTCATAAGCAGCTGTTTAAATACCACAAATTATTTTGTGCGTGTTCATTTTTTAATTAGCTTGCTTCAAATCTGCACACTTCACCATTCGCTTCCTTCAGCTGTCCTTGCAGACCGGGTTGATTTTAGAAACGCCGATAAATAAATCAGAGGGCATTTTAAGGAAAGAAATGCACGTTTGCAGAAAGAATACTTAGAACCTGTCATAGGTCTCTTGTGTGACAAGTCTCAGTCCAAGGTTTCAGCCATCCAGTTGGGCTGCAGAGGGCAAGGCAGGCAAGGTCTGCCTGCGTGCTCAGCACAGGTTGGCACCACCTGCCTCGGCAAGCTGGGGGCCCGGGAGCTGAAGTTAAGAAAGTTAAATACAAGGGTCTGCATAATAGCTCCTGAGAGCTGAATATTCCAACAACTTCATTGATTTCAGGCTTCCCACAGAGCCTAAATAAGGACCATGTTTGCAAAAACTGAAATCCTGGTGTCGCTGAAGTTAACAAAGACCTGGTTAACTGCAGCTGCACGTAGGTTTAATTTCTAGATGTGAAAATCGTGGCCTCCAAAGTGGTGCTAACAGCGACTTGGCGTGTAGTTTCAGTCTGTCTGAGGAGGTCACAGGCAAAATTTCTTATAAACAGATTTCCCAAAATAAAGTTTTGAAAGACACACAGTTTGAGATGGATAACAGGAGACATATCTGTGTCTGTAGTGTTTCTGCAGGCTCCTTATCTCATCAGTAGCATGTGATCCATGTCCTTATCTTACTGAACGTATACTTCCGCTGTGCTGAGAAACAGAATGCGAGTTTGTTTATGGAGGTTAATATCTTATTCCCTTTATGACTTGATTGTTACATATATGCGATAAACTACTCTAGCCATTTGTCACACTTCCTGCACACACAAATGAGATTAGTGATTTTAGTCAGACAGGTCTGTCTGTGTGCTCTGAGCAGACAAAACAGATTGTCTTTTTGGTAACAGTATGAGAGGCCTGTCTATCTGAAAATGCACTGATTTGTTGAAAAATAAATGTAAAATTAGAAATTAGCTACATATTGAGGTTTCAGTGTATAGCACTGAAGTTGCCCCGTGGACCATTTTTCAAATTTCTGATGGCTAAGTCAATTGAAGACCTAACATACTTAGAAAGTAGTTACAACGAACATAAAATCGGTACTTACAGTTTGTTATTAATGGCTAAAAAGTTGCAGTTGTTTATAACGTTGGGCTCATCGTATAGACAAACCCAAGCTGCAGTTGAACTTGGCTCAGTTCTACAGAGTACAGTAAAGGAAGGAATCGGGAATATGTGGTAGCTTAAAAAATAAACAAAAAACCTTTTCCAATAAATTATGCAGTTTATTTATAGAACATCTGTGCAGCTGTTCCTCTTCTGAAATGAAAGGGGCTAAAATGCAGGAGTGAATAAACGTGAAAGCATATGGCAAATGGGTAGGCAGTGAACCACCCCGTCTGAGCGTACCTCGGAACAAAAGTGCAGGAGGATGAGATGTCTTGGTTTTGTTTTACTTGTTCTTGAAAGATTCTTATTTTTCATAAAAGCAGTAACGCACACTTGGCAACAGCAGCTGCTGATTTTTATTCTGAGCTTCTGTAAAGTATCAAAGTCTTTGCAGCCCAGTCGAATCCCTGGCAGCTCATCAAATTCTGTTGGTTTTACATCTTTCTTGTTGAGCACCGGAAACCAGCGTCTCTGATAACTCAGACAAGCTCATGGGTGTCAAGAAATCTGCAAAAAGTCCCTGAGGCCTGCAGAGCCGAGCATGTCATCCAGAGCCAGGTCAGCACTACCTGTACCACACAGCCCACCTGCTTTCTGTGTTGTGTGGCAGCCCCGGAGCGAGCATCTCTGTGCTTGGAGCACCCTGAGCCCTGCTGCACCGCGTGCCTGTGGCCCAGCCTGCTCTGGCTTCCCAGTTGTTGGACATATCTTCGTGGCCTTGCAGGATTCTCCCATTGAATCGCGTGTCTGTTCTGTGTGCTTGGTGGGGCTGTGCTGGGTGCTGTCACCTAACTGAGCTGCCCAGGACCACCTTTACCCACTCGGAGCTCTTTAGCTGGTGCCATGGGCACGTGTGCTGGGAGTTGTCGCCTGGTTTGCAGCATGGAGGTGGCTCTGGTGCGGCAGGCGCAGTGGGAAGGAGGACAGGTACGAGAGACAGCAAAGTGCTAGGGAATCATCAGCCTTGAGCTGTTGACTGTTTGCAGTCTCTATACCCTCATATACCCTGTAAAGCTCTTTTCATGGCCTGTTTTAATTTTGTGCCAGCTCAATGCAGCTCTGTGAAACCCTGAAACAGATGGTCCCCGCTAAGGAGGCTGCTCCCATGCCAGAAACCCCGGGTGCATGCACAGGCAGGTTCAGTGTTTCGGCGTGATGGTTACACAAGCGCGCGGCAGCTCGTGCCAGCAGCGCTCCGCTGGGCCGCCCGGTGCTTCGAGGATGCTCTTGGGCTCTCAGGCTGGGGACCAGAGCGTCAGATTTAGGAAAGCACCTTCAGCGGCTTCTTTTTCATAACAAGCTGAGCTCAACACCAAGGTGACCGTACATACCTTGCCGCTTCTGTGATTGCCATTGAGAATCTGGCATCCTGAGAGAGGTCCATTTCTGCACGAAGATCAGCAAAAGGATTGCACTGAAGCATGTATTGCTTCTGCTTGGGAATTCTTCTGTGGTTCAGCTCATGGGTGTGGAAATGTGCTCGGTGACCAGAGGCAAACCTGATTTGTAACTAATGGGGTTCCTCCACTTGCTGATCTGTCATACGCTAATGAAAAATCTCTCCTCTGTAGGTAGGTAAAATTTTGTAGCTGGGCTGGAAAAATCATTGTATTTTAGGACCTCTGATAAATTAGCATTTTTCCTTGCCAAAAATCAATATTGGAAACAGGGCTCTTGTTATGAATCTAAAACTCCTTGAGCTGGAGCCAAAGTTAAATGATAAAAAAAAAAAAAAAAAAAAAAAAGTGAATTTAATATGCGTTTCCTACAATAGTGTGCCTGTGGGCTGGCAAAATGAGCAAGATTTTCTGGACAAGATTTATGAATAAAGGAGTAATCATTCCAAAATAAGTATCAATCTTGTTTTGCCATGATGCCAAGTAGAAAAAAAAAATGGACTGTAATTGTCTTTCTCTTCTGGACACGAAGAAGAATGGCAGATATGGTCCTTCAGGTGGAGCAATGCTCTGTCTTCTTTGAAGACAGGTACTCAGACAGAGAAAAGAAAAAGGGACCGTGATAAAGTGATGTGGTCTGTAGGAGCAATGGCAGCGTAGAGGATGAGAAATAGAAAAATAACAACATATAATGGGAATATAAAGGTTTTTTAAAGGAGGTCTCTCTGTAAGATAGCTAGGATTTTGGAGGGCCAGGAACATAATTGTGGGTGTCAGTCCAAAGCAGTTAACTTCTGCTGCAGTTCTTTGCGTGTGTTCCTAAATAGCCTCACTTCACAAGAACTCTCCCCATGTTTGAGTTCACCAGACAAGCCGAGCTTACTGAATAAATACTCCAGGCTTGTTTGTTCTGAGCGCCGAGTGCTGTGTGAGATAGGGCCGGGCTGCTGTAAGGCAGCCAAGGAGCTGGCCCCTTGACTCTGGAGTCTCTCCCATAACCCATGAGCTCCGATGCTGTTGAGTAATTAGGGCATATATTATTCCAGATTTGTGGGAGCTCTTGAGGGTTTTTGAAATGTCCTCTGAAAAGCGTAAGCAGAAGTACAAACATAAATGAACTACATACTTCAGCTTTACAAATACTGGAGCCCATAAACATCCTTACAACACATTTTCCTTTAGAAGTTCCCTTTTCTGAAAATCTGTTTCTTCTTAGACGACTTCTGCTTTTAATTAGGATGAAAAGTCCCATAAATTTTCACTCATCTCCTCGGCCATAAATAAGCACAAAGGGCCCTCTCTGGCTAAGTTTGTCTGCCCGAACCAGCAGCGCTGCAGAGGGGCGGCCTCGGAGCTGCCCGAGCACCGCTCCAGCAGCAGCAGCGCCCTTTGTCCCTGCGGCAGCAGCGGTGTGGGGCGATGCTCATTGCCATGAACCCCCCAGCTGCGGGGGAGCCGCAGCCGGCAGACACTGGGACCCCCTCAAGGGAAGGGGCAGATGACTTCTGTGTGATTTTTGCCCACATTTTTAATCTTTCCAGCCATTGCTCCTAGCCTGGCTGGGGGCACTGTGGGGGATCCGGTGGCTCATCTGTCTAGAAAGATGCTGTTGTTATACAAATGCAGCCCCGGAAATTCCCTCTGCTTCTCAGCTCTTGGGGTAGGATAACCTCACTGTCACTGGCCTGGCACGCTGAAATGAAGAGTTGTCCAAAATCCATCTTGAATTCACCAGCCTGGAAAGGATTACACCCTTCTGGACAGGAAAGGCAAAGGGTTTTGAGAATATGTGGTCTTTATTTCTGGACCTTTTTGATCAAGACTGTCCTGAGGCAGTTGTGTCATATATGAGCTATAGCTTTCCTAGTATATTAGGGCAGGGTATTTGCTTGTCTGAGTGGTTTTCACATCATTATTTGCTCTCCCAACTCTTTCCTTACAAGCCCTTGCCTTGTTTTACCTTTCTTTTCTTTCCATTTACCAAAACCAACAAAAAGACAATTAAAACAGGCGTTTGATTAGAATCAGGGCTACTTACCAGATGAGCACAATGAACAGGGGATGTGTGTGGAGCCTCTCGGGGGACAGAGCGTGTTTCTGATTTTCTGTAATTCTCTGTTAGTCCTGTGCAGTGACAACTGGCGATGCTAGGGCGTTGTACCTAGAGAAGGGGTTAAAATAGCCAATTTCTGAGGGCTACGTGAGCCTGCTGGAGTTCGCTGTGCTGGGTGCTGTGGTGTGTTCCTCGGAGGAAATTCATGTGGCAGGCGAGTTCACGCTTTCTTGTTTTATCTCATATCTCAATATGCCCTTGCAGAAACCTACACCCAAAACCACGGAGTGTAAGAGGAGCAGCAGAGGAAATAACACTGACATTAACTCGCAGTGCTATTGTAGAAATGAGACAAATGGCATGTTTTGTTGACCTTAATAGCAAATGAACAAGAGAGAACAAGGAAAAGGGATTGAGTGAATGAACTTTGCGGATGCTATTGGCATTAGAGAAAGCTGTCTTCTTCGTGCATTGTAGGATTTAAAATATTTAATTGTGCAGTTCTGTGGAATAACCTTTTGCCCTTGTGCTCAGGGACTGATTTCTAGTATGTCCCCAAATGGTTTTACCTGTGTTGAACAGCGGGGAAATACAGAGGTCTACAGAGGGTCAGTTATTTGGACTGATGATAAAACTCGCTGCTGAGTATCTGCAGTGTAAGAAGGGTTTCCTGTAGGCTGGTGGTCTTCACTCAATTTCATCACATGCATTTCTTTCTTGCCGCCTCCTTCTTTATACAGGGATTTGTTATTAAAGGTTAGAGAGAGATCTTCACCAGTGTCAGAAAACAAAGATGCAGCTTTAATTTAACAAAACAACAGATACAATCCCAAGTCAGATCTCACGCCACAGAACGGTTTTAGTAGCATATTGGAGGTGTGGTGCTGGCTCTGCTGTGAAAACTGCACGTGGGGGAAAATCTGTTGTATACTGCAGGTTGAGGTTTCGCTCTTTCTCACTTCATGTTTCAGCCTGGCTGCAATACACCAGGCTGCTAAGATGTAAATATAGTGGGGAACTTAACTGTGTGTGCAGCAGAAAGGCAGCGCTCCCCCATCTGGGAGGGGTGAAAGAAGAGAGGAATGGCACCGTGCTTGCTCCTGTAGGAAGGACAGGCAGCCAGGGGAGGAGCCCAGGCAGCAGTTAGGCTCCTGCTGCAAGACTCAAATAATTGCTGGAAAGACTGGACTTCTCACCTGCTTTACTAGAAGAGGAGCATTCAGAAGCCCTACTCAGCCATGTGAAATGTTTCCTGCACGGTGTCGGAGCTTTCACTTCCCATCGCGTTAGCATTGCAGCTTTGCAGTTCCTCGTTGTTGATCCCAGCCCCAGTCACCGTGACTTGCTGGTGACATTTTAGAAAGTGAAATAACACCCAGGTGCCCTTTCTCCTTCTTATGGCAAATAAATAAACGAAACCATAGGAGGCTCGATGTAAAACTTGAAGACAGCCAGGGAATGCAGCTCAAGGGGAAAAATGTAGACGAATCCATAACGTGCAGCCTATGTGTGAGATGAGTCGTGATCGGGCGGGAGACCTTTGCCATTCTGTTTGGTAACTGGAAGGCCAGGTACTCTTCTTTATTGGTAGGCTATTCTTTGAGCAAACGGCTTTGTGGAGGCAGTGGTGTAATTCAGAAGTCCAGTGGTTGACATACCCAAGGTTGGTCATTATAAGTCTTGTTTTAAAACCTGCTGATGGATGAGACTAATGTCAGGAGAGAAATTTTTAACTTCCAGTTCCAAATACCCGATGTTCAGCTTAGTTGCAGCTGATTGTAACTCTTCTTTCATTTTTCAGCTCATCACAGGTCAGGAACTCAAAGGCACAGAGGCTGAATAGAACTGTTCATCACTCTGAGCCCTGCTTTGTTTTTGTGGGAATTGTCTGCTCCTGTAGCACTTTGTTTCATTACTTTTTTAAAGTTTGGTTTACTAACCTGCTCTTGGAGCAGACACAAGCACCAAAGCTACTTTTTAATTAGCCCTGTGGCCCATCCGGTGTGTGTGCTAACGTCTAGGCTGCACAATGTATTTCCAGTGAAAAGGAGCAGTCTGCCATAGAGTCTTGTAACCTTGAGGTCAGTTTTGAGCTCAAAATTGCTTTTGATTATGGTGTTAGTATGTGTCTCAAAAAAAAAAAAAATCCAGCAAGCACTCAGGGTCCTTACATGGTGCTGCTGAGTTACACGCTCAAATGATATCGCATCTCGATTTTAAAGGAATCAACTGTTTTATTTAAGGATTCTTTCTAGATGCAGTAATGTACTACTAATTGTGAATATTCAGAGTTTTGCAACCAGAATAGAGGAAAGATTAACACACTGTTACATCATAATGGACACGTCTGCAGTGGTTTCTACAGGAATGTATCTTGATTCATACCTTGACTGTCTGCATTTTATCTCTGTGTGGTGTGATGGGTAAGATTTGCTCTTTGTGTGCCTGAACACTTATGGCCTAGATCTGTAGTATCCCGAGGAATTTTCTGGTCTGATTAATTTGCCACACGTTTTTCAGAAAGCGTCATTGCCAGTCTTCAAGAAACATGCTAGGGCTGTGTTGTTGTTAGGTTTTTGCAAACCTCAGTCAATTTTTTTGGATTGGTACTTTGCTGCCTGTAAATAAAAACAAGTTTGGGGTTTGATTCAGAAGCTGTGGGGTGTGGTTCTTAAGTTTTCTGGGCATGGTTGGACTTGATGTTGGGACAGTTCCCGGTACCCTTGTTATCAACTAACCCAAACAGGAAGATTTTTGGCCCTGTGGTAGCGAGCAGAGTGCTGTAGGTGAGGGACGATGCAGCCTGCAGAGCGTGTGGTTTTAATTCAGGCAGCATTGCACTCAGACCAGGCAGTAATTATCAAGGGGAAAAAATGGTAACATCGAGGTGGGTGAAGCATACATCGGTTTTAACAGGTTGATGAACCAGTGCTGTCAACTTCAGCGGTTAACAGCTCTGTTTTGTCACATATCACTTATACTCTACAAAGAGCCAGAGGTAAGCAAGTCAAAGCATAATTGTTGCCTGCAGGGTTTCACCCTCCCTCCCATTGCAGAATATGCTTTAACACTACTTTTCTTCAAAACAATTCTTGGTGATTTCCATGTATCATCAGGTCATTGTGACGGCTGTGAGATCTCCAGAAGTGATCTCCTGATGAGTCACCAAAGCCATGTGTGTGCCCTCTTCTTGTGTTCCAGTTAAGAATGCCAAATTAAGCCAGTGGAAGCAATTTCTTGCTGACTTTCGGGCTGACCTTCACACTCCAGGCAACGAACAGCTGAGACATTAAATGCAGTAGGCTACTTCCATTGTAAGGAACCAAAGATTCAGAATTTGTTCTCAGAAAGCACTCATGTTTAAAAGGTTCTTCTCTGAAAGCATTTTTCATAGCAAGATACAAGCAGGTGTTGACACGAGCGTAGTTGTAAGGCTCATGATCAAAGTTCGATCAAACCTCCTCTTCCAGCCTGCAGGACAAATTTTCCCCACAGTATTTGCACCATTCCTCCAAAGCTGCTTAATGGCATCTAGGCCAAGCAGCAGGCTGACTTACGTGGAAAAGGGCTTGAAGCATGAAGATGAGGATATGACAGTGAAGAAGCCTGGGGCCAGTAAGCTCTGTGTAACTGGCAGGCGTTGAGCTGGGATGGGTGGAGGGTGGTCACAGATTTGTTTAAAGCATCTTTCCCTCCCCCTCAGGACTTGCTGTTCTCTGAAGAGCCCTGGTTTGCATCACCTCTAATGAGCCAGGGAAGAGGGCGGGAGAGGGTAATGAATGGTCCCTAGAAAAGACGAGCCAGTAATACACGCCACACGCTGACCCAGGCAGCCTATTTCACTGCAGCCAGTTTCCTGCTGAAGATTCATTTCGAAGAGATTGTGAGAGCACTCAAGCAGGAAGCTGCAACTTCACCAAACGGTTTCGGTATCGGTGTGTTATCTGTGGTCATTCCCCTCTACAGCTTGCGGCGAGCTTCTGGTTAGCAGAGAAAGACACTTCGAGCTGAGCTGGCATCAGTTCCCACCTACTTAATCAGTTAAGTTGTGAGCCGTGCGGTTAGCTCGAGTCCCCTGGTTGTCTTGTGGATTGCCAGTGACAGGAAGGTGGAGATGCATTGAGTGGTTTAGACAGGAATAGCTTGGTTATCTGATGGTCACCCCAGAGACTGATAAAATTATGTGAGCTCTTTTCTGAGAAGACATCAAAAAAGCAGAAACTGTTGTCTGCAACCACCTGAAGAGTTTACAACGTCAAGGGAAATTTTGCTTATCTTAAAAGCCTCAAAACTGTTAAGCCGTCTTTACCACTGCAGACCACAGCAGTGCCTCAGACTCTTGATGCACGGGATGAGGCTAAAAGAGCCCCTCACGTGCAAAGCTGTAAATCATATTGAGGAAATGATAGAGATCAAATCTTCAAAAACTACTTGGGCACTTCAAATTAGAGGTGAACAACTTGAAACAGATGAGAGGAAGCGGTCTTTTCCGAGGGAACAACCCCCATGTTTTTGGAAAACTTGGTCTCTGAGGCTCTCCCATTGCCAGGAGTTTGGGCACACCAAGCAGCGAGTGACTGCAGAGCACCGCTGCCTGATGAGCCTGGGCTAGCGAGAAGCCAAAACGGTGGTGGCAATGACACGGGCTGGAGAAGGCTGGGACAGGGAAGGTGGTCATCTTCTCAGGACCACTTAGGGCATCTGATTTGGTTTCCTTGTATGTTTGCTGAGCAAACTGCAGGGTTACAATGGACAAGCTTCAGAGAGAGACCTGGGGCTAATGAGGCTTTAAATTAGTCCTGTAAACGTGCCCCTGGGCAAGCTGCTGTGAACCTCAGGCAGAGGTACTCACTGCTGCTGCATGGTGAGGTGCACGGGTGGAGGTGTGCTACTGAGTGGCACATGTTTGTAAGGGCATGCGTCTGGGTACAGGGCATGTAGGATGCTTTTGTCTGCTTGTGCTGCGTGGCTCAGAGCCTTTCAGAGGCAACCATAACAATCAGTGTGTTTTTGACTCAAAGCTATTTCCTTTCCTGGTGCAGATTGTCTGGTATGCATAACGTGTTAATTTAACAAAGCAGTTCTTTTGATACCGCTTTAATTTTTTAACAACAGCTCGGAGGCAATGATGTACAGATTATATAGTGTCAGTTTCCCAATTAAAGTTTTACAGGAAAATACTCTGGTTTTGCTTTAAGCATGTGTTGAATTCTTCCTTGCGGCACTTGTGCAAATGAAAACTGTGCTATTGCAAAGCATCCATTTGAAACCTTGAAATATTTATTGCAGCTGCATTGAATACTGAAGCAAGAATCTTCCTGTAGGCTTGTTGATGTCTGTCATACGCATATATTTTGTAATTAAATGTCTGGAAGTGTGTGTATGTGTGTGCGGTTGGGTTCTTGTGCTCTAGGTTTTTGCAGTTTTTGTTGTTGTTGAGCTGCTTTTCCTGAGAGAAATTTTTAACACATCCCTTTTAAGATTTCCTATGAAATCTTAGCCAAAGCAAGACCACATCTTTGAAGTGCAATGTAGTAAAAATGAGGCTTCTGTTAATTGTTGTGCAAAATGTTGAGGAGGTGATGAAACTGCCGCCCATACTTGAATGTCAGGCCTTGCGAAGATCATCCCCGTGGCATAACATGCCCGTTTGGAGGATGTGGGATGAAGAGCACCTGAAGGGACTAGGAGGATATATTTTATTCTTAAAATATAATATACCTACGGTCTGAATAATGACATATATCTATTATTTTGAATGTTATTTTCCCTTCCCCCTTCTTTCTCCAAGCCCTTTGTCTTAGATTATCTCAGGTCAGCGACTTCTGTTCCTTGCACCTGGAACCACCAGGGAATGGCCGTGTCCAGCATTGTCTGCTGCTCTGGGAAAGCCTGCAACGCAGGGGGTGCGACTGTGGGGAGCATCCGCTGAAACTGAGAGGGCCAAGCAACGTAGGGCTGGTGTTAGAGGGGACCGGGAGTCATCAGCTCCAGCAGCCACTGGAAAGCTGCAGGAGCAAAGGCCCGGTGGCACCTCCCTCCCTGCTGGCACCAGCCACTGCTCACCCCGAGCAGGGGCACGTCCCAGCTCAGGAGTCTCACCCTGCTGGGAGCTGGGTGAGGACCAGGACTGACGGCAGTGTCAGATCGCTAACGGAGCTCAGCCTGCAGCCTGCGGTAGCATTGGCTGTTGCCCAGATCTGCAAAGCAACATAAAGATCTTTGCAAATGCATCCAATTCCAGCCATTAATGGGATTTTGAAAGAGGGAAGGTGCAGCTGCTTTTACTGGATAGCGAGCGTGATCTCTGAACCTGCGACAAGCCAGCAGCCGGCGGTGGGGGCTTCAGAGCGTGCTGCACGTCTGAAATGCTCTCTGCTGCCCAAGTGCCAAGGAAACCACCTGCCCGCACTGAAACCAAATGCTGCAGTCTCATGTGTTTAGCACTTCCCTTGTTTTCTTTCTTTTTCTTTTTCTTTTTTTTTTTTGTTTTTATTTCCAGCCGATCTCTTTGGATTAGTCCTACTGCTAGATAATTACGGCTTTCATATTCACATCTTCTTCTCAAGCTTGGCTGCATTATTTTTGGGCATCTATTTAAGACTTTATTATTTTTTAAAACATATTGTGTCCTTATTTGCATATTTGTATTTCAGAACAAACAAACAATGTCTCACAGTACATCTTTGTTCAAGTATTTTTCTTAACAAACAGAACTTTTTCAGGCATGCCAGAATCAGCTTCATTATATAAATCCTATTTATGGATCCTGCTTAGAGCATGGAGGGGAGGGATTTAAAGGGGCGATTTCCACAAACACTTTTGGTGGAAATATTTTTGTGGAAATATGAGAAGGTAGGGTAACAATTGTTTAATATTTCAAGGAAAGATAAGAGATTGCAGCAGGTCCCTAGGGGAATGGCCTTTCTGTCTTTCTGTCTGTCTTGTCAGTGTCTCTTCTTAACTTTGCTGTGTTGTGTCCTTGATCAGATACTGAAACAGAGACCCAGGACCTAAACAGAAGGGCAGAAGGCCTGGGGAGGTGGCTGGGTCTGCAGGATGACAAGCACTGTATAGAAAGCCTTAGTAGACACTAAACAAGATGAACACACAAACCTTTCATGTTGCTGCAGTATGATGGGCTCTTGATACATAAATGAAAAAAAAAAATAGGCATTTATGTGGAAAATAAAAGCCAAGGCATTCATTATCAAAGCCAAAAGAAATTGATTCTGCAGCAGTATTTTGTTCCAGTGACTCTATTTGTATAATGTCCAATGATTGATGTAAAGTTAATAATTTTATCTGAAGGACGTTAGCGCAAGCTGACAATTAGGCTCTGATCGCTGATTGGCTTCACTGAGGTTGGCACAGAGAACAAAAGTAGGGACAGCATCGCCTGTCAGGTCCCACTTCATCCCCAGACTTGGTAGGCTTAAAGTATCTTGGGGGAAGGGAGAACAGCAAATCTGGGGATTTTGGAAAGAGTTTCTATTGATTTCCTCAGCTGAATGATGGCCACTGAGCTGTTGGGTTGGCAGGATTGGTACTATAGCTGCCTTTCAGAAATAAATGCTAAAATCTGAGTATTCTGGCAAACACAAAGGAAATGATTTCTTCAAAAGATTCCAGGAACACTGCTGGGCTGAACGAGAAAAACGGTGGAAGTTGTTTTAGGCGGTGTAGTGTAAATGAAGTATGCGAGTTGAAACATGCATGAAGAGCTATGCAAATGAACTTCAGATGAATCTGGTGGTTAGGAAGAAAGGCTTTGGTGTGTTTTTAACTGAAGTGTCCGTGCGTTACCCATCTTGTTGGCCCAAAGTGCTATGACACATTGTGCACCAGTGACTAATGCTTTAAAGTTTCTGTTCAGGTGGTTGGGTCAGCAATCAAAACGGGCTCGTTGGGAAGATCAAAGAGGAGGGCAGGTTCTCAAAAGAGAAAGAAAAATTAGAAGGGCAGTTTGCAGTTTCACATTAATTTTCTTCATTGCTCTACTGGACAGCCAGGGAAAGCGAGGAGCAGACGATTGCGTGGAGGGGTTGGGTAATGTCGAAATGAGCAGGAACAAAGCTGCAGCAGGTCTGCCTGCCAGCTCTTTGTGTGGGGTGCAGGGGCAGGCAGGATGGGTCTCAGAGGCATGGCACAAGGTGTGCAAATGGTTCAGCCTCTGAACAATGCATTTGGCACCAAATGTTTTATCCAGAGCTTTTGTGGGGCAAGGACTGATTTGTGTTGGTGTTTTTTTTTCCAGAGTTGTTTTACTCCAGGAGTGGAGTGTGAAAGAAAGATCCTCAATAGGACTGGTTTCTGCTTTGTGTTATGGATGCTTTACACCTGATCTGATCAAAACCTTATCTCTGATCCGTCTTTGCCTTGGGCAAACATCCTTGTGTGTATTCTATTCAGGTAGCTCTTTACTTCGCTGGCCTTGGACAATGAGTGGGGAAACAGTAGGCTTTTTTTCATCTCTGTGACAGCAGTGGAGAGTTGCAGG
Organism: Anas acuta; assembly: GCF_963932015.1. Taxonomy (NCBI): domain Eukaryota; kingdom Metazoa; phylum Chordata; class Aves; order Anseriformes; family Anatidae; genus Anas; species Anas acuta. The sequence goes on along the minus strand of NC_088995.1, from coordinate 11,587,914 downwards.
AATCCCAAGAGAGCCCTGGATGTAGATGGAGAGGGGCTTTGCAGGCTAAAGAGGACCGCAACAGGGCTGTGGCTTGTGGCTTTGCCGAGTGTGTGTTTTTCACTCAGCAGGCCTTCTCAAGTTGATTGATTTTGTCAGAATTTGCTTTAAAAGAAATGAGTTCTTATCAGTGGTAGTGAAACCTAAGGCAAACATGTCATTGAAAATAAGCTTACAATGGCTTGATCAAGATCTCATGAATTGAGGCTTTTAGATATTGAAATGTGTTCAATTGCTGCAAAGCTGGGAGCACATGTAGGAAGGAGACGTAATTAAAGCTGCATTGTGAGGAGCCAGATTCAGAGCTTCATGGAGCCTTACTGGTGGCATTTTCTGATTTCAGACTTGCAGTAATATGCTTTTAATAATTTTGTGCTTCAATTTGGTCAGAACGAGTTGCCCTTTTACCCAGACCTCCTTCATAATGGTGGGTTTGTCTCATATCTCACTTAAGGAGCCTCGCTAGTGGCGTTCAACCTTTAGCTATTTGAGAACACCCCAAGAGAACCCCCACAAAAGTAGCAGAGCCCTGTACTTTGAGTTTAAGGCCATCTTGACCACAGAACTCGAGTCCCATCAGTGTGCCTCCGGACGCGGTGCCTATCACCATGGGCCTTCCTCCTAACTGCAGCTGGCGTCGGGCTCGGTCGGACACGGGTTGGTCTCTGCTGCCTGTTAATTTGCTGGAGTGGTGTTGGCATCACACCGCAGTGCGGTGAGAGTTGTAAGTGATCCCGTTACTCACGTAGGCTTCGTAATTTGGTTGAGAAACTTGCTTTTCAGTGAAACTCGGCCCGAAAGTTAGTGTTCATTAGTCACTAAAGGGCCCTACAGAAGTATGAATTGCAGATTATTTTACGGCATGTACTTTTCTGGTTGCCTGCACAAACATAATATAAAACTTGCTTTTATATTCATCTTTAAAGTTGCAGTCTTGAATGCTTATAATTTCGGCATCCTGAATGTTAACCAACAAAGGAAGCGTGGTTTTGTGTTCAAAGGGCAGGACGAGGAGACAGGAGGTCTGCCCTGTATTCCCAGCGCTCTCATAATCTGGCTCGGCGATCTCGGGCGCGCTGCTCCCTGCGCCTCGGTTAGCTCCGCGCAGGGCGGGGAGACCTCAGGGTGCCTCGGCAGGCACCGGCGGTACGGCTTTCATGGGCACAGCTCTGCTGGTGGAAAGACAGGGCGGCGTTCAGAGTACAGGAGCTGAGATGCTGCCCAGCAGGTAACAGCGGTGTTCCCTCCGTGTCTGCCCACGGCTGGCATCGGCCACGCACATCTTTGTCTTCAATATTACTTTCTCCCTGTTGTATTTCTGTAGTTTGCACACAGAGGCTGGAGGAGACGGATTGCCAAGTCACAGCCCAGCCCGATGGTGGTTTGTGCCAAAATCCAGCCTGTTCCTCCTGGGTACCCTGCCACATGAGGGTACCTGTCCCTGAAAAGTCGCTGCAGAGCCCTGGCACGCCGTGTTCCAGATGGCCTCGTCTTAACTCTGAATTTCCCCGGTTTCTTTGCTCCTCCAGGTTTGAGTTAGACAGCTTGATGTTACTTCAGAGCAGCCCTTTTGATGGCTGGAAATGATAATAGCCTGTGTCATCTGCCCTTTAGCCGGCAGGGTTATGCCGCGGCCTTTCTTCCCCGGCTCCCCCTCTGCAGCCCGTCCCACAGCGCGCCCGAGCCGCTCGCAGGTGTTCCCGCGGATCTGCCCTCTCACATGCACCGCAAATTAGTAACAGAAGCTAATGGCCCAGCATGCGGCCATCAAAGGGCTGACAATTCCAGCCTTTCCAAAGGGCCCTTTATGTCACAGCCCCCCACGAGACCTGTCCGGCTGAAAAGACTATTTGTCTGTCCCTGTGTGCGGGCCTGCTGCAGCGCTGCGGCCGGCTGCTGGCCTCACGCTGCGCCCCTGACTGTTGCTGCTAGCAACAGATAAAAATCACTGTTAACCACAGCGGGGCCCGCAGCACATCAATCATCCGGCCCAGATAAAGGCCTCGGGCCTTTGGCCCCATCCTTCGGTTGTTTCTAAATAATTTCCAGTGGCTGAGCATGCTATGGTGTAGGCTGGGTAATTCAGTCCAGAAAACTTCATTTCACTAAAAATGCTTTGATTCTTTTTTTTTTTTTTTCCTTTTTTTTTTTTTTTTAAAGACTGTTTTTGTTCAAATAGATGTTTGTTTCAAAAGGGGGAATTTAGCTGATGAAAGGGATGCCGTGAAAGTTCAGAGTGAGAATAATAAATAGAGCTGTGTGGTTAAGTGTAAAGTACAACCAAACGGGCAGCAAAAGGAATTAGCATTTACTAGGAGCAACAAAGCAACTTGGCGCTTTATAAGAAGCCTCTCTCTCCTCCAGTGTTGTTCAGCTTCCTGAATTTATATATATTTAAATGGAGATTAATCTTTATATATGGGTAACATCATTTCCACCACACCTTTATTAAAGAGATTTATAGCCGGGTATCAAATTACACTTTCAATACAGCCTAGTTGATTTTTGGTAGCAGCAAATCATATTTGTAACTACGAATAACTAAACAAATTTGACAGTAGCAAATTCTCTCCTTGACACAGCTAATTCTTCATCCTGTCTTAATGTTCTGCTGTAAAGCCATAAGAAATTGTGATGCTTAGAGCCTGACAGTCTCAGGTTTTGTTCTTACCACTTAGCAATCCTTCAAAGAAGAAACCATTGCAATTGAAATGGAAAAAACATCGCAGACTCCATAGCGGGGAAATGCTCTCTTTAGATAAGCCCTGTTCTGCAGTCGTGCTGTGCTGTGCACATAGGCTGCATAGAGCGGGATACTGAAGGGAAAATCCAGTGTTAGGTCACAAACAAAATCTCTGTGGAAACCCTAAAAATTAAATCTCAGCCTGCCCTCTGCACAAGCATCTTTGCATACTAATTGCATGGGCCCTTTGTATTTATTGTAGCTACTAATTGCCACTAGCTCTCGGTGGGAATTGGACACCTAATTCTCTTAATTCTGCTTTTAACCTCCCAGCTTACAAGCCTCTCATTTGAAGGCACCTCGGTCCTGCTTGTATCTTCCAAGTACAGTCCTGAGCCAGTGCACGTGCGCTGCTGCTGTTTGGGTGCTGATGAATCCTACACAATTCGGAGATGCAGGGACACTTCTTGGTCGGGTGTGATAACAGACTTGGGCTGCTTGGCGCTGGGAATGGGGGCTGAACAGCAATTCCTCTCTGGGGCTGCTGGAGTCATAGCACTTTACTTTGAGCCTGCGTGGTATTGTTTAAAGATCAATAGTTTATAAAATAATTTTATCTTAGTTTGCAAACACACTTGGAAGCAGAGTACAGCTAAGGTGGAATGAATGTCAGAGGACTTCGTAAAAGCTTAAGGAAGCCATCCAGATACTTTCCAGCATAAACTGATGTACGTAGGATGCTTGCAAGTCAAGAACGTGCACAGCTAAATCCAAACAAGGGAATTTGAGAAATATGCGGAAGAAACTATCAGAGTTTCATTCGCATGGCAATGCTTAAGTTAAAAGGGCCTTAATTAGAAGCTCGAGTCTGACCTGGCTGGTGGTAATGGGAGCAAAGCCTTTTGTTTCAGTAGGACAGGACTTCATCCAGACTGCCCTAGCAAAACAGTCAGCTTCTGAAATACGACTTGTTACTTTGTGGAACCTGTTATGTATTTCCTACTTCACTGAATGAATATGATATACATGTATATGATGAATTTGAGAAGTTTTCTGTAAAAACAAGATACTAGCTTGACAAAGTGTACCTTTGCAGTATGTCCTTCAGTATCTTCTTTGAAAACAAAACAAATTTTAAGATTGATCCTGATAGATTTTGAAAGAGGTAGCAATAAAACGTTCTTCATCCAGCAAGGTCACTGCAAATGCTGGCATCAGATCTTCATGGTGTGCCACTGCCCTGTTTCCCCCTTCAGCTTGTTTTTTTATTAAAAAAAAAAAAAAAAAAACTCTACTGTATAATACTGCCTAAGAAATAATGCAGGGAATGACAGAGAAGGGTAGGCTTAAATAACCCTGAGGGTGCTTATCTTCCTTGGCATTAACTTCATACCCACATTCATTATGTGAATGGGCCAGGGAAACTGTTCCTGTGACAAATTGGAGTGCAGGGTAGGTTGAACAGACTCAGTTCAATTTTAGGTAATGGTATACAATCATCTGTATGGCAGTGCGCAATGCATGGAGTAGTCCCTCATTTAGAGAAGTTTGAATGCATAAAGCCCTATAAGAAACACTGTGATAACTCCGTTTCTTATTTTTAGGAAGAGTTGCAGTGCATACGATTAGCTCCTCGGTTCCCTCCCCCCTTCAGATAGCACCAGTAGAGCTTCCCTCCACCTCTGACATCGCATCCTCGAGGCTGAAGGTCCAATCTAGCTGCAGCTGGAGCAGGATGGGGAGTGAGAGGCAGGTCCTGAGGCAGGAGACGGACAGGCACATTGCCACAGCCATTATTATTCCCTGGCAGGCAGGGTTGGTTGCTCTTCCATTGCACTGCTGCCTGCATAGATCAGACAAAAGACAGTTCCAATGTGAATGGGAAGATGAGTGGAGTTGGGACTTTGCTGCAAGCCGTGTGATACTTGGGCAGAGCAGCCTCCAGGATCCAAACTAACACGTCTGATCCTCGCCAGTATTGTGCTGAAAAGTTGCTTCTGGAAAATGTAGCAGCACTTGTTGATAAATGTTCTTCTTGCTAATTGACTGCTGTGTTTGCACGCAGATGCGCTGACCTAGAGCTTCCCACGTACCCGTGCGAATCCCTAAGATGGGCTAATTAACTTCTCCATCTTCATTTCCATGGCAAAATCTTCTAAACAGTTATGCAAAACAAGTGAAAGAAAACATTGGGCTGCAAGGAGGAGGAGGCCCAGGTTGCATACGATTTGTGTGTTAAGGAACAGCCAGTACTGGCTATCTTCCTTTGGTGGGAAGGGCAAATTTCCAGTTCAATGGCTGGATGAGAGAGCAATAAACGGTCAGGAATGAGGAGGAGGTCCAGGCGTTGTTTCAGCCTACCAGTTTTTAGATGATGGCATTTTATGGAGTCAAGACTCTTACTTCCTTAGTAGTAGCAGCATGTTTTAATTTTATTTGCTCTCAATAAGCCAAGAGCGGTAGATGTAACCTAGATTGAGCATGGGGTCTTGTTTGGGCCAAATCTAGCAGATGTTTATCTGGAAATAGTTCCTCCAACAAATCGCTCAGGTGAGCAAATGGAGTAAAGGCTCACCCAACGCAGGAAGCTCTCGTGCCTTGCTATCCCCGGGCATTCTCCAGTTGCTCAGTGCAGGATCTTTACTTCACAGGGTTTTGGATCACATCTGAGGTCTGCAATGGTAAATAGTCATGAGGTGCTGAACAAATGGCATTTCCTGTTCAAGTCTAAGCTAATGTGTAAGACAAATGTTCTGTGGTACTGGAAAAAAACACGTTCTCCTTGTGCCTCAATAGGATACCATTCCTTGGGATGGAAAAAATGCCTTGTTGTTGTTGTTATTGTAGAGAATTTCTTGGTCTTCTGTGCAGACTAGGCTGTGACTTCTGAACAGTGTTGTAAATTATAAACTGCAATTAATACGTGTTGACACAGTCTGTTACCCACAGACCTGTTCTAAGTGTTGCTCGAAACTGTGCTCCGGCACTCATCCTATATTCGTTCTGTTTGGTAAGAGGAACTTTGGAAAGAGTAAAAAGAAGCATCCAAAATAACAGCTTACATGCAGGGACAAGATGTGTCTTAAGAAGTCTTTATACACACAAGCCCCAACATTATTTGGAAATATGGTCTTATTTATTTATTTATTTATTAAAAAAATAATAAATAAATCACTTACTTTCTGAAGCTTTCCCCCAGCCTCCCCAGGATCCCTCTCGCAAAGCACGGTAACAGTGCTGGTGGCATACGTAGAGCTGAACTCCAGTCTGTGCAGTTCTGCCATCTCTGGGACCTTAGTGCTGGTTTGATAACAACAATTCTTGCTCACAGAAAAAAAAAATAAATTGTTTTCTCCTACGTAGGACATTCAAAATATAGCTCAGAGCATTAGATCAACCAATTTCTAGTTACTGTGGACCAGGAGTGAGAACAGCTCTGGTTCCTTATTCCTCCAGTGAAGGTAATCGGGAGAAATGGACTTCGCTGTCGGAGGTTTCTTCTTAAGTGCTGTCGGAAGGGAATCCAGAGACAGGCTCCTCCAGGGATCCCTCTGGAAGCTGTTGTTAGACATCAGCAAACCCAGGCAGCTCCAACCTGCTTTTTAAGGCTTCTCTGATACATACACCATGGGAATAATTTAATTTCGGTGACCGCTGCTAGGCAGGGGGAGGTTTACTTAGATTTTATTTATTTTTTTAATTAGATACAGATCCGCCGGTAACATTTTCTTCCATTTGTGTTAGATTGATGCCTGACTTGACCCACACGGTTCAGAACTGTTGTAACTTTCCAGCGTTACTGCCTTATTTTAATGGTGTCCACTGGTTATCGTATGCCGTGCATTACCCTATTGATCTCCATCCTGCCCAGTGTTTCTAATTACAGGAGGGGATGAGATGACATTGCTGTACCTGGCATCTCTCCAGCGCGGGTGTGCTAACTCTGCAGCCTGTCTTGCGATGTCTTTGAACATGGTGTTGATCCCACCACCTTGTATGTTTAAATTATTGCAAAATTGCCGTATTTTGAAGCCACAGTGTTATTGCCTAAAGAACTCTTCTCATAAAACAGCCCATTAATATGTGTGCTATTCAGGGTTTGCCAAAAGTTTTGTGGTCGGTCTTGCCTCCTCCACTCTTCGCTCCTCTCTGCCATCAAAATGTCTGCAAGAAAGTGTGGGCAAAATTGATTCCCCTGTGGCTGTTTCAAACTACACAGCTCAGGCTCATCCTTTGATCCCTCCTCATGACTTTATTTCATTATCCCTTAAGTATAAGGAGGAAAGTTAATGACATCATAAAAACTAGAACTCTATAAAAGATGTTTCTGCTGATTTACTGCCAATGTACTAGCAGCATGTCATATAACTGCCCATTAAAGATGGTGAGTTGCTCTCCTGCCTGCAGCTTTCCTTATCACCAGCCCTTTTATTTATGACCAGATTATAGGGATTGGGTGTGCACTGTAAAACATAAAACTTATTTTTATCATGCATATAATTAACCCTTTAATTATAGAATTAAGTTGCATTTGTCCTTTTCTATTTAAAAATATGTTATTGAATATTCCTGTTTGTCGTCAAAGGCCTTAATGCATTGCTGAGAAAATGCAGTTCATGGTTTCTGGTTATAGCATATCTCTTTGTCCCTTTCCAAGCATTACATGAAGCTTTCTGCTCAGTGAAGAGCCCAAGAGATAATAGAAGCTTCCTTACTTAGATAAACAAAATCAAATTTTTCCTACTCAAGGAAGTTGAATTTGGCCTTTAGAAACCCTGATCTTCTTGCTCGCCTGCTTCTTCAGCTTCCAGCTCTTAATACGTCCTTTCTTCATCTCCGTAAGATACGCAGTCAGCTTGCTAAGTAATGATTTGATTACATTTCCGATCATAGAATCCGTCACCTCTGTCGCTGTGAGAAGCGGTTGGCCTGGTTGCCCAACTTCAGGCTCTCGCTTTGTGCTGCATAAGACGTGTGCTTGTGTAAGACACTTCCCATTGAATTCAGTGCCTTCAGGTTGCAAGGACAGCTCGACGTTTTGGCTACCAGTAATGATGTGGAACGCCCAGCACCCTGTGCCTCACACCTACAGCTCTGGGCATCTGCAGAGAAGCCTGGCTTTTGGAGCTTGCAGCAGACTGCTCCAGCTCTGAAAGTCAGGGGGCTCAGCTCTCAGCAGCTTGTATGTTGATTGCTCTGCTTCTCCAGGTGACTTGATAGTGAGAACTAGGGTGGAGCTCTTCATATTTGGAAAGCAAGGCTTCTTTAAAATATTTAGAGTCGACGGGGAAAGGTTAGGTGTTTAAAGTGATTAGTTGCTTCTGAGAACCTTGGCCAGTGAAATTGCTTGTTTACAATTAATCATGTTCCTTGTGCATCAGCCATCTTCAATGCAATCATGTTTTGTTTGCTTGATACTGGCACTGGATCTTAGTCCTAGGATTGCACTGTGATCAACTTTATGCATTATTAAAAGCTGTTTGTCTTTTTCTGTCTTTTACTCTGCTAAGTTCTGATTTCATTTTGTTTGTCATGGATTGCTGACAAAGAGTAGAGCTTCCACAAATGAAAAGCAAGAACAAAGCCTTCTGTTTATGCCATTGCTATTACCCGGATTTTATATTAATACCTGCATAGTTCTTCGGAATATCGAAGAACAAATGTTCTTTAGTAGCTGGTTTCACGGGGGTTTTGCCTTGTTGTATACGCTTTCAGCTTTCCTTCTGCAACACCACTGGGCTGCCCCGGGGAAACAACAGCAAGGGGCACGCTGTGCTGACTGCATGTTTGTCACCGGCCTCAACCAGGAGCATCTCTCTGATGTTTTCAATTGTTTTGAGCTGGTTTCCTCCCCCTCCTTACAGGAAGGAGAAGGAAATGTGATGTATAATCACATAAGCTTGTTTTTACTTGTGTGAGTGATGGAATAGGAGAAGTTCCAAATGAGGAAGTCATAAAGAAAAATAATAAAGGAAGGAAGCAATGAATTAAACTCCCAGAGCTTTGTTGTAGGGCTATGATTTATAAAGAGGTGTTTGTTTATTTCTTGCAGAAGGAATTCCATCTCTGCCTAGAGTAACATGAATAATAATGGCTTAAAATAAAGCATTACTGTGTTCATAATGGACTCTTGCTGCCTGCGATCAGCTTGTAGTCATTTTATTTAAGGTTAGGTAGATGTTTTTAAGCTCATAATAGCACTGATGCTCAAAGTCTAAGCAATAGTTAGTGGTTTTACTTCTGATATATCCTCATTTTATGAGGAATAAAGAACAGCAGGTACCACGCTGTTCTGAGGAAAAGGTATTAAGCATGAAATACATTCTTAATTACAAAATTGTTTTAATTGATCCAATGGGTTTAAATGATGCAGTACAACCCTATTGCCTTCAAGGCAAACCTTGGTACTTGTATAACTCCATGGTAGGTGGGTGTTCAAATTGAACGGAGACTTCCCAGGTCCCTGGATGTCTAAGCTTGAGACTCAGAACCCGAAAAACAGGTGAGGGAAGCATTTTGCATGACCATGTCTTTACATCCTGGTTTTAAGGGTGATGGTATCTCAGCTCACTGGATTAAGGAGAGAAAGCCTTCTAAATCCTAAAGGTTAGATACTCCACGTCTGCATTGGACCAGGTATTCCAGGAGCTCCCCTCCCCCTTGTCTGGGCTTTCGGAGATCCAGTACTCACTGAAAGTTTAATTAATTAATGAGTAATCAGTTCTCAGCTCTAGGGTATCAATTTGAAGGAAAAATTGATTTTCAAACCCAAATGTCTTATACTTAGACTATTTATATTCTGAAACTACTGTGCGTGTCATAGTCCTATTTAGAAAAGTGTCCAACTCCACTCAAGGGCAGGCAGCCTGAGGAATAAATTAATTCGTACCCATCAGAGGATGAGTAGCACAGAGGAGCTGTGAATATCAGTGTGGTAGTGAGAAGGAAGCGTGTGATTCTTGCACCTTAGTCAAAATTGGCCAGGTATTTAAAATTCACATTTCATCGCTGCCAGACATTTACCTAGCATGAACATTAATAGGATGAGAGGAAAAAAAAAAATTAGAGGTTCAGCAATAATACAAAGTTCTCTGTTTATAATGTGAGAAATCATCAATTAATTCCATACCTGGAATAAAACATGCCCTAAGGCCTACCATCTGCCCACATTTAAACTTGAAGATAATAGATTTGGAAGAGAAGTTTGTAATTATTTGCTAGGTGGTTCTGATTAATTTACAAGGAAAATTGCTAATACCGATAGTGCATTACCCTGGGGCCAAGTGGAAATCACAATATTGCAGAAAGGGATAACATGTAAATGATGGCTTGTGCGTTATCTGCTAGGCTGATTGGACAGTCTGATTATTTTCCTTAAGCCACTAATGGATGCATATAAGATTAGAGTGTGCTTTGGACAACATGGCTATAATTCTCACCTAACAGGCTGTAGAAAATACAGAGTAAATATACCCCAGTGGCATTCTTACAAATTAAAACTGCTAAAGGCTAGATTATGAAATTATAATAGATTTACACCGGCATGGCTGAGATCAGAATCTCGCCTGGTGGCACTGAAATACATTTATGGAGTGATCTATGCTAGAAACCTTGGAAATTATCATGTTGGAAATCCACGCAAGCTCTCCGCTAGGGCAAGTACCCGTGTGTCTCGGGACCTACTGAAAAAGCCATTGTAGGAATCTTGCATTGGGTTCGAGTTGAAACCAACTTCACTGGACTATAGCCCAGTGGGTATGGAAGCAGGTAATTTATCTGTAAAATAGTTCATTTTCTCTGTCATTTACTTGCACTGAAGAATATCGTGGACTTTCTGTGCACTGTCACCGCTGGGCTGCACAGCTGCATGGTTAAGGACTAACCTTTACAAAGAACTTGATTTGTGTGTTGCCAAGGTGCAGCTGGTGGAGCAAACAGCACGCGTGAGGTACAGGCACAGTCATCCGACAGCAGAAGGTGGCAAGGTGAGGTGGAAAAGTCACGTCCACCAGCTGCTGGCCACCCACCCACCGGCTTTGCTGCTTCTCCCAGGCTACTCCTGTGTGGAGAAGGGTCCCTGTAGGTGGGTCTTGGCATTTGGGTAAAATGATCTCGTCCATTTGAAACAGCAACCACCACACATCTCCTTCCCTGTGATAGACTCCTCTGCCTCGAGGGGTTTACGAAGTAAGTGGCTCCCTGCAACTCTCACACTCTGTGCAAAAAATGAAGGAACGTAACCAAGTTGTTACCAGTAAGGTGTCCTTTGCTTGGAACAAGGTTTGTAAGTAGTAGCCTTGCTGCTTCTTTTCTGTGATCTTCAAATCATATGAGTATGCTGCTCATGCCTAATTGCCGTAGGGTTCGTTAGCAGTAGAAGTTATCAGTGATCCCCAACAACAGTCTCATATTGTTTCAGAGACTGTGAATGTTCACTTAATGGAAAAAGTGTTGCAAAGAGATCTGAGGTTCACCTTTATGTGGTAGTTAAACCATTCACTTCTCCTGTCCCTCTCTGAAAATTGGTGTAATTGGATGCAGCCCGTGAGACAGCCCTGCTCAGAGTGGGGGAGGTAGGACATCAGTCTTGGAAATGGCTGCAAGCAGGTTCCAGTCTTCTCCAAATCTCCCGTTTAGTGTAATAATGAGATCTCTGCACCATGGCAGGTGAAATTGCAGGTGCCAGATGAGGTGTGCATTAGATTTTGAAATTCTCCTGTTAAAAACCTAATGGGTTTTGTTTTCATTTATGCAGAATGTTCCTGTATTCTGCTGTGTACCACCTTAGTGACCTGCTTTCAGTCAGTACCAGCTCTTGTGCAGCAGCTCTTAGCATATTCAAGAGAAATAAAATTACCGTGATTTTTTTGCTGGATATAGAAATCATCAGCTTTGAAGGAACACAGTAGGAATTTAAGGCCATGGCACTCATTCTCAGATGGACATCTTGCCCCGTACCATCGAGGTCATACAACATTCAAATAAAATAGTAAGTTTTTCCTTCAGTGGTGGAGCACCTTGCTCACTTTTTACCACATCCATTTATTGTAAATGATAGCTGAAATTCTCATGTTATCCTGGAGGATTCAAGAGATTATTGTCTTAATACAAAACACGGGTTCTTGCCCATCAGTGAGGCACTCCCACGTAGCTGGGACTGAGCCGGGAAGCCGGGCACGTTGGATCTGTGCGCTCAGAAGCTCTAATGCATACCCTTGTGGCTGGCGACTTACACAGCATCTCCCTCAGTTCCATCAGACCAAATGAGTTATGAATTGCAAGCCTCTGACAGCCTGCTGCATTTTTAAAGGGGAGAGGTGTCGGCCATAGCAGAGGAAGCAGATTGGAGTAAGCTCTTGTTTTCCTTTCTGTTTCCCCATCTCATGCTCTCTCTCGTTGTCAGACTTTTCCTTACCTCATCCCTTCTGCTGTGAGCTCTCCCAGCTGCCACTCACCTACAAATGGTCCCAGTGACTTGCAGTAGCAGCCTTGTGCTGGTGGATGGGTGCCATATGCCCCTGCAAGTTGTCAGGGAGCATCTGAAGCTGCCAGCTGATGCACCACTCCCGGTCCTGCTGCTGTGCGAGGCACCAAGCCTCCCCGGCCACCCTGCCCTTGTGGCTTCTCCCAGGCCGTGTCCTCTCGGGATGCAGCTGGCGGGCAGGGACAGCGGCTGTGGATCTGGCTGTGATGCTGGCCGGGATCTGGGCAAGAGCGTATTTCCACGGCCAAGCGCCTCATTCAGAGGAAACCTTGTGGGTCAGCGAGAGGAGAGCCTCTGGTAGGGAGAGGATGGGGTTGAGCCCTGCAGTGGCTCTGTCCTTCGGCCTCCTGGGCTCCTCCTCACCCTCCTCTCGGCTCTGGCCGCAGTGCCAGGGAGTCGCCTGGCAAAGGGCTGGAGTGCTGGGAGCGGGCGTTGGGTCTGACTCCTCCCGCATAGGCTTTGGCAGCGGGTTTGGTAATGATTTCCCCGATTTAATTGTTTAGACAACTGTCTATTTACCACCAGTATTTACAGAGTGTTCTTTGAAGCTAAGCAGACATATGCTCTTTGTCACTGTCACAGTGTCAGGAAAGTCACAGGCACTTCATTTCCAACGCTTCCTTTTATTGTCCAAAAGCAGTTCTGGAGAAACTGGGGAGGGCTACCGGCCAGCTGCATTGTCTTGCCTGGCTCTGCTTAGTTACGCTTCGGCCCTTAATTTCCAGAGTTTTATCTAAGCACAGCGTAGGGTTTTGCCTTCTGGTTACTCGTAATTAATATCTCGTAACTCCTTCAAACTTGGAAGGACCTTGTTGTTTGGTTCCTCTTTTATCAGGTAATTTTAATTATTCACACCACAGGGTTCATTAACTTAAAACACCATCATATTATGTGTGAAATGATGATCTTTGGATGAAAGAGAAAAATTGTTCGTATTTTCTCTGGCAGCAGAGAGGGCTGAGCACCAGCACCCACTGCAAACAGCTGCCAGGGTGCCTGTGCTCGGCTGTGGCCTGTCGGGCAGAGCCGAGTCTTCCTCTGCACTAACCCAGAGGATTAAAGACAAATGGGTGTTACAGAGCTCCTGTTCTGCTGCTCGTTCACGTCTGTCTGTGCTGTGGGACTACCACGAGGCACTGACAGGCACGGCGGGGTGGGCTGGAGGCTGGGCGCAGCACTTAGCGCCCTGGAAGGCCAGACACCCCCAGGGCTGTGCTGTGGCAAAACGCTCCTAGTTTTCAAACTCAGAAGTCATCTTCTTAACGCAGACAGCTCGTGTCTCGGTTCTCACAGTGTCAAAAATGAAAATCTTGCAACCAGCAGAATCTGAACTTCCCGCCTGTTGTTGGGCAGCTCCCATTGCTCGCAGCACGGCAGGTTGCACAGGGAAATGGGCCACGAAGGAGCGTTGTTCCAGCTGCTGCACTGCTCCTGCAGTTGGATTTATTCGGACGCAGCCTGTGGATTGGTTGTTTTTAAATTCCTGTTGTCTTCAGTAATTATGTTTATTGTGGTGAAGTGTAAGAATGAAGCTTGTATTAAATGCAGTCCTTTTGTTGTTCAGGACTGCCTTCCCATTCAGCTCTGCTTAACTCCAGCCACCAGTTGTCCTGCCATTCTTCAGACTGGCTGCCAAAGTCATTAGCACAATTTACTAATTGTGTAGGTGCTTATCATTAGGGAATACCAACGTGTGCCATGCGCCCTCCTGGCTACCTGTTCACACAAAGTAGATTCGAGTGGCTTTTTTGTTCGTTTTTTAAGAAGTGACAGCAGGAACTCCTGTCTTCAGTGGATGGGTTTTGTCTTCTGAATGGAAATATAACGGAGAGCTGCGAATCGCCCATTAGGGGTGCGACAGCTCTGCCTGAAGTACCGCTGGGTACCGTGCCCTGAAATCCTCTGTCGGCCAGGACAGGAAAATTAGACTTCCAAGCTAATTTGACGTTCAAAAATACATATAAACAGGCGTGTAGGTATGTCCAAATCAATCCCTGAAAAGCGTGTTTTGCGCTGCGGAGCGTTCCTGTCCCCGCGGAATGACAGGTAAAGCACTGCTGGTAAAGCAGCCAGCGGAAATCGCAGGCGCCTGTCAAAACAAGCAGCACTTTCCTTCTGCGCCGTGTAAGATGCCGAACAATAGGCAGCACCTTTCAAAACTGCGTCTTCATTACACAGTCAGGTTTCTAATGCAATCTTTTCATCCAAGAATAGTGTATTATTTCTCCATAACACTTTATAATAAGTGGACGTTAAATTAATGCTACATGACAATGGAGTTCCTGCCGAGTTATGTACTACCCCGAGATGACTGCCAAAGGAATCGGGTATGATTAAAAGGAGATGGTGAAAGTGGAAGGAGGGGGTGCTAATGGATTATCGCAGGCGCCTGAACTGAGAATAACAGCGCTGTTCAAGGGTTGCCAGCCTGAGGGAAGGCTACGACAGTCCACAAGCCCAAACCTGAACTCAAACCCTAGATGTTAGGACTTGTTTTCTGGCTCAGGTTCTTGGGAAAATAATTCTCTTTGTTACATTCTGGCGACTTTAATCATGAAAATGCCTTTGTCTTAGTTGGGAGCAGGATGCTTGTGAGAATTTGGCTCTGTGGATCAGAAGCTTGGGAAGCTCTTGGGGAGAATTTGGTCCCGTGTGTGTTATGAGAGGGACCCTCCACTGTCCCTGCCCAGCAGTTTGCTCCTGGCTGCTCACCTGCAGGGACCCAGCATCCTTCCCAGGGGATGTCTGAGCACGGCTCACAAGGCAGGTGACTTCAGTGCCCACTCCAGGCCGATCGTGGTGGGACTCCTTCCACCACGTTTGTGTCCCTCATTATCCCCATGTGTCCCAGCCCCACCAGGGCCCAGCACATACAGCCTCAGCTGAGTGTTATAGAAATACCACCTGCAACGAAGCCCTCGGGTTTCTGCGCACTTCAAACCAAAAAGGACAGGAGAAAGTTGTGATTGCCTGATGTCTATAGGGAGGTTGTTTAAATTCCTTAGCTCAGTGGTAGGGTCTGTGCCATGTGTGTAAAAACTTCACTGACAACAGATCCTCATTCCTCCCCTTCCTCCTACCCAGGGTACTGAGTTGCATCATCCTGATGAAATGTATTTTTAAGAGGAAATAAGAACCAGGCAAGCATATGGAAAAGCAGCAGTGTTTGCTGTTGTCTTGAACACGATGGGCTTTGTGGCTGGAGAGGAGAAGAGAGGAGAAACACTCGTGTTCATCCCTTCTGTGCACACCTGAATTACACGTAATGGAGAGTCCTGTCTCTCCATTCCCAATGCCCATCCCATTGTGCTGCCTCTGAAGGTACCAATTTTAATCCAAGTGAGGACTCAAGACATCTTTTATTTTTTGTGTGTGAATATGCTGCTCTTCCTCTTGAGTATTATTAGCAGTCAGTGGCAGTCGATAGACATTTGTGCTGTATGCTACAGAGCAGCAGCAGATAGTTAGCGGAGGAAGCATGCTGTATCATCATCCCTGCGGAGAAGAGAAGTAGCAGACAGTTTCCTTCCTTCATGGCAAGCAGCCTGTAAATGAAATCTTCTCTCTGAAGATGTAGCAGAGGCCAGATGGGAGAGGAAACCTAACCTGGAGCGTAAAGGCGACATCCTGCTGCTGACTTCTTGGAAGACAACAAACAGTCGGAGGCAGGCTTTGACCGGCTCTGCTGGTGGTAGGTGCTGGTGGATAATTGGGCAGAAGGAAGTGAGTGCTACAGTTTCGTGCCATCGAGGCATATTGCAGTCTGAAGCAGGAGCTGTTTTCTGGTTGGTATAGCAAGAGCTGCATGTTCCAGTAAGCACGCTTTTCTCTCCTGGTGGTGGGGCTGGCCCAGGGGGAAGCTGCGAGCCTCAGCCTTTACAGCAGGGAAGGCGAGAGATGAAGAGTTCAGTCCAGGGAACTGCAACCACATCCTAACAGGATGGGGGGTTCTCCCCAGTCCTTACAAGAAGCAACTTGCATGGTGTAGCTTGAGTAGCTGTGGGAGCAGTGGTGTGGTTGGTTCCCAGTTTTGCTGAGAGGTGGCCTTCCAGAGGGAGTCCCAGCATTTGTGCAGCACTCGATAATAGTTCCCAAACTGAATCCCAAAATCTCACTTTGGATAGAAGTAACCGTAATGATGAGTTTCTTGAAAAATAAATAAATAAAGTTCATCCTTGTTAGCAGGTGCTCTCAGAGGCTGTCAAATAGCTGCACTAACAGCATGTTCTGTTTCCACAAACCTGTCTGTATTCAGACGGGTATAATGTGCAGCTCGCAGACTCGGCTGCTGCTTTCCACCTTCTCCTAAAAGAGCTGCAGTCACCTCATGAGCAGATGTTAATAAATCAATCTACCCTGAACCTTCTATAAAGTCTTTTCAGGTAACTCTTCTCTCCTCTCCCGTTCGATGCTCTGAAACATATTTTTTTAAACACCCACATTCAGCCAAGAAATCCTACAAATAATTTAGGTAGCAGAGAGCTCTTTCTTCTTGGCGCCTTAAAATTAACAATGCCTGCCAATGGTGTACTCATGGCAAATAAATATAAAAAATACAATAGCCTGAAAGTACGGCTCAGAGAATGAACGAGATAGGCAGAGATACAAAGGCAAGGAGGTACAAAGAAACATCATGAGCTAATTAGTCTCCGTGCGTTATCAGAGATGAATTGCACGTACGTGGGTACGGTTACCTTCCCATGAACCAGAAAGTATGGATTAGTAGCAGAAGCATCTGGTAAGTCTGACGGTCCGTCGGGCTGATCAATAACATCAAGTCCTATCTTCCTTTTCTTGGGCCTGCAATAAAACCTTCTGGCAGGTTGGCAGGCCCTGAGCTCATGGGGCAGGGCTGGGGCCAGTCTCCCCGGGGCTGCTAAATGCCTGCCCTGACAAGTTTGCCCAGCTTCTCTAGCAACGTGTTACTGGACAAATAGTGACAGCAGGAAACGTAACAAACATAACTTGAAAGGGTTTAGATCAGCAGGGTTTGGGTTTTTAACCACATGACAGTAAAGGCAACGTATTGTGAAGGAAAAGCTAGCTGCAGCTAATACGGACCTGCGAGCAGGTGTTGGCTGCAGCATCTTGTAAAAGGACAGCGTGCTGCTGTTCAGGCTTGCAGAACAGAAGAGTTCCTTCTTCCCAATGTTTTCCTCAGGAAGTACCTTTGCTTTTCATGCTAAATTATAATATTTTTGTTTCACGCTGAAGTCCAATCTGTGTCTGTGGAATTTTCCAAGCCTTCCTCCCTCTCCGCACAGCTCAGCCCTGGCACAGGTCAGAGCCGTGTCCATGGCGCTGCTTTGGGGTTTGGTGGTGTGCACCCTGTGTCTGGCCACTCCAGGAAAGCTCCTCTGCTGTCTTCTAGATCACAGACACCAAGCTGATACATGACCAAAAGGGATATTTAGTTTTGAACCCGTAAAATGGGCTGAGCTCCCAGACACAACCAGGTGATGTTGGGATAAATTCTTTGTAGGTGCTTAAAGACTGTTGAGAAAGGGAACTGTGACGGGGTAGGAATAGGTGAGCTGGGAAATAGCTTTGGGCTGGGACTTGGGGCTGCATGTTGTGTTCCTAGCTCTGGTGCTGCTTTGCCAAGATGAATCGGTCCAAATTTGTGCCCAAACTTCCCATATAGCAGGTCTGGTCCCAGTTTGCT
Organism: Anas acuta; assembly: GCF_963932015.1. Classification (NCBI taxonomy): domain Eukaryota; kingdom Metazoa; phylum Chordata; class Aves; order Anseriformes; family Anatidae; genus Anas; species Anas acuta. Next base: position 11,570,043 of record NC_088995.1, on the reverse strand, counting down.
AATTTTCCTTCCACTCCTATTAGGAAATGCAGTTACAGTGAATGAAGAAGAGCACGACTTCTTCCCACTGCCTTATTCTGGGCTGTGGTTTTGGTCTTTGACTTGGGAAGAGTGAAAGCCAGGACAGTTCATTTCTTCTCTGAATCTTTCTTGTTTGTAAATTTATGCTTTCTTCCTCCAATTCTGCTTGAATTTCAAAAACCAATGGGCCAGACCTTTAGCTGGAGTAAATTGTCAGAGCTCTATTGATTTCAACTGAGTATGTCAGCTTTCACGAGTGAAAAATCTGTCCTGTAAGCTGAAATGATTAACTTAAAAAACATTTTATTATCACATTTGTAGTTTTCTATTGTCTTAATGTACTGTGACAAAGTCTTTAGAAGGATGATAGCTCATGATTGAATTATCTTTTTGTCCATTTGATTTTTTTATTATTTTTTGTTCTTTTAAGGAGAGAGATATCTTACTCTGTGTTCAGAGTATTTGTTTCGTAGTGATAATGCTTTGCAAATTCTCATGAAATCCTAGCTCCATGGGAGTCAAACAGGAATTTTGCCAGTGCTTCCAATAGATAGAGACTTTCACCTTTATAAATAACTCTTCTAAATCTCTACCTATAAATGACTGAGTTACACTTTGTACTGCAGCTACCCATTATCTGAAAGTATGGTTGCTGCTAATGCACAACAATGTGGGAATGCATGCGAATTTTGGGTTTTTTTTTGAACAGTAGACCAGGTCAGCAGCTTGGATAAATGGGCTGCATTATCCTAACCTCACATCAGTTAAGAATCTAGACCAACCCATAAAAATGATTGCGGAAAAATTACAACGTGACGTAATCCTACCTGCGTGTGGAAAGAAGTGGGGCTGACCTGACGGAGCTGATAGCAGAGCACCACATCACGCTGGTGATCCTGCTGCGAAGCGGGGCTGTCCCTGCTGGCATGCTGCGCCACGTGCAGCTCCAGCCGCTCCCCTCCAGAGCTGAGCCTGAGTCAGGAGTGACAAAGACAAATTCGGTAATTTTACACCAGGATTTCTGGTACACAAGAAAAAAAAAAAAAAGAAAAAAAAAAGCTTACCTGTACTTAGCACTTCGAGGAAGTAATTATTCTGGTTTTATGCAATACCTTTCCTCGCACCGAGTGACACGGGGCATCCGTCATTTGCCATTTGACCTGGTTTTTATAGAACATACTTAAATGCAGTTTAATTTCATCAAGATTTATTCACAGTAAATTTCCAATTATTACTCATGTCTTAACGGCTTCATCCTGAAAGCTTGAAGCTTTTCCCCAGCATATCATCAGATGTTCTTTAGCACTATAAAATTAGTTAGAAAGTAATTTTCTTAATTTGGTTTCTTGCAACCAAATAAATGAAAATCTGTCTCCAGCTGAAGCTGCGGGATTTAGGGTTTTCCTTTATTAAAGAGAAATGATAATCTATAAAGTACGGATGTGGCTGGGGACGAATATTAACTACTAAAAGGCTTATCTGCCATAATATCTTAGAGATGCTTCGGCAACTAGCGATTCCCCATTGACATTTTTATATGTTTTGCTTGCAGCAGGAAATAGGACAGCTCTTGTGTATCCTAAGGAAAGAATGGAAGATTTGGTTAAACACCATCTCTTCTGCATGACTCGTAACATGCTGGAATAAAAACAGTGAGGACCCTGATTTAATACAAGTTCGACACCAATTCAGGAAAGCATTTAAGCATTTCCTTAAGTACATTCTTGTTCAACAAAGCACTTAAAGCATGCTTAGCTCCAGGCATTTCTTTAAGTCCTGTTAATTTTAATGAAATTTAAGATGTGCCTAACTTTAAATAGATGCTTAGCAGCTTGTCTGAGCGGAGTGCTATTCTTTAGATATGTGACATTGGTGGTGTTCTTTTTCTGGTGAAAAGAGAAACAATAATTCCCCATGGATACTATTACTAAAAGACATTGACACGTGCTGTGATTGACTGCAGATAGAGGGAGCAAAATGACATACCGCAGGTGTTACTGACAGCAGCTGAAGTGAAATCAGACTCCACCTTTCAATCTGCTGATGAAGATCACTTGCAGTTCCCATGCTAAGGCAGATAAAATTATGATAGGTAGATATGATACTAAACACACACCAAAAATAGATCCCTGCTAGAAGTATTTTGTCTAAAAACCAGTCAGTGGTCCATCCTCTGAGTGCTACTCCAAGCCAAGGCTTTGGGGTGCCTTTAGCTGGGATGGTAAGCAGTCTAAGCTTCTAGACAAGAAATGAGAGAAAGCTGTAGGTTTCCTCCTTGTTTTAGAGATACGGCTTCTGTTTTCACTAGAAAATAGTCGTTGGCCACTGGGATTACTGCAGCAACAAGTACCTGAGCTCGTGGAAGCCTGACACCATATCTGAGATTCATGCCTTCTCCAAAGCCATGGGCTTCTTTGGTCCCACGTCAGAAAGGCTCTAGTTTGAACTCTTGGGCTCTTCCCCATGTCAGCAGTCACAGTCTTAACCCTGTTCCTGTGGAATAAGGTCCTGTCACTTTGCTCCATCATCTGTTTGTCCAATTTGGTGTGTTCTATTGACAGGCAGCATTGTGTAAGCTGACCTCGAGCCATTTCCATAAGTACAGACTGTAATCGGCGTACCCAGCAGCCCCCGTTAACCATGCCAGCTCCCTGTCTTCTGCAAAGAAACACATAAAATGTGATAATGAGTAAATGAAGTGTGAAGGCTTTCCTTCCTCTGATTTATGTGCAGAAGTGTTTCTAATTTTCCTGATGTTATCTCCCTTTACAGGATATAATTACCTGATTTACTTGATTGCCTTCTGGGAATATTTTTTATAAATTGACTTAAAATTGTTTATACTGTTGCAAACTGATAATTTCATAAAGTGCCTGCTAATCTGCTTGAGTTGTTTCTTGTATTTTATTTTGTATTTTTCCTCTTTGCCCTTCATTACTTCCATTTGTAGTTATTATGGGAAGTTGATATCATGCTTTGGACTAGGCTGAAACTGGAATAGCTTGTCAAGACTTTTCATGTTGTTGACTCAGCGCGTTACTAAGAATAGGTTGCCTTACTTCATTTTACCAAACAAAAGCAGAGCTTTATCTTTTAATATACACCATGGTACCTTACGAAGTCTGAAGAAAAGGGGTAACCAGCGATAAGATCCCTTGTGTCACTGGTTTAGTCATATGCACACAGATGTTTGGTGAGGAGCCCCCTGGCTTCACCTCTTTGATTCCTAAGATCTGCAGAGAGATAGAGCAAGAAAACACATTTCGATTGTCCTCAAAGACACTGGAAGGGAACTTCAGGAACATATCTTGGGCTTCCTTGAAGTTCATGGCTAGACAATGATCCCAGGCTTTTTTCTTTCCAAAGAGCCTTTACGTGGACTTAGAGTAGGGATTTTTCCTTTGAAATAGGTAACGTAATAGTTGGGAACAAACCAAAAAGCACATTGAAAAGTATTGGGTATTGGTTTCATATTTACCGTTTCTAAATGCCTTGTGAATGTAATCTTTGTGGATGCCTCAAAAATCTGTTTTCTCAGAGAGAAAATCAATTTCCAGAGATCTTATGCGCACTTCATTCTGCTGAGAGCTCTGCCTTTCTCCTCGGTGCCCATGGTGCCTCCCATTACCACGTCCGAACTGGGCGTTTGGCTCCTCATTTCCTCGCATCCTGCCTGGCATCTGTGCTGGGTGCTTTCACCTCTTTGCCTCTCGCACTAGGAACTCTGGCTCTGATTTTCGAGGTCCATCCTGTTCCACGCTGTGCCCCTTGCCCTGGTGTGAAGGCGCCTGCGCTGCCCGGCTGCCAGGAACAGGGGCGCTGTCACCGAGCCCGGGGCCAGGCTTATGGGAAGACTGCCATGGGCTTCCCTACCAACAGGGACTAACTGGAGCCACCACAAATCAAATGTCATTGGGTATGGTGGTGGTTCAGTGGCTTTTTATTTGGGGTCTGTGAGTTCAGAGGGGTTGCAGCCTGGGAGGAGCTAGCAGAACGGCTCGGCGTTGTTAAAAGAGAGTGATAATTATGATTTTATTTAATAGCTCTTCTAACATGCTGTTCTATCTTATTACCATAAACTGAGCACTAAGCTAAGTGAAGAAGCCTCTTCCTTGTTCCGCTCGCTGTGTTTATTGTTATTGTGCACAGACCCCCCTGCCGGAGATGCCTTTGGGTTGATGGCTTGCATTTGTTCAATGATACTTTACCTCCAGCACTCCCAAAATGGCATCTGGTGCCCGGAGGCCACGTGCTCCTCCCATATAGGCAATTGTGTGATCTGTAAATAGCTATTAGACTGGCATGGCCTAAATTAACTGCAAATTGACAACTCAATTGTAAAACAAAAAATGACCTAGTAATTAACAGGATATTTCCATAAAGGCATAATTACCATTTAGCACGGCACTATTTGTACTTCCCTTTATTCTACTAAACCCCTACTCCTTTTTTATACTTTTCTGCCACAGAAAATATTATTGTTTGAACCTTTATCAATTTTTCAAGCTGTCTTTAGAAAAATAAACGGGCACAAACGAGCAGTCAGTCGCTGTCCTCCCCTTCCCTCTCCTGCAGGGAAGAGACAACTTTGTTTGTGCTGAACAACCCTACCTTAGCAGGGGGTCGGTTTCTTTGTTTGAACTTGCAGATAGCATCTCGGCTCTGCCTGGCGAAGCTGAAGGAAGCTGAAGGCCTCCCTCGTTTTGTCACTTGCTCTCCGAGGCCGCGCTGGGCTCTCCCTGCAGCTCTTCCCCACCCCCTGGTCCCTTCTCCTCCTCCAGCCCAGTGAAATAATGGCACTGATGAGCTCTTATCTTTTTGTCACACTCCTGCCAGCAGAGGAGACAAATTGATTTATGTATGTGGCATCCTACTCCTGATAGTGCCATAATTTACCACTAAATATTGCTTTGACACAATAGTTTTGTAACAAATACATAATGCATATTGCTCTACTTTCCCTCCACCTCAATCGGTTTTTGAATTAATGGAGTGAGACTCCCTCAATTCAGAGGAATCTCATGTCCAACGCCTGCGTGGAGTCTCGCAGAATACCAATCTGCTGCCTCTCCTCTTCTCTGCTTAGTGTCACCTTGAAATGAAGCTGGCTCCCCCATTAGGTTTTTTTCCCCTTCCTTGCACTGTCAAATGAGGCGGTTCCTCACTCCTTCACAAGGAGCGATGCTTTACTCAAAAAGGCCTGACTTGATTTATTAGATAAAGAAAGAAATTGTGTAAAAGGCTGGAAGGCTTTGCATGTCCTTGCACAGAGCTGGAGTGCTACATGGGAGCTTGCAATCACTGGTTTCATTAAACTGGAGCAACACACTTGGAAATGCAAAATCCTTTTTGAATAAAAAGGACAGGCTCTTTCTGTCTGGCTTGATTGATATAATGCTTCTGCCTCCCATCCCCGCCGCCTCCTAGGAGCACGTCCCAAGAAGGAGATTCTGCATCCTCAGTAATTATTTGGGCAAGTGAACAGTTCAGTGCTGATCTATTTTTTTTTTCCAACAGTCCCATCCATAATGATTGCACCGCTAAAATCATCCTCATGTTTTCTCATCACTTGATTTAAGAACAAAGCAACAGAAGCAAAGGTGAAAGTGGGAGGGGGTTGGAGGCTTTTCAGGAGATGTGATATGAAATGCAGACTTATGCTGAGAGAGAGACAAACTGAGCCTCTCTGAAAAGCAGGGGGGTGTGATGACTTTTTTTTTTTTTTTTTTTTTTTTACTCCTTTTGCTGTCACACACCAGACTTTTAAGTACAGTTTTCATCAGTTAGCTCTATGGGTACTTTAAAAAATATTGGGAACAGGGGGTGTTCCTTTTTCTGGAAACATGCTGTAAATATTTTGAAGTGCATGGGAGACTGTACCCCCATGACAACATCTGAAATCGCTTTGCGGTTGTGCGATGAGCAGTCTGCTCAAGCAAGTAGAAAGCTGTGTAGCTTTGCCTCCCAAAGCAGTCTGTAACTTGCTGTCATTCCCAAAGTCTGCAGACGTGAAAAACCTGGCTTTTTCATGTTTGCCTTTTTTCTTCATTGCCCCTTTTCTCTCTTTCATATTTGCCATTTCTTCTGTTCCAGCCAGGGGGTAGACAACTTTGAGGCAGAGAGAAGTGCGAGGAGCAGCTCCTCACCAAACCCATCAGTAACACAGGGCAAGCCTGGCAGGAGCTGAGATGTCCTATTTAAAGCCAGGCATTTTGCAGAGGTTACTGAATTCAGGTGTCCCACCCCACCTCCCTCATCCCCTCTTGCAGTTCAAAGCAGCCGTGCACCTGCTTTGTGGCAATTACCCTACACTTACGTGCTGCTAATAATGGATGTTTGCTCCCTGCAGGTCTAGTATTAATTTTCAATCAAGCTACACTATTGAAAGAGAGGAACTTCTGAAATGATTATGGGTTGTAAACCCTATCTGGCAAATTACTGCATATTTCTAGCACAGTTTCAGTTGTCAGAGGTACTTCTCAGCCTGTATGCTTCTAAACAGTCCTATCAATTATGTTTCTTTTGACATTTGAGTGGAACTACTGTCAGCTAGCTGTGCAGTGGTTTCTCTTTGCTTTTGCAGCCTGCTTGTGTAGCCAAGTGCGAGAATCCCGGGGGAGTCTGAGCCCTAAAACAGGCATAAATGAAAAGTTCTGTTCTGTATGATACTTCATTTTCTGACTGTAAGAGAGGTTATTTACAGGCAGGTCAGATTTGAATTTCAAATGGTCATGGAAAATAGAGATGGAAAAGATGGTTTGTTGAAGTTCCTCCCTTTACAGATGTCGGATTGTGCTCTATGGTGTATGTGCAGCCTGGCTGCCAACGGCCAAAGCAGCAGCACCCGTTCTGCCATGTCCCTAGGAAGGATGCTGAACTCTCAAATTCATTCTAAATTTTTTTGTATTTAATGAACTTACTTGTTTTTGTCCATTGCATGCAAGCCAAAACAACAAACCTTAATATTTCCCCTTTTACAGTGTCTGCATTATTCAGTAAGTTGCTAGTTGTAGTTAGTCTTGGCATTGTTGTAACAAGCACATAGTTCCACTCCAGCACTGTATTCTTGCATGGCTGTCACTGTCCAGGCCTTCTTGTTCAATCCGTTCTGGTATAAGCCATGGGTAGGTTGTGTCTGTTCCCCAATGGTTCGTGCTGCTCCATTCTCTCCAGTTGAGCAGTGGCATTGGAATTCAGGCAGGTCTGTTGCTGACCACGGTCTCGGTGCGTGTCAAAGCTGTTAGACACAAGTGATGGATGCTCCTCTCCTCTGTCACGCAGCGCCTGCTCGTACATCACAATGATGCATCATTTCTGTGGAAATCAGTGTATCGAACTGGCAATGCATAACCCAACCAGCTAGTCTTAACTTGAGACTGATACTGGTACTTGTGGTTTGGGAACAGAGCACAGCCATAGCACAGCACAACGTGGATATGTCAAACAAGTTGCTTGTTTGGGGTGAGCGAAGGAACAATTTTGCGTGGCTACCCCAAGTGTGTGCTGATCCCATAATACTGCACACAGTCCCATCGGTGTTTTAGCCAGCCTTTACTGCTGTCCGTTTCGTGCTTCTCTTGTCTCTGTAGGTAAGTCTTGCAGCATTGTTGGCTAGTTTGCACCATTTTATTACTTGACCCCAGGAATAGTCATGTTGTCAGATGCTTGAGCGTTTTCGGAGGTGCTATTTGATGTGATTCCTTCAACAAACTCTAGAGCTGGTAATCTCAGTCATTACACACCGCCAAAAAAACTCATTACCTGAGCCAAAATAGTGTTTATAGATGTGGGATATTAACAGTTCTTTCTACTTCCGTATTTATGAAATGCAGAAAGCAGCGCTGATGAGAATTATATGCAGTATTTAACAAAGACAAGACTGTCAAGTACTGGATTACTGCAGTTTCCTTAAATCTCTTTTCTCCTTGAAAATCATAGCATCAATTTACTATAAACATTGTCTAAGTAACCAATACCAAGCCAACTCCTACCATTCCTCACTTGTCTGAGAAATCCCTTCTTAAATTGCTCACTGAAATTATAGCATTTAGGGAGAGGGAAATAGCTCATAGTTATCAACATTATCTCTTCAATCTTAAGAATACCGGTGTCTTATCACTCAGGCAGTTGTTGAGCAATTCATTTCTCTGCCTCTATACAAGAGGAAACAAAACAGCTGGGTGCCTATGAGAAACATTCATTATAATGCCAGAGTAATTAAGAGGTTCTCTTAAATGATAACTTTGCTGAGCTTTCAGATGTTCCTAAAGTAGGATGCCTGCTAAGGTTGCGACGTACGGTCTGTGTTACTGTCAGAGTCAGTTAATTACTGTCCTACAAATCATTAAAGTTTAAAGGAGGAGGATTGCTGCTTGGCACTGGTGGTGTGTGTGTTTAGAAGCACAACATCATGGAAGAGAGCCACGACCATTCCGAGTCCCAAAGAGTTGCAAGGCAGTGAACATTTCCTACATTTGGGGGTTTTGATGGGACTTCCACTGCTCGCTGAAGAAAATGATAAACTTGTTGCTTTAAAGCTTGCATTTGTCTGGATCTCCTCCTCCAGTTCTGGTTCCTGCACTTGATACCCAGGAAGTATGACAGATTGTATTTTGCCACAAGGAAAGAGGCGAGGTTGGAAACTTGTTTATTAAGTGCATGGTTCCCATGTGCTGGATTACTGCGGTGACTGCAGGTAATCCCCAGTGAAGCTTTTAGTTGAGCTTGTCAACTAGATCCTCAGCTGCCCCCACAAGAGGCGTACGGATGACATTTACTCTTGTCTTTCTGGTTAAGGGGATATGCATATGCTAGCCTCTCCGCTTTCTCCAGTTTTATCATTTCTTGCTGCTGAAGGAAAGTCCAGAAGATGTTTTCCTGCCCACATGGGTGTGCTAATTTTGTACAAAATTGTAGTGCAGGTCACAAGAATTCAAATTTGAATCGCTATCTCTTAAAATTAATATCTTTTTGAAACCAGCCTTTCCCGTTTCTCACAGTAAAGCTCTCGCTCCTGTAGTGTGGGTAAGGTATACGGGCTTGTTCCTCACAAAATTGTCCAGAATTTGGCACAGGTCAGAAGCTACCCTGCCTTCAAGCACGGACAAACAACTGCTCGGATATTTGTGCTCTGGTTCATGGCCACCTTAATATTTCCAGTCCAGGGGTACTGACAGTTCAAGTACAATACAGGCAAGTGCACTGTCTAATAAGGTTGTATAATTTTGATATAACAGCCTAGCTCTGTTGTACTATTAAAGCTTTAAAATATTAATGCTCGTTAATGGTGTCACTCAGCCATTTTATATGATTAGTTTTAAGTCTCTCTTGGGTAGGCAAGAAGGGGAATTTTTAATGAAATGTTCCCTGCTCATCTGACCTGCTGTATTACTGCATGAATGCCATTTTTATGAGGCAGGTTTATGACGTTCATTACTCTGCTCCTTGAGCCACTTCATGGCTGCTGTAATTTTTAAAGAAGAGATAAAAAATAAGTCAGTTCTTTCTTTGCAGTGAAGAAGCTCTGCATTCTAGCTTTGACCTTTAAGCTGTCATGCATGGATTAATCACATTTCAGCTGGAGATTGTTTTAGACTTAATACTAGCTGTGGACTGATTAGCTTACTTGCCTTACTGGCTACTTCTTAAGGAGGTTTGTCAGTGAGTTAAAAAACAGTCTTATTCCACGTAGTTCTCCGTTCCTAGCGTGCCAGTCCTGCGTGTGTATGTGCATCCACGTAGGTATACTCGCACATCAAATCTACGTGCTAACGCATGTATTTTGTGCAGAGATATCCTCAGTGCTTCATCCCGTGCTACCAACGTGCAGTTGCAGTGAGTTGACCAGCACTGGAACTGGAACGAGAATTCTTGACTCCCTCTTCAGAGCTGTAATTAGAAAAGAAGCTTGGGTGTTTTTTATTTAATAAATAAATGAATAAGTTACCCCAAAACATCAGCATTGTACAGCTGTTTCCAGGTGAAGCGGTATCACGTCGTTACCCTGCTCTAATTGGGGCAGAAATGGAGCTGCAGCCAGCAGCTGCATGCGGAGTTTTGGCAGAACAATAGCAGGGAGCTGCTGCTGTTATTAGCAGCTGCATAAGGTTTGTGACCTTTGATAAGCAAATCTGGGGGGAACACTACAGTGAAGTACCCCGGACTGGCAAAGACAGGGTATTTCATGATTCAGTGATCATTTAAAGAAAGTCCTTGAAGCAGAAAAAGAAAAAAGTAATGCATCTTTTAGAGTCACGGGGTGGGAGAGGGAGCTCTGCCACTGGAAGGTACAGCGACGTAAGGAAAGCCCTGGGCATGCCAAGTGAGAGATGTAAAAATCGAGGGAGTTGTTAACTTTTATAACAGAACCATTGTTCTCCTTTTGGTGTCAGAACGTTCCTCTGAGTACTGGCAAGTACTCAACATCCTAAACCAGATGTTTTGAGGACCTAGGTGAGAAATGACGTTATAAAATCTTCACTTAACGTACTGAGAGCTGTGGTGTTACACTGTAGGTGACATTTTCAGCTGATAGGTAAGGGTTGCTTGCATTTTCTTGTGAAAAAGATGCTGCCCCTCAGTGTAGCATAGCTCCTTATGAGCTGACTGGGTAGTGACCGAGAGTTGGGTCAGCAGCAGCGCTGGGGAAAGACCAGAGGTGGAGAGGCACTGGGTGACCCTCTGCTGCCTCTGTGCAGAGAATCAAGGAGCAGCTGGTAGGGCCAGGGCAAGCGTTCGGATGGAGGAGTCTGGAGATGAGAATGACAGAAGAGACACCAGAGCCCTAACGCTCAGCCTGGGCCTCCTGCACAGGGAATCAATGCAACACCCTTGTGACGTGCCGTAGGGCAAAATCAGTAGGGACCATAGCTTGCCAAACTAGAGATAAAAGGCGCCCTTTCACTGGGGGTCTCAGGGCAATAAAATAAGCCATGTGACAGCAGAGAGAAACTGCCTTGTGCCTTCAGGTAGGAGAGCCCTATAATAAAAATAAAACTTCCTAATACGTATTATGTAGATGTACTTTATTGTGTGATACGTGTCTATCAGTGAAAGATGGAAGTATTTTATTCCAGCTTCTAAAACTTCTATTTGCAGATGGTCAGATGCGCTTTCTTCTGTGATGCTGTTGCATTCATGTGATCTCCTCTGTGCCCTGCTGCCTCCCTCATGCTGTGGTAAATTAGGGTGGGGGTTGAAGAAATGCTACTGCAATACAGTCGCCGGATTTTTCTTAAATATTTAAGAGCTGTAGTTTTCATTTGTGACAGTAATTGGAATAATGTTACAGTATATTATTGCAGCACATAGTATTACTTAGTGAAATATAAAACTCTGCAATACACTACTTTAAAGCACTGCTTGAGAAACAAACGCATTAGGCGTGCATACATCTGCTTTTACTGAAGTGACAGGTACTAACTGTGCTGCTCTCCTCTTCCATTCACCTTGTTAATATGATTATCTGACTGTTTCAACAGAGCATAATTTGAAGAATGGATTATATACTGAGCATTCTTAATAAGACATGATAAAAGAGCAATTCATTTACTCCTCCCCTAAGTTTCACATGAGCTGAGTGAAATTTCTGAAGGCGCTTCTTTTGTGAAAAGACAAAACTCATTGGTGCTGGGAATAGGTCTCAAGCATCCTATTTTCTCACTTACCTTTGTAGGTAATGAGACAAAGCATGTTAAAATATTATCAAATCAGTTAATTTCAAAGGAGGGATGGTAAGATTAATCCTGCTTTATGGGCAAATTGAGTTGTTCAGATATGTGGTCCATTGTTGTGAAAGATAGGTTGAAAAGAAGAGCCCTGAAATCCCCTCACACTGGCGCCTTTACCCCAAGGAAGATGTCCAGTGCCACCGCAGCTGCCTTGGTGCAGCTGAGGATCAGGTCAGGGATTTGGTACTTCTCTGCTCAGGGCACAGCAGAGCATCCTGCTTGCCACCATCCCTTGATGATAATGTTTAACCACACCAGCGCTTGCATTTGAAGCCCTGCCAGCTTAATCCTGACCTTTTCTGTGCGGGAAATGATGGCACAATAATTTCCTCGAAAAGTTAGCAGCTGTAACTTTATCCTTTTCTCACTTTACTTACCACTGAGATCTTGGTAAAAAGCTTTCTCAGGAAAGGTTATGGAAGAGGTGAGGTACCCAGGCAGTCTTTTATTGGACAAAGTGGTGCAGCAGGAAACAACAGACGAGCCCTTCTTTAGGTCTGGAGCAGAAGTGTCAGGCTTCACGCTGAGTGCAGCTTGGGAACAGGTAAAAGGGATGAGCTTACTGTGTTCTTCTGGCACCTCCAGCCTTACTTGGGAGGAAAAAAAAAAGGTATGAGGAAGCAAAAGCAAATCCGGCTTAATCCGTCATGTGGAGACAGACGATACAGAATGTTTTTCTCTTGCTAGGTGGTTAAATGTTCTCATAAGGCATTAGATATTTCAGGCAAACACCAGGCGAAACGTGTGCCACATCGTTCAAAGCTCTCTAAACTCAGCCTCAATCTGTGAGGGATCAGCTCTTCATGAAAGCAGAATAATTATCTTAGCGTGGACAGGGAAGTGGCTTAGCGTTAAGCGACACAGAAAATACCTGCTTTGCATGCTGAAATACCTCTTTTCCCACCAAAATTCTCTCCTTCTACATTCCTGCCTTGCCACGAGAGCAACATCCTCGTTTGCTCTGTGAGATCCGGACTGCAGTGCTAAACCCGATGCAGCATGCACTGCACTACACGGTGCTTAAAGAAATGCAGGTAGATGCAGAGAATTTCCATTTAATGGAATGATAAAATCAATAAAGCAAAGGTGGGCATCCAGCCCGGTCAGACACCCAGTCCTGCACGTGTAGTCTTTATCTACACCTTCACTTCTGGGTTTCCCCGGTTGCAAACATTGTAAAATCTTCCCAGTGTGACCTCGGACCAGGCACTTACCATCTGTGCCTGGCTACTCCTGTGCAAATGCAAATACTGACAGTATTTGCAAAATGTTCTTTGATTCTTGCTGGGGGCTATACTAGGGCCGTTTTACAAGAATTAGTTATTTTATGTGACCTACAAGCTTTTTATTCGTATGTTGCACTCTTAGCATTGTTTTAAGACTCCTGCATACCTTGCAGCACATTGTCCTCCCTCTGCAAGCACCAGAAAAGCAATGTGTGTCTGTTCCCTGTGTGTGCATGACCCTCCCAAGAGAGTTAGGCAGTGCAGGCGTTTGCAATATCATGGGCAACAGGAGAGAAGAGTGGTAATCCTGCAGCCCGATACCTCTTCAGAAGCCACGTGCTGGTGCAGTCCCTCCCTTGCCTGCATCCTGGAGTCACGTTCTCCGCGGGGCTCTCCCTCCACAAACAAGTTGTCTGCCTGCATACATTACACTTACCTGTGCTTATCAAGCGATCCCAAAGACAGACTTTGTTTCCTGTTGTTTCCCACTTTCTAAACACTGCCTATCACCTCCTTCTTTCAATAAAATAATCCTGGAAGATAGGCTAATTGTGGTGGCCTTCCCGGCGAGCTGTATATCACGCAGCTGTCTCTGAGACAGCCATAAATTCCAGCATTTATGTACCCCGAGCTTCCGACTATGCTTAACTTTTATTGAAAAAGACAACATTAAATTACCCAGTCTGAACAGATCTCCTCCCCTCCTCCCACCTGGCAGGAGGCTGCCCTGCGTTTCTGTGGTGCGAGCTGCGGGTGAAGCTTGCACGGACCGTGGTTGAATTCACAGCCAGTCTCCCGAGGTTCCATTTTCTTCCCTGATACCGAGCATTTATATCAACACGCGGGACCTTCCTTTGCCTCTATCCCACTGTTGCTCTCATAAATATTCCCCACCTTTCTTTGAAGGACTGGTAGGCGGCGTAGCCCTCTGTTGCGATAGATAAGCTCTTGTGCTACGGCACAACACAGAAACATTGTCTTTGTGGTGCCAGCACCTATCAGCACACTGCTAATTAGCTCCACGTTGTTTATACCTCACTTCTTGAAGTTTGGAACACAACCCTTCCATTTTAATTTGAAGCCTAATCTTGAAGCTGAAAGATAAAGCCAAAACATTGTATTTGCATTTCCATATCTGTTAGGAGCCATTTTGGGCAACAATTAAGATACAGCAAGAGGAGGGGAAATTCTTCATGCGGTGTATCTTTAAGGAAATACCAGAAGATAATGTATTTCAAACTTAGAGTAATTTCCTGGGCACTCTGTAGCTGAAGCAAGCGAGGAGATGTGGTGAGTACTTAGGGCTCCTTTCGTCAGTGCTTTACTGCAGTCTGTGCCGCTTTTGTCTTTCATGGCTTTCCTGCTCTGGCCAGGCGTTGTATATTTTGGATTAAAAAGGACTTCGCTGTCTTCTTGGCAGCATCTGGAAAGAAATCAGCCTCTGTAGACCAAATAGCTGGAAAAACATGTTCATGCTACCACCGGTTATCATTCACTGAAGGCTTCCCGTAGCCAGGGACTCTGCGTCCAGGAAATCTGCACACCAGCTGGCCAGGCCCTGCTGTGTTAAAGTCAAGAGAGACCTCGAAGTGTCCTGCAGGCCTGCACCTTGCGTGGCACCGTGTCTGGGGATTGTCTCTCTCCTTTGCCTGGGGCCTCCCGTGGTGCAGAGCCCGCTGCCACCTTCACCTCCGTCCCGGGGTGGTGATGCTCTCCGTGCCTGCGCTCCCTCTGCTGCCTGTTACTCCATGCCACTGCAGTTACAATCTGCAGTCACAGATATTCTGAAATACAGAAAGTGCTGTAGAAGATAGGTCTCCTCATCCACTTTCTGAGTGCTGTTGATGTTCTTAGGTTTAATTAAAGAACATCCTGAGTATAAGTAACTAAAATTTGCATTAGATTGTTTTTACAAGGACATAGCATTAATTCGCTTGCCCTCGCTACTGAGCAATACCGTTCGTTAAGCGAGGTGAGCTTTTTTCATTAGTAAAGGAAGAGGCAGAGCTTGTTGCATAGTGGCAGCTCAACAAAAGGTACCCATGGACAAACAGTGACCTTCTTGGGAAGGCAGGCTGTTAAGTCACTTGTGCAGTAAGAGCTGAGCACAGATGCAAATGTGTAATGTAAAAAAGGAATAAAGCGCCGCTTTGCATAAGGCAATGAATGACACCAACATGCTGGGAATGCAGAGGTGCTTTAATATACCGAAAAAAGTTGTGCCCACGCTGGTAACGATGTGTGTGACCTCTCAGGAGGAGGAAGAAGGTTGAACCGAGGGGACACACCTGCTTTGCATTAATGACACGGCTCGTAGCAGTGCAATGAGGAAGCTGTTGGTGAATGTTGTCCCCACAAAAGTAATCCCCTGCCTGGGACTGCTGTCCTGCTCTCACATGGGCTTACCTCGCACAGTGCCAGACTGCGCCCTGGGCTCCTCGCCATGGCACAGACGCTCCTTTGGGCTCCCGGGGTGAGGTAGGCTGCTGCTGCGGCACAGAACAGCTTCGTGATGAGAGTAACAAATCTCAGTGACATCTAGAAAGTGTAGTAAGACCGTAAGTGAACTCTGATTTCTATAAGCACCCAAAGAGGGAAGTGGTGTAGCCTAGATGTGTGGTTTCTGCGAGCTGAGATCCTCGTCCCCAGCGGGAGCGTTGCTGGGGCACGTTGCAGAGCCCTGCACTGGAGCCTGCTCAGGGCGCGCTGCTTTCCTGCCCTCCGCACGCAGCCTGGGCCCTGCACTCACTGCAGCAGTTCCTGCTGTTCCCTTGCGAAAGGTTTCTGCTTCGATACGTGGGATACTGGCAAAAGGGCAGCAGGACAGTCAGGAACAGGACTTGGAACCTCAGCAGGGGAGGTCAGTCCTGCCTGGGGCAGCTGGCCTGGAGCGTGCCTGTGGAGGGACTTCTCGCTTCCACAGCCACGGACTCCTGCTATTTCAGGAACTGTCTTCTACAACCACTTTCTTTCTCACGATATGAAATTGTTCTGTGCTTCAATTGTATTGCTAAATCACGTAAATCTTAATAATTAGAGTCCTCATTGAGCGAGGTGTTTGTAGGTCAACTGCAAATATTAGTAAGAGTGTGCCAGTAATAAATGTGTCCTTGTAATGTAAAATTTTGCACTCCACATGCAAGTGAAGAATCCACTGTAGCTGCTTATTAGTAATTATCTTCATTCAGTATCCCATATTCTTTCCAAGCGTTATATTGATGCTTCATAATTGTATTCCACCACTCAGAAAACTGGATGGGCAGAGGAGTTGGAAAATCTTCCTTGCCTTCTTTCCTGAGTGGTGTTTTAAAACTAAAAAGCGTATGTTTGGCTGCTTCTTTAGCTTACTGCTCTCCTATCGCAGATGCTGAAGACAGATCTCTTACTTAAAGGGGTTACAGACAGGTTAACTGACTCACGACACAGTAAAAATGCATATTTCTCTTCAAAGTCCTAGTTTCTAAAACTGATTCAATTGTTCTAAATTTGGATGAAACTGTGCTCTGTTTTCCCTTTAGAGCTTTCCCATATGCTAATGCTTATTTTATATCATAAATATGCAGCGACAGCACTCGTGGGTTTTCTCTTTTTTCACACCATACGCTATGGTACATGTTTCGGAGCAGAATTACCGCTGACACCGAGTGACGGGAGGGATGCGCGGCGCCACGCGCGCTGCTTTGAGCTGTCCCTGTCAGAGACTGGTGGCAAGGGGCTGGGCAGGATGGTGGAAACCGCGGGCTGGGGGGCTCTTGGAAGATCTACTTCTTTTTTTTTTTCCTAGATCTTATTTTCTGACTAGAATTTGAATGTACATCAGAGATGACAGATACTCCTTTGAAAAAGCAAGGAAAAAAACCAACACAATAAAGTCAGCAGTGTGAAATGAGAGCACGGTCTAGAAAGTCACACCAGGAGGGAGAAGGAGAAGTGGGAATGGCCGATGTGAGCAGTTTGCTGTAGCTTCCCTTTTATTTCCTGTACCACAAGCTCTAGGTCTTCCTTCCAAAGCACTTGTTTAATTACAGCTTCAGGAACATAAAGCCTGTTATTATTTTAATGGAAGGAGCTGAGACTGAAATAAAACTGAGCTGGGCCCATGTCTTTTCCTGGCAACTTGTTATTTCATGGATGGAAAAAACACCTGTTCAGTGGGGAATCCTTATCATTATGTTTTAGATTTCCCCATTAATTTATTTTCTAGTCTTTAAGCCCATACACAGTTGGAAAGCAAACCTGTTTGGGGCCTCTCCTCGCTCTCTTCCTAGGACTCACGGTGGGGACGCAGCTTCTGCCTCACCTCATGGTGGGCAGGCTCGGGGGCTGTGCAGCGCCTGCTGGGAGCAGGGGGCTCTGGGCACAGCGGTCCCCGTCCCCAGGGTCTCCTGGAGCACGGTGCTGGCAGTGACCTGGCGAGGGGTGCCACTGCGGGCACCGGCAGGACCAGGGGTGCCCTCCTGGAGCAGGGCTTGGTGAGGCACAGCATGGGACTGAGGTTGGGTTAACCCGGGAGCTGCTATTCCGGCACTCGGCTGCTAATAAATATGCATAAAAATAGGAACAAAAGAGTGTCAGTGCTACCTGATGATCATTTGACTTCACATAAAATCCCTGACAAGGAGGAAAGTAATCTGTTGCGGGGGGAGAGCCGGGAGGCTTCTCTTGTTTCACCCTCCCCTCCTTCATTCTTCCTTTAATAAAGAAAATCACTTTTCTTTGTCACCATTTTAATGATTCCCAGGGCGCTTCGCAGCACAGACATAAATCTGGAAATCAGCTCTCAGAAAGAATGAGAGATTTCTCTTCTCTAAATCACAAAAGTATGCTGAGCTCTTTGTAAATCCCCACAACAATGTAATTGCGGTTCTCCCATCATTATGTGGAATGTTTTTGGTGGCTTGTTTACAAGCTAAATAAATAGCTGTGCAAAACATCTGGAACCACAGTGAGTCTTAAAAGGCTGCTTTTAGCAGAGCTTAGAAACTCAATTATTGCTGGTCTTGTGCCTTTCAGATCTGATTGGGATATATTAATAGACTGTATGGAAATATTTGCCCGAAAGATGATAAATGTTCTTAATTACTCATGGTGAGAGTTAGAGTGACTCGTGCTTTACAGAAAAAGTGCACTGATCTTTCTGTATATTGAAAAAAAAAAAAGACACAACTCCTTTGGGCACGGCTGGTCCCACTGTCCACGTGGTGTAACAGAGATTTAATACAAAGTGCAGGGCTCTCTCCTGAACTTTATACTTTGTGACTGACAGCCTGCACTTTATATAGTAAGTAACGGAAGGTATATGTAGGTTATAAGTTAAAAATACAACTTCCTACAAGTACAATGGGTTAGGGCAGAACCAGCAATATGAGATATATAGGAACATCCGTCAAAATCTTACAAGGTTCCTGCAGCCAGCAGGCTCCTGGGATCCCAGTGATTTTGCCTGGTAGGCTTTGTTCTGTGGACCAGTATTACTCTTCCCCCCTGCAAATACATGTATAAAGAATAGAAGCTAAAGATTTTAAAATTCAAGCTAATCCATTGAGGCTTAGGGGATCAGCTTTTATAATAGTAAATAATAATAATAGGCTACAGCAGGCAGCTTAGGCTCTCCTGAAGTCTTGGCTTAGAAGCATCACGATTACTGCATCCATCAGCAGCATCCATCAGCTCTCAGTAATTGAATGTTTCTCAGCTACAGAGATCTTCAGTACCAATTTCAAACTTTGCACGTTTATGGGTTTGAATGAAGTGTTTTGATGCACCACAGCCCCTTCACGTTGCAAGCCAGCGGAGCAATCCCCTTTCACCCAAGTTTCTAAGCATGTACCTGGCTGAACGTTTTCCTTTGTTCGGGGAGGAGGATGCTAATTTGTCTCAGCCTGTGATCCACTTGATTGCCCTCCCATGGTCCCATGTTTCTCATGCTGTGGGATGGACGTTTGGGATCGGTAGGAGTTGGGGTCTGCAGTGATGCGATTTCCACACCCATGCCTGTACTCCTGGTCAGCGGGGCTGCCCCGTGCTGCAGCCTGGATGCCCCTAGCAGATGAAAACAATTATCGCTCGAGCTCCCCTGCAACATCCAGCCTAAGTTTTAGTTCCAGCGCTCGTGTAAGGACTTAGTAAATCAACATGAAATGTATGATAGTTACTGTACTGGTAAATCATGTTGCCTGGGTCATTGCCCACATTAGCCTACCACAGTAGCTCTTGTGATTTGTACGGGGTTGTCAGCGCAGTGCTGTGCCTGATAGCGGCCTGTGTGTTGTCTTTGGTCCCGAAAAGGCGCCGCAAACAGGCCGTCCCAGAGCAAAAATTCCCCTGAGTTTTGCAGACGGTTGTCTTGATCTAAATGGCTGTTCACACCCAGAGGCAAACCAGAGCACAGGGCTGCGGCAGGACAGCAAGGGAAGCTGTGCAAAGGTAAGGACGAGCGGTGCTGGGACAGATCGCTGCTCTGCCAGCATCACCCTGCTCGGGGGAAGGAGGGACCGGGTGGTCCTTGCTGTGAAGGAGGCAGCGTGATGCAGTCCTTCTAAAAAATCCCAATTTAACTACTCCAAACCCAAAGTTGGGTGGCGGGGCCGGCAGACTGGTACTTCCCACTGAGTGCTGGCCTCATTTTGCCAATTTCTGGGGCTTCTGGAAGCACCTGGGATTCTTCTCAAAAACTGGGCAGTTCCCAACTGGAAAGTGCTACGGCAGCAGGAACCTTTGACACAACAGACCCACCTTCAGGAGGCTGCTTCTGACTCTTTGTGGTGGGTGACCAAAGTGTGGAGAGAGGGGAAAATTGGCCAGTGCTTGGCCTTGTCACATGCAGTGGAAAAGTCTCAGAAAAGCCTTTTCCTCATCAGGTATTTGGGAACTGTTGTAGCCTGCTTGCGGTCCTGTGAAAAATTAATAAACTGAAGGAAAACAAAACAACCAAGATTAATACATGATTAAAACAAGCTTTTCTAGGCTTAGCTTTAGTTCTTGTGCTGGTTATTGAATACAATGGAAATTGCACCGTAAATTTTACATGCAACATTGAGAAAATAATGCTAACAGTATGTTTGATGGTCTTTTACACTGCAATTAACAGGGAAAGAATGCTTTGGGGAAGGGTTTTCCCTTTTAAATGCAACATTTCAGGATGGAATAAGACTTTGTTTACTAGTCTGGTATTGAAATGATTACTTTTAAAGCGTGACTTATGCAATCACGGCAGCCTCCTGCAATGAAGGGGGAAGAGAATGAAATTCCCGTTTCTAGCAGAGGAAATTCTCTTTCCTCGTGTCGCTCGAAGGATCTGTCGTGCTCGGTCGCATTAATTGAGTCCTAGTGATTTCTAAAGTTATTTCTTTTCAAACTTGAGCTGCACCAGTTGTAAGTTTTATGAGGAAAAATCTGTTATAGAGTAGGCCTGAAAGGGAAAAGAAAACATGTCTGTGTGTGCCGGCCAACTGGCAGAGGCATGCGTGGTAGTAAAACTGGTAATTTTCAGACACACGGGTCAAGGAAGATCCAGAGCTGGGCTTTTTTTCCTTCCTTCTTTCAGAAGACTTTGGAGACTTCTAAAATAAGCCTCGGTTCAGTCCAACAAAATAGCCGCTAGAAAATCATTTCCATGCGCGTCCAGGGGTAAGTCAGATGCAGGTTTACTGGAGCGCTGTGGAAAGCGTATGCACTTGTCAAAAAACAACAAGAGGAAGGAGGGGGGGATCCACCTCGTCTACTCTTTCCTCAGCCCAGCCCTTCTTTCATGCGCCTTCCCAAATCTGTCATAAAAGGTATCCCAAGGTGGTTGTTAGCGAGCTCCCCTCATGAGAGATGATTAAAGCCAGATGAGACAGAGCCCCGAAACACAGTCCCTTTGTTAGAGAAAACAAAGGCCTTGGTAATTGGATTCACATTGAGGGAGGCACTTAAAACAGCAAAGTAACAAGAAAAATCTGCCGGGTTATGTCATAACTGCCAGGGTGGGTGTTTTGTTATTTTAAAAGAGCATGACCGTCTCATTTTTTTACTAGCTTAGTCTGCTATATTGAAGTGGAAGATGAAAAAAAATAAAAAGTCCCCAGTTGTAGCCTCTTTTACACAACCGACAGAGGGCTTGGGACGTGTAACCCAACGCGGAGCAAGTCACAGCGGCCGTGGGGCAGCCCTGAAGCAAGGAGCTGCTGTGTCTGCCAACGCTGCAGCACACGGAGGGTGCAGCACCTCCTCTGTGAGCCTCAGTGGGGCAAAGGCAGTCCCAGCGTATCAGTCATCCTCAGGCCTCAGTTGTTTGGCTCATTATAAACTCTTCAGCTTCCAGTTGGCCTATAGAGTCATTTTCCATAGCTCGGGAGCAGGCGTGTACAGTTGGGAACTAGCTGTCACCATCTTCTGCTGTGTTTGGGGAAAAAAACTAATAAATACCAAATTGAACAGAGACCTGAGCTGTCTTACGGATTTACTGCAGAAGTGCGTGTCTTCCAGACCTTCTATCATCGGTTTTGCTCTGAGCACTAACGGTGCAAGGAAGGGCTGAATGCGCCAGGCTATCGGGTCTCCAAAAAGCCAGGTCGGTGTTACGTATGGAGGTGCTAGTGAGATCTTGCAGGAAGGATGTGAAGTGGCTTTCAAGAATTGCTTTTCACTGTGTCATGGCAAACAATTTTAGATTTAATATGCAAATGGCTGCCAAAGAAAAGTATCTGGTTTGGCAAAGACTGATTTATTCCATCATAGGCTCCAGAGTAAAAATAAAAACAACTACAGAAAAAAATCTGCTCTGAAGATCCCAGTGCCTATAAAAGATTAGTCTTAAGAAGAGTTAGCAGAGTGTTGAAAAATGTCGTGTCTTGTTTTCCATTGAAAGTTGGCTGGCGGTCCTGGACGGAAAACGCAGAATCGCGTAGTCTGACACCCGCAAAGCTCAGCACTTTTCAGCTCAGATTAAAACGTTGGTCGTCATCTGCTTTCTTGTAGCAAAGGTGTGATGCACACAGCTCCCGGGAAGACCGAGCACTTGGTTACCAAGTCAGTCGTTAGGTAAGGGGTGATGTCGTTCCTCACTTTGGACAGGGCGGAGATGTCTTTTATTAAGAAATTGCAAAGCCTTCCAGGGCTGAAGGCACCCAGTTTCCATTCATTTGATTTAAGCATCCAGATCTCTCTGGCAGCTTTGTCAGAATGCAGTTTTTGTGTCCCCCAGTGGATGTGCATGCAGTGCAGAGGGCTAGGCACAGATCCCTCCATCCCTAGCGGGGTTTGTGAGTCCCGAGCTGGGGCGGGGAGGCACAGTTGTGCTCTCGGTCATTGCTCACCTCGGCTCTGGTTTCCCTGCAGCTGCAGCCAGGCCAGGCACACGCTGGCCCGAGGCACGGCTCTGGCACGGTGCTGAGGACCCTGCTGGGGACCTGGAGGTGGCGGGGGCCTTGGCTCCCAGCTGGGTTCACCCTGCTGCTGCCGTGCTTCTGCGAGGGCAGAGCCTGCTGAGGGCCCCTCTGCTGTCTGTACTCACGTGTTCAGCATTTCCTCGTGGAGCCACGCATTTTGTAACTGTAGTCAGACCCATTGCTCTCTTTAGGCCCCTGAACTTCTATAGATAGATGAACGGTAGGACTTGGGGGTTGGGTTTTTGTTGCTTTTTTTTTTCCCCCCTTTTTTTTTCTTCTTTTTGGTAAGGTTCCTCTCCCTTGGAGGAACTGAATGAGCTGCAGCTTCTGGGCTTCACAGGTCCTCCTGTCTCTTTCCCCTCAGCAGCAGGGTCCCTTGTCTGAGTGCTTCTCTGTCATCCCTGCTCAGACCCGAGCCCTTCTGCAGGTCTGCCAGCAGCAGCCCTTCCACATGCTGGGTTCTCTTGGTTCTCGCTCAACCTCTGGGTTTAAGCTTCTGGGGAAGAGAGAGAAAATCTCTTTGTAAGACTGAACAGTTTCTGTTTCCTTCCTTCACTTAGATGGGTAAGGACCAAAGGAATTTAATTCTTCTCCCTTCCCTCTGCCCTTGCTGACTCTGAGAATAGAGGCAGAAAGCTAGCAAAGCTGCTGTTTGGCTGAACTGTTCCAGGATTTAGAGCCTAAAGCCATGTCTCATTTCTGTAAGGCCCTCTTACGCTCTGTTGATAATCTCTGAACTGTTTCTTCAGGGATGAACAAACCTCAGCCACCGAGTGTGAACTGAAAATAAAGTACCAGGTTGGTGCTGATTTGCTGGGGCTGTGAACTTGCTGGTGTATTCCACCCGGCCGCACGGCGCTTCCTTCCTACCAGGGTAACGTCAGCTCTCCGCGGTGGGTCCAGCAGCCTACACATAACCTAACTGCCCAGGACTCTTCTGGTGGAAACAATTGTGAATACAGCCCTCGGGTCCAAACTGGGGCCTTGTCTTAGGTGTTGATACGGTTGGCATGATACAAATCCAGCCTGTCCTGTAAATCAGTTCGATAACTGCTCAGAATTGTCTGGGAACCGCGGTTGAAACCCACTCCTGCAAAGGCGGTGACTGGTGGAGTTGTGAGAGCTGGTGCATTTGGGGAGCATACGGGGCAGACCAAGGAGGTCGATGGATCCTTTCTGAGAGGTGGATGGAAGGGCAGAGCCAGGTACCAGAGCCCTCGGACGGTCTGCCCAGCCCCAGCCGCTCTGGGTCAGGTGTGTCAGGCACCCCCTCGGTATGCCGAAAGCAGATGAGGCGTGACGCGTTTCCATACCAGCCCCGGTCAGAAGTACCAGTAGCAGGATGCTAAGTGCTTCAGCACCTAGGATTTGTTCAGGGGAGTGGGAGCCCCAGCCCTTTTCATTGCTGAAGCACGTTTCACATTTGTCTCCAGTTGGGCTTATTGCTCACAGAAACCTGCCCTGCCTGTAATGCACCAGATGTGCAAAAAGAGCAGCCGCTCCTCTTGCTATCATAGGCAGCCACACTTACAACAACAGCGACTTGTGCTTTGATTGCTTGTCTAAAACTAAAATTCAATTATGCAGTGCAGGCAGGCTTTGCTGTGACACAGAGGGTTAGAAATTAATGTTAACACTGTTTCTGGTTAAGACTTTTTGTGTTGATAAATAATTCATAAGGCAGTTAGCTCTTTGAGTCTGACAACACAAGAATATATTAATACAGTAGACTCAGCTAAAGGTCAGCCCTGAACAGTGAAGCATCTGAGCCATCTTTTATTCATTTTCTGACACAGACTCATTAATTATTACCGCATTTGAAGGTCTGCACGGGAAAAGTGCTAATGAGAAAAAGGATATTGGGTTTGATATCTGACGCTCACTCTTTGAAATGACTTTAGATTAAAAAAAAAAGAGAGAGAGGAGAGAACAATACAAAACAGGCCAGGTAAGACCTTTTCTTTAATAAAAAACTAAAAGAAAAACTGAAAGGCTGAAGATAGAGTTGGGAGACATTATTCAATCAAAACCAGACACTGCTGGGTTGTGAGTTTGAGCAGCTGATGGGTGATGGAGTTTCTAGGAAAGCATTAATATAGACATGATTAAAAGATCGCCTTTTCTTAAGTGAGTGGCTTTGAATCTTGTTTGTTGCCTTCGGGTTTGTTTTCCACATTTTTTATCTTGGCTGACCACTTTCCTTCCTCCAGTGTTCACAAATGAGGATCGTTGTGGCTTTGTGCTCTTGTTTGATGCTTTTCCATCCCTTTGCCATGCCATACTGCTTTAGAAAACCTTACAAAAACTACCTTGACAGGCTCATCCCTGCAGCCATCTGGCCCAAAAGGAAACAGTTACTCTTCTTCTTTAGCCTGCTTTCCTAAGAAAACTAGATTTCTGCAATCACAGGCCCTTGGTGTCTGTCTGTGCTTTCCCATTACATGCATTTTTAAGGCCATCAGCGAGTTGGTGCATCGTATTTGATGGAATGATAAACATCTCAAAAACAGTACATTTTTTCAGTGTTTGTGGAAAAAAAAAAAAAAAAGAGAACTCATCTTCAGTATTCCCAACAGTGAAAATGCTGAAGCTTAAGCTTATGCCTTAGTAGATTTTGGAGAATTCATACAAGAGGAAACTGAGCACAGCCCAAAGGCAATGGGGCCTCATTTGCAATTCTGCCCAGGGAAGTGTTCTTGAGGTGCGGGCTGCAAGCAAAACTCTGTTTATCCGTAAGATAGATGAGAGTCTTATTCTTTCAAATTCATTAACGCAGGTGTGTCTTTATTAACAAATGTGCACGAGCCAGATCTGTAGTATCTGCTTGGAGTTGGTGCAGTTCAGAGAATTCAGTGGGACCGTGATGGTGCCAGCTTGACGTCTGCTGCTGCACGTGTGGGTATGCAACTTGAAAATGTATGTGCTTGGCAGCTCCTGGCCCTACAGTGGCCTGTTTTAATATCATGTTAAATTCCATTTAAATACCATGTTAAATTCCTTCCAACCAATGCACCCAGAAGTCTTCACTGCTTACTGAGCATTTCCACGGGGTTGCTCAGGAAGTGCAGCATGCTTGCAGGACCGTACTGCCCCAATGATTGTGGTCTACGAACCATCTCTTCACAGTTCACCCTGTGTTTTGAAGTGATACTATGCCTGTGAAAGAGGTGGTCTAAGGCTTTATGTATGGTGGTGGATACATGGAAACATCTCTTGTTTGGGCAGAAATAAATTGTCTATTTATTATGAATTTGGATATGCCATCCTCAGAAAAAATATATTTTCTTTAGCATGAATTGCATGCTCTAAAAACAATTTGTTTTTCTTCGGACAAAGTTACCCCAAAGAATACACCCGTTATTGATGGGAAAGTTGAACCTCGCTGAAGCACAGTTACAGTACCATGGGTCTGACATCTCCAAAGAGAAGGCAGCGCAGGAGCCAGGGCCCAAACTCTGCTGTTAGTATTCATGCCACCGTGTCTTGGTACTGCTTACTGTGTGGGAGGGGAGAGCCCTCTGTTAATACAGGACTGTAATTGAGGGTTGTCACACTTTGCCACAGGCAATCCCATCCACCTGGAGGAGTTTACAAAAACGTCCTGTCTCTTTTCACACGGTAAAATGTCCTTACCTTCACGACCTGATTGCAAACCTAAAATTTCCAGTGCCAATGTCACCTGCTGCAGACAGCGTCTTACACTCCTGCAAACAAGTAAATATTTTAAAGCCTCTTCCAGAAGACGTTAAAATACAGAGCCCTCTACCCATGGGTATAGCTGTTGGTAAAATGTGAGCCCTTTCCTTTGTCAGCCCTCGGCTGAGTAAACTGGCAAACTGTACTCACTAAAGCAGTGAGTGATGTTTCAAGGCTGTGAAAATATTAGCATGTAATGTAACATCTCTGGAAATGTAATGTTTGCTACAGCTGTGTATAAATTTGTTTAATGGGTCTCTAACTCACCATCAGACTCATAAAGGCAGCCACTGTACAGGCTATTAGGCTGCAGTAACTTAATTGCTCGTTAATTGGGTAATTAGTGCTTTGTTTTGCTTTAAAGCCTAAACACTCATAAAAAGTGAATTAGCTGAGTAAACAAGAATGGAATTTTCATGATATGCTGTCCCAGTTATTGCACATAATTAATCAACCTTTTATTATCATCTCTTTTTTTGTTTTGTTTTGTTTTATTTTTTTGTCTCTTTCCTGGTGACTGCCGCAGGTAGGCTGAGTAAATATCCCATCTCAAAGCCCTGGGGAAGCACCCCGAGTGCATCTTATGAAGCTAAGGCTGGTGCCTCTGTTCCACCCTAGAGGATGCTGAGGTGATGCGCCGATCCCAGCACCTCTCGCTCCCCACAAGTCCGGAGCTTCATGGGCAGCCCAAGTGGCCGCCACCTCCTCCAGCCAGGGGGCTGCTAGGCAGGAGTGGACAGAAAGGACCAATTTTCCTCTTCCCATCTCCCTGCCTACGTGGTGCTCAGTTCCACAGCTCAGGCTAATCTACCAGAAATGTAAATGAAAACCTAGCAGCCTGGAAAACTGGTTTATTTAACAAAGATGTGCATTAACATGAAGCTATCGCCGTACTACTTAGGTATTTGGGCAAGAGATGGGCCTGCAAATGAACGCACTTAGCAGAAAACGTTTCTCCAAGCTGTAACAGGTAGTTAAACGGAATATTAGAAGAGGAAAGAGTAAATTGAAACCCTGTTTGCACCCACCCATCGGAAGCTTAATTTGCGCTCCCAGACAGGGAGTCTCGTCCCTGCCGGTGGCATGTGGAGTCTTGAATGCTGCATGGATTGCAGAGCTAGCGCTGCTTACCAGTGAGCATCCTTAACTGGGATTGTGGCCTTTGCTCTAGCGAGCAGTAGCAGTAGTGCTGTAGGTGCTCCGTGGTGCTCGCTCTTCCAGCGCTGGGCCTGACTGTTCAGTGATGTCTCAGTTGGATTTGAGAACTCCTCAAGAGGAGGAGACCAGGAGAGAAAGGAATCGGTGCATACTGTTTGTGTGTCTTCTTGCTCTAGAAGCAATTTTAAAGGTGGACTGATGGAGAATATTACTCTTAGGCTTTACATGCAAAGGAAATTTTGATTCTAATCAACAGCACAGGACGCTAATGCTGGATTTCAACATAGAGAGGAGAGGAAGTATTTACTGGTAGAAACCAGTCATAGTCACCGGAGCATGTACTGGGGAAGGCTGAAAGATTTGGCTCACAAAGAGAGCACAAAACACAATTAAGTGAGACCTAGTAAATTTTGTACTTGGCATTTGTGGTCAGATGTTGATATTAAATGTAAGCAGAACTTTACTGTAAAAATTAGTCCTCTTTTATTGCAGAACAGTTGAGGTTTTACAAAGAATGGCACCGAACCACAGAGACCTTTTGCTCGCAAGCTGATAAAGGAAACAGCTGCGAAGTTTGACGCATAGAAAGCTGGAGTTACACATCTTTGATCTGTTTGAATGTAAGAAATTAAATGCTTCTTTCATACGGCACATTTTTCAGATTCAGCCCTATATGCGGTTGCTTTCCTGGCTGTGCTTTTTTGGTCAGGGGTTGACCAAGGGCTAATGCCTGTGAAGGAGAGCCCCAGGCTGCTCCCTCCAGCGTGGCAGCCCCGTGCTGGCCAGCCTTCTGCGAACTGAGTTTCTTAGAGATCTGCTTTGTGCGTGTTTTCGTTTAAAATCCATCTGTCGATAAGGTGCAGCAGTTTGCTGTATAGATACTGCTGTGCTATAAGAGACGAGAACATGATAATGGTCAGCAAGTGGTGGGACTGCGTTTTTTCTGCCATTCAAATACGTGGCGTGGTTGTTTCCTTGCTCCCGAATACAGCTGAAGCAAAAGGAAGGACTGGACAGAGTGGGAAGCTGGGCACCTGGGGAAGCGAAGACCCAGAAGAACCTATTGTTGGTTGTCTCTTACGAACCTGACAGTTGCTGAAGTCAAATTAAGAAATAGCTACTTTTGTGTTGCCTGCAGTAAGTCCACTAGCCCGTCACTGGTTTTGCTTTTTGAGACCTTTCCGTACAAAACCTATAAAAACTTAGGAAACAGACTGGCAGCTGGTATGAAAAAGAATTAGAAGAAACTAAATGAGAGATCTTAATGAAAAAAAAAATAGAATATTTGAAATTCATTGTTTCTCTGCAGCACTTTTATTGTGTACTCAGCAAAATTCTCTACAAAAATGGTGACTTTAAAAAAAAGTGTGAAGGATGTGTAATCTTTTCTATATAATCTTATACCCTTACCTTTTTTTTTTTTAAAGTAGGATTCCATATAAGTTTTGGAGAACGGTAGTAGAAAATGTATTCTATAATTTGTACTATTCATGTACTGTGAGGGTTATTTTTCCCTTTCGCAGACATTTTTCCAGTCAGCAGTGAAATATTGGCTTCTCCAAAACTGGACTGGAATTTTTTTGAAATTGGCTGAAGGTATAAATGCCTGGGATTAACAAGTTTCAGCCGTTGTTTTATGAACATCCATTAAGCTATGTGTAAAATACGTATTTCTACCAAATCACCATTTATCACCTCCGCACACGCATGCCTCAGCGCCTGGCACACGCCGTGTCCAGCGCGCCGCTGCTTGCCTCTGAGCATCCCCGTACCTCCCCATCCATCCGGAGCACGCTGCAGATTCGTGAAGCAGGCTGCTGCCGAAGTGAGGCAAACTTGATTTATTGTTTCACAGTTGCTTGGGTCCTGCTTGTGTTTTGGAAGCCTCGCTTGCTCGGTAGCTACTGCAGAGGATACAGGGAGGGTGGACACGGTAAGCACCAGTGTTGGGCTGGCTGCATGCTTCCTGCCTCTCCTGGTTCAATAGTATTTGATGAAGTACACAGATACATGCTCACAGATGGATCTAAGCAAGTGAAGTGTGGTTTTCAGGTTTAACCTCCAATCTGTTGGCCAAATGAAAAGTCCTCGCGCTTTTGCTTGAGAGCCTTGTTGCTACTTGTTTTTCAGAATTACATTTTCACTATCTCATTTGTGAATCACCTTCCTTGAAAGCACAGTTTGTAGTGGAAAAGCTCTCTAGCTGGATGCTACATGTTCCTTACCAAAACTGAGCTTAGGAGAAAAATGAGCGTTGATAGACCTGGGGGGCTGTTACCTGGAAGCTGGCACTAACTTCTCTAAAGCCCTCTAAGTGGGATCAGTGATGCTCCCGGCAGCCTTGCTGTTAGCTGTGGCCACCCAGCAACAAAGCCAGAGGTCACAATGGGGCACAACATCACCATGGAAGGCTCGTTGTCAGTGAACCACCCAGATGTCCCGCAAACGATGGGGTGGGATCCTTGTTGTTTTTTTTCCAAGCATCCTCCCCTCAACCCTTTGGACCAAAGTAAGGAAGCCAAAAAAGACAAGCACGCAGTCGTTTCCTCTCCCTCCCAGTTGTGGTGTAATAGCCTGGTTCAGCTTGATGTTATCATCGTCATTATGCTTGTGTAATAGTAAGGGTGACAGTCTTGGCTGGAGGGGCTGCAGCCCTCTGCAGAGTCCCACACCCTGGAAGGCCGTGGCTACGACATCGCTTGGCAGCTGCCTCGGTCTCTTCATTTCAGGGACTTTACAGAGTAACTGTAAGGGATGATAAAGGCTGACGGAGAAGATCAAGCTGATAAATAGTCGGAAAATTTTCACATATGAACCCCAGCAAGTCTGAAAACAGAGCCACGGCAACAGAGAGATTTATGTATTATGTATTGAAAAATACAAGCATGGCATGCTTTGTAAATGCTGGATAGCCAGCTCTCCTGAGCTTTGGTTTACAGTGTATTAAATTACTCTGGGCCACAATCTGTTATAATAAATCGTTTGCATAGCACCTCTGGAGCATACTGCCGGGCAGAAAAAAGAGGCTTCTTTTGCTCTGAGAAGCTTGCAGCCTGACCAGTGACAAGCCACAAATGGGGCAGGGGTTCAGGAGAAAGGAGACGGAAGAATTACCACGAAGGGGAATGGCAAGGGAGGCTGTCCTGGGTGGGTGGGTGGGTTTCTGTAAGTGGCTGTAGTAGAAGACAAGAGCTGCTGGGGAGTTGGGGTAATGGAAGGATGAGGAAGATGCTGGAAACTATTAAGAAAAAAAAAAAAGAACAGGAGGGGATTTCCATCTTTTAGACTACATGGGATCAAATGCATTATTACTGAGAATAATGCCCTCATTTAGCTCCGTTGTGTGATGGATTTGAAGCTTCAAAACATAAATGAAACTAAGGGCCTGGATAGCCTAATGCTGTTATAAATTTTGAAGACCTAGTTTCAAATATGATTCAGGGGCCTCAGTGAAATGTGTTTGGGGATCTCAGCTCCATCCCTGTTGGGTAATTGCGCACATCACAGAAACATCACATCTTGGCACGACTCCGCCGCTCTGCCAAATGGAGGCTCCAAGGCTGCGCGAGCAAAGGCAGCTGCAAGTTGTGATTTAGGAATGTTGGCTGGGAGATGTGGAGGCAAAGTCTACAAAGTTTCTGCCTAGAAAGCATTAAAAAGAAAAAAGGGAAGAAAAAATCACCAAACTCATTCTCTTTTATGGAAAAAAGCATGCTGGAAAAGAGGCGAGTACATTGTAAAATTGCCAGTGCCCCATTTTCCTTGGTTATAAAACTTCTGGCAAATACATCAGCTGCGTTCCCCACCCCTTTTAGATTACATGTAGAGTGTTTTAATATCTTTTTTTAACATTCTCCAAATCAAAACATTAAAAAGGAGGGGGAAAAAATGTCTGAGTAAAATTTAGTAGGTCAGAGATGGAATTCTGGCCTAATGCATAGCAAAAGTAGCTCCATCTATTAATGTTGCTACTCTAAAACCCATGGGCTCTCTCTGATTGTGTCCACCACTTGGGATTACTGACATTTTTCTCTGTCGTCCAAAAATACAGAAAAACTTAGGCTGCAAACACCCTCAACTCTGTTTGAGTAGCTCTAATTTACATGACTTAGGTAGGCGTAAAAGATGAGAAATGACCTTTTCAACATGACTTCAGATATTAAAACGATCTTACAATCTTATTATCATGAGAACATTTCGCAGAGTATTAAGCTCAATAAATTACCTTTTCCCCAAGCTGCTAACCCTCGATCCCTCAGGGGCAGCTGCTGCAACGATGTTGGTTCACGGCCTTCTTATTTTAGCTGAATTGCTTAATTGGTATGTGTTCTACATCCCCGATTGAGTATTTGGAGCACAAATGAAGGTTAGAACCTTTGCGCTAGTTATCGACTGGAAGAAAATTGATTCACGCTCAGGAGTGCAGTTGGGAGACGATTCGCAATCCTCCCTAGGAAGGAAAGATCCTGCTCTTTTCTTTTTCCCTAGATTTCTTGCAAAGGTCACTCCAGCTGAACATTCTCATCTTTCCGTTTTGGTTGTGTTGTGTTGCGTTGTGTTTTTTTTTTTTTTTTTGACATAGCAATTCAGTGTTCGAGAACCTGGGTTTTAGCTTCCCAGACATTCCTGTAGTTGAAATTGTTGTACTGTGGCTGCTGTCTTTCTCTCTGCAGTTGTGTTTACCAGGAGACTCTGCTGTGCAGGACATTGTATGGCAAAGCAGGTTATCGTTCCCCAAATGTTCTTCGCCTTTCTTGGAGCCAGTGTGGGGAGGAAAGGGGGTTGGAAGAACATCACTGTGTCAGCTCCCAACCTCGGCGTGTATTTAACAGGGTGACTTCCCAAGGACATGTTTCCGCTGCGTGCTGAATGTCTTTAGTTCAGTGAGTGAAAATAAACTCTTAAGTAAAGGTCATTCAGTGGGAGGTTCGGGAATGCAAGAAAGTGACAGCACAATTTACCAAATTCAGGTGCTGAAGAAATTCAAACAAAATGCACGTGCATCGTCCTGCTTAATAATTCCTCTTCTCTTTGCAATATGATCAAGCCTTTCCATACCTGTTGTGCATGTATTGATTGCTGGAAATGCCTTTGTTTCCTACAATCTTTGTAAGAGGAGCCAGAGCTTTCTTGTGGCCTGTATTAATAGAAACATCAAAATGGCATAGATTCTGCTTTCTCTTTAATGTTCATTAAAGGGCAAACATGTGACTTAGTCAGCCTCAGCAAGGTTCCCTCAGGCTCCAGGAGCATGCCAAAAAGAGAGACCAAGCAGCCAAAGCAAGAGGCATTCCTGGACTACAGTGCGTGTTACACATCATCCAGAAGGGAAATGGAGAGAAAGAGCTTAAAAGTCAGACAGACACGGAGGGGGCAGCAGGATGTCAGCTCAGCACGTTGACTTGCCACAATCTGTTAGCTCAGTCCCATTAATACACAGGCCAATGAGAAAATAGATAGATGGGGTTGGAGGAGAAAATTTGGCTGCATCGAATAAACCCAGATACAGGCACGGAGGTACAGTGAGGTGCTTCATCCGAGGCAGGTTGTAACGTCGGAACAGAGCTCGAGTGTGGAATTCATCTGCCAGGAGTCTGCAGCCTTGAGTGCGTTGTTCAGCGGGTGGTAACTAACCTGGGACAGGGGGGTTCTCCCCACGGCACCAGGGGACAAAGGGCAGCAGCAGTGGTGATGTTCTGTAATGCACGACCAGGTGCTGTAGGAGAGCACATTTGCTGTGACAGGTCTTGCCTCTGTAATCTGTTCAACCCGTAGGCTCTGCGGCGTTTGGACAGGCTTCTGGACACCGTCCAAGAGCCAGTAGAGCTTCTGGGCACGGCACAGGTTGAATGTTTTAGGGGCCTGAGCGTGCGAGACCACTCACACCTTGAGGGTGATTTCAGCATTGGCCATTGATTGAAGTTCTGTAATTGCGGCGGTCTGAAGGAGCACGTGGGAGGGCTGGAAGTTTTTTAATTTGGCCTCTTGTTTGTCCTTATTTCTTGCATTTCATAGAAATACGCTTTGTCTGAAAGCCCTTCGATGTCACTGAGAGTGCTAAAACTTGTGGTAAGTATCATGGTAGTTTAAATACATAAATTCACGTTTCCTCTTCTGGTAAAAGTGCTGTAGGTACTTCCATGCAAGGTGCTGTGGAAATCTGGCAGAAAATGGTCCTCGACGTGGAATGTAATACAGAAGGATATCACTGTCCTAGAATCTGTGAGGTGAAAATGCAAAAAACAAAATACAAATTGCTGTCGGCATTTAGAGATGGCAACAGTCTGTGTTCTGTTCAAGTCCTGGGGATATCTCAGTTTGTCTGTGGATTTACCCTGAGCGAGTTGTGTATTATCTTTATTTTAACACAGCTGAGATTTCAGAGCCAAAGTCAAATATCAGCATGATCAGTGACTGACCATAAAAATAAGTAAATGGAGCGCTCCCCTGACTTTTGGCACTTCTGAAATGTTTTTTTTTTGTTTTGTTTTGTTTTTGCTATTGTTTGCCAGAGTCTCTTGGGAGCTTAAAAATGAAAACGTTTCCTTATGTTTTCTCTTCCATTAATTCTGGTTCTGAACTGGAGGGTCAGTCTTAACTGTCAAACCGCTAGTGATCTTTTGAGAAAAGCAGAAATCTTTAAATCGTTCACTTTAAATTCTCCTGCATCCCACACACAGTTAAAACAAGATTGCGGGCAGATCATGGCTTGGGCAGAAAAGGCAGCATTTGCTTCATATCTCGCAATACTCGTAGTACCATGCTGAGCTGATAGAAACAGCACATTGTTAAGCAAACACTTTCTTTCCAGTGTGTCTGCATGGGGGGACACAGAGCACCCACGCGTCTGCGTTAAGGGCAGGTCCAGATCTCCTGCTGCACTTGCAGGAGGTGGGAATTTCATCACTCACTGTGGAGGAGGCAGCCCAGCCCAGAGAGCAGCAGGCACAGGGAGCAGCAGCACTTCCCCAGGGCTTTCCTGGAGGAAATCCTGCAAATGAGGGAATGTCAAGAGGCACAGGACTGCAGGTGTCCCACGGTGGGAGCGTGGTGAACCATCAGCACCAGACCCTGCTGAGGGACTCGTGCTCCCCATGTTGGCTTGGCGACAAGAAAACTCAGCTGTAATCTGGGACCTCGGAAGCTTGTTGCCACATTTCTCTCCTTCCTCCCCACACATGGCTTTTCTGTGCTCTAAACGGCTTTGTCACTCCTCTAATGACCCCGAGGGTTATCCGGACTGGGTCCCTGCTGCGACATGGCCGCAGTTCATTTTGCCATCCTGATAAAAGCAGCGTAGTCCTTAAACCACTTGAGATCTCTCTTCCCAGAAATGAAATATGTTTGTTATTAGGCTGTGTAGTGAACATAAATAATTGTATTGGGAGTGGGATAATATTTGTAGCTTTTATTTATATTCTGGATGCTTGCAGCAAAAGGTCTAAGGAGCAAACGAGCAAATACCTTCTTTTTCCAGCGCCTGCATGATGCACTTTGTGGATACCAGACATCGATTCTGTAACTTGCAAGTTATAGAAAAGCTAACTGTAAATATGTCAACATTTTCTTTGTCATCCCAGAACACTCAATAACCTCTTAGATGTCTTGGATGTAAGCCGGGGAGTGCCGTAGCAATAAGGTCCAAGGCTTTGAACTTGATTCAAAATCATATGGAAACTTGGTGTCAAATGTGAAGATGTTGATGTTCCTACAGTAAGTTCTCTTGCCAAAGGGACAAATTCCAATGTTTTATGGTTAGGGTTTTCTGAGTGCTCTACGCTTCATGCCTAGCTCCCATCAGCTCTGGGACCTGCACAACAGCGTTACAACTGGAGTACTCATTTCCCTCACTTCTGGCTCTTCCTTTGGTACTGCCTCAGTTTCACGGGGGATTTTTACATTTTGTGCATAGAGAAAGCCATTCATATATGAAAAGTTCCAAGCTTTTTATGTCAGAGGGAACACCAAAGTTTTGGTGGTGGCAGCTTTCGAAGGTCTAGTGATGGTAGCTTATGACATTTTGGGGACCTTTTCCTTTTCTCCACGTTTTTGAAGGTTAGCTCATTCAGCAGTGATGAGTCTTCAGCTGCCTCTTCAGACAGGAGCCAGCATCGCAAAGTTGGGATTAATGCAGGGATAAGAACATGTCCTCTCTTTTCCCGGACACATTTCCCTCGTGCCTTGATGCTTTTATGCTTCTGCTGATGAAAGAACAGCCACATTCCTGGAAGACAGGAGCCCCAGTTGTTCTCAGGGGTCTCTGGACAGCAGGGACGTGCGGTCCCTCGGCGCCTTCCCGGCAGCAGAGCAGGAGGAGCTCCCCGTCCCATGCGTGGTGAGCTCTGGGCTGGCATAAGTCCGTGCTGGCAGCCAAGCCGCTGGGGGCAGCCTCGGATTGAATTTCCCAGTCTGGAAAATCTTCTAAGAAAGGAAGAGAGTTAAAACAAAAATAGCGAGCGCGTGCCAAATGGCAGCCAGGAAGCGGAGCGCAGCATCTCGGCCACAGGCCAGCAGGGCCTGAGCGCGGCGGCGGCTGACACGCAGCAATTAACGCGGGGAGCGAGGCCGCTCACTTGCAGAGGAGCAGCAGGCAGCGGGGATCTTCAACGGGACAGAGCCCTCCCGGTCTCCTTCTAGGAAGAGCACCCTCTCAGGGCAGCAGGGGTGGCCTTCTCAGCACAGAAAAGCTCAGAATTTTACTTCAGAAAAAGTCATTTTGAAGGCCAGGTGGAACCAGTTCCTTCAGTTGCGCCATCTGTGTAATAATACAAGCCAGATAATGTTATTCCTTCAGTCTTGTGAGCCCAGAAGCATGTGGTGGACCAGTTGACATCATCCCATGAGCCACCTTGTCTGGAAGTCAGAGGGAGCGTTGGAGCAGTGCTTT
This sequence comes from Anas acuta, assembly GCF_963932015.1. NCBI lineage: Eukaryota > Metazoa > Chordata > Aves > Anseriformes > Anatidae > Anas > Anas acuta. The sequence continues at coordinate 11,533,955 of NC_088995.1, read as the reverse complement.
CCCAAGGCAGCTAGGCCAGCAGCTGGGGCAGGGAGTGCTCTGGGTGACACCTTCGGGGAACAGCTGGCCAGACACCTCTTTGCCTCCTTTCCCACATCCTGCATATCACAGCTGTAGCCAGCCTTGCTTCAGGATGGTGCAAATTCACTTTCTTCTTTCTCCCTTTTTTTTTTTTTTTCATTTTACCCACAGTGGTGACTCAACCTCATCACACTGCACATCTCTGAATTTGTCTGCCTTTACCATCCCACCATTGCTTCTTGTTAAGTTCTCTGTTCGTGACTAGGAATAAAAACAATTATATTACCAATAAATCCTTTCAAACCCAGTGAAAGACATTTTGAAACAACAGATACTAGCTCATAATTGTCATGGCCCTAGCTATGGCTTCAAGCAAAGAAGCCCTTGGGGTCCGGCATATGAAAAGACACTAAACTGTAGTAATTGTAGGCTTATCTTCTGAAGCTCCCAGCATCATCCCAAATGTGGAGTGCAAGTATGAACTGTAAGGTCTGGTTGTCTTGGATCTCTTTTCCTGGGAAGGATGAGAGAAAAAAGAAGACACAGACCATTTTCATAAGCTTTCCTGGGGAAAATGCTGTAGGAACACTGAGCAAACACACGTGAAAGGAATACACTCTTAGAGCAAGACTCAGGAGAGGGAACTCCTGGACACAAGGTGCATCTGCCCGATAGATTCTCATTTGGTGCAGTTGTGAAAGAGTGAGGAAGGGGAACGATTCTGAGCAATCACACTTACGTCCTCTCTGCCTTGCTCAGCTGGTGCACCTCTTTCGCAGGGCTCCCCAGCTCAGAGCTTCGCGCTAGCTCTGGGAGGAGCGCTGTGCTTGGAAACTGCCTGGTTTACATCATCAGCCCGGTTTCTGTGCCGTGGTTGTGCAACCATTTTTCTCATGAAGTTACAGTTACACAAAAGCCATTTCTTTTCAGTGAGTTGAGCAAGTTTCCTCCTTTTTTTTTTTTTTTTTTTCTTAGAAGGATAACAAGAAGCAGACGATCAGGTTGAAGCAGGAACCGAGAAATGTTTATTAACGCTTGCTTTGAATGTGTCTCGCTGCGAAGTTGGAAGCTAAAGAATCAATATATATTTTAATTGCTACTAAGGAGGAAAGAGTGACTCACTGACGGGCTGCTGCTGGCTGTCGGGTGCGGCATGGGGGGCTGTGTTTGTTGCCATTAGCATCGTTCGCATTGCCAGCCTTAATCATGCGTTCTGACTCTAGTCAGAAATTCTGGTTCTTTAATGCAAAAGAAGACCAATTCTGCAAAACGACCTTAGCCATTAAGATCAGGATGTAAGTTTATCAGATTAAAAGCAAAACACGTTTTGCTTTGTTCTGAAGTGGAGGGCTGGTTGTTTTGAGCACGTAGCCATCCCAGGTCACCCAACCACAGAAGTCTGTTCAAAGGTATTTAAATCGACGGCACAGCGTAACACAAAGAACTTGCTTTTGTTTCTGTTTTCATGACAAAGATTTATATTAAATAAGGGAAGTTATCGGTCTGAATCTTTGTTATCCTAAACTTGTGTTTGGGATAGAATAAATTACAGTGTCAGGTTCTTCTCTAGTTGTTGCTGAATTTGGTGACTGTGTAACTGAATATGAAATCACGACCTAATTTTTTAGAAGTAGTAGAATATACAAATACAACCAGAGGCTTCTTTGATGTGGTCTTATTTTTTCTTTCTTTTTTTTTTTTTTTTTTTTGCTTTTGCTGAGAATCTGAGACTAAGGGACTAAGGTGAGGATTAGGAACCAAACTACTTGCCCTTGAAAGAATATTTGAGGCTCGGATTTGCTTGTGTTGAGGAGAATTGGGAAAAAAGGGGAATATTTGATGGCAGTTGTTGTTTCTTGTGATCCACATACCTGAATGTCAAAAGATGCCACATTCATATGGTGTAAATTAAAGTCTGTGAAGAGCAGGCTGCAGTCTCTGTTAGAGCTGTAGTCTCGTTCCTCCCTGACTCCACAGTATTGAAATAGTTGTGTTGATTCCTTGTGTTTGGGATGTTATCTGATACCTGGCTGATAAGAGATTTTGGGTGTGAGGACCGTGTTTACTCTAGAGGAGCTTAAAGTGGCCAAGAAGGAGAAGAAGAAGAGTAAACAGTTAATGCGTTCAGGAAGCAGACTTCAAAGTTTGTTGTGAGTGTAACATTCTTCCTCCCCAAAAGTTCAAAATGCCAGAGTCTAAAAGCCACTCAGGACTTCAAAAGCAAATATATCGCAGTAATGCACAACCTTCTAGATAAGGTGTCTCCTGCCAACAGGAAAAAAGAAAGTCAGAGCGAGCACGTGTGCGTGTGTGAGACGGACAGGGAGATGCGGGCTGAGGTGGGCAGGATCTGGGCTGCAGCTGCAGGCAGCTCGCCCAGGGGAAATGCTGGAGCGGGGCTGGCAGGGGAGCAGGGAGCTCCGCTGGGGCCCTTGGCTTCATCCTAGCTCTCTGTGTTCCTCGTGGCAGGAGGTGTGACACAGCAGGAGGCCGGCCCACCCCCTCCTCCTGGCCGCTGCAGCAGCCTGGAGTGTGTCCTTAGCTGCAGCGGGGCCCATATGTGTCCTGTCCCCTCCACACGTCCCAGCATTTCCAGTCCTGTTTGACAAAACCGTGTCTGCAGCAGGTTCAGGATGCTCCCCAGGAGCACATGAGGAGCATTTGGCAAGTTTATCACTGCATGCAGACTGTTTTTTTGGAAAGCGAGTCAAAGTGGGAGTAATCACTTTCATGAATCATTGTGGTAATAGAGAAATTCTCTTCTTTATTGACCTGTGTAGCATAGCACTGATACCAGTCGGTACTCGGTGCAGCTACGGGAAGCTTTATGAACATTACTCATTCAGGCAATAAACACCAAAAAATCATCTAAGGCTGCATTTTGTTCTAGTTGCAGCCCTCTTGGCAAAGGACTCTCTTTAATTCATTGCCATTTTTAAAAGTATCATACCTATATTCATTATTCTTGTTCCCCAAAGACATTTTAACCATTATTTTCCCTATTAAAAGTGTTGTTTCCCCTCCTACAAAGAGAGGAAAGCAGGTTACCCGCAGCTGGCTGACGGTCAAGCAGTAGCTGTACAAGAGCAAACCCTGCACAGCGGCTCTGCCGTGGGAGGGCGATTTGAGCGAGACCTGTGCTGCGAGGCAGAAGACCGCTTTGCCCTCTGATGCTGCTTTCCATAAACCAGTGGATTAAGATTTCCTCCCCCTCTCTTAAGCTGGGTGCATCACCCCGTGAAGAATAATCAGCTTTCTCCAAAGCGCCGAGTGTGAGCCTTAGGTATGAGGTGCCAGCGGGGCTGGCCAGTGCAAAGGGCTCTGCCTTCAGCCCTGCTTCCAGCACTGCTGGGTCCTGGGCAGGGCTCTGCCCTTCTGCTTCTTTAGTTTTGGAGCAGCACAGGTAGCTCGTGCTACACCGATACAGCACACAGCAAGGCTTGGGGAAGGGCAAGCGATGGGATCTTTTTTTTCCTGCTGTAAGACCAGACAGATAGGTAGGTAGATAAGGACGCAGCTGAAAATATTTTCTCTGTTTTGAGCTGTAACAAGGAGACTGCACTTCCCCACTGATGCCTATCAGATAGATACCTAAAACCAGAGGGCTTCTCCTCTCCTCAAAGGCCCGTGTACACTCACATATTTTGTGCTGTTTCCAATAGCAGTACAGCTGCACCAGGGCTAGCAAAAATCAAATGCTCGTGTAGGCAAGGCCTATTTTGTCAGTGCACTCGAGCAGGTTTTTTTCATGACATTGTAGTAAAAACACCTGAGCCCTGTCTATTTTCAGATACGCGGCTGTTGAAAAATGAGTGTGTTTTGTAGTGTACTGGGGATCGCAGAGACCGAGCTTCTTGGGCTATAACAAATACCGCTGGAGAGCATTAAGCAGCAATTCGCTGTTTCATTGGCAGGAAATAGAATGTTTTTGAAGTGTGACAACGTGTCTGCTTAAATTTTGATGAGACACAGGTTCACAAAAGGTAATAAGGGTTTGTTAAGCATCCTGGAGTGCTCGCTGGGAAGGTAGTTGTCTGCTTTCACCATCAGCTGATGGGAAAGGGCGTTTGTCAGCCAGGGCTGCGAGGCTTCGCTCGTTCATTGCCTCTGTTCCCCACGTACTGAGAGAGAGACAGAAAAATATAAGTGGCCACTGAGCATCTCTCATGGCAGACCATTCCCTCAAAAATGAGCTATTCAGGCCTGCCGGAGGTACGAGCTGGAAAGAGCCTTTAATTAAAAGCCATTCAGAAGCAGAGCCTCTCGTGAGCCGCACAGCTGTACGGCACTGCAGGGAGGGGAGACCTCTGCCATCCTGCCGCTTAATTTGCTGGCAGCCCTGCAGGGCATGCCCTGTCCTTTCCGAGCTGTCAGGGCCCATCCCAATGCCGTTACAACCTGCCAGGGGGTTTCGGTGTGCTAGCACTGATTCCACGGGTTCCTCGGTAAGGTCAGCGTCCCGGGGTCTGAATCGTCCCTTTGGAGCAGGGCTGCACCTTGAGAGCTGCTGGATCTACGGAGACTCGCTGGGTCGCCTCCTGCCCGTGTTTTGGCAAGGTGGTGGGTTACTGAGGTAGCTCCATTTCAAAGCCGAGGTGTCTCGAGCCGCTCCTTGTCTTCTGCTGGGAACTGTTAGCAGCATTTACCTTCTCGTTTCTCAGATGTCTGGGGTGTGCTCTGGACTGCTCCACGGTTTTTGTTTGTGTAAAGTACAGTAAAAACTGCAAACAGGAAGGATGTATGTGCTTGCCTGCTGGTTATGAAAGCTCCTGTAAGCGCCAGCTTGGAACAAAGGAAGCACTGAAAAAGGCAACTGTAAAGAAGCAAAGGATTAATTTTAATGCAGTTTAGAAATTCCAGCAACTTTTTTCTGAGTGTAGAATAAACATTTTAGTGAATGGAGTGAAACAATCTGGAGGAAACGGGGATTTGTGTTCTTCTTGATGGAGTTGATCCAATTTTTAGTGGAAATTATCCTTTAAAGCTTTACTAAGGCCCAGATTCGAAAAAAAGCAGCCCTTCGTATCGAGCCTGCTCCGATGAATCATTGTTCATTATTTGTGTTATACGTTAATGCCTCGTTGCTTCCATCAAGATGGATGTTCTGCCATATGCAAGCACATATTAGAGGCGGTCTTTGCCAAGAGCCTTCCAGACAGCTGAGGTGGGGAGGGAGTGTGGGAGAGGAGGAGGAAGGGAGGGAGGAAGGGAGGCTGAACGGCGAACCAAGCACCAACAGAACGTTGTGTGCCAACAAACAAACCACCACCACAACAAAAATACAACTCCACTGGAAGTCTGCAGCAGATCCAGGATAAAGCCAAGGTTGCCTCACTATACAGGTTTGTCTGAGGTCGTCTTCCTCAAATAGGCCATCTCCATGGACTCTTAAGACATTTGATTGCACCTACCTCTTCCTTCTGTGCATGTCCTTAGCTGGGAAATCACACTGTCTCTGAGTGTGATTTAATAAGGCTCAGAGTGAAATGTCATAAATTACAGGATCTTACTTGATGGAGCTGTGCTGCTGTCCAAGGCACCAGCACAAAGAAGGTCACGGCACGTGCAGAAGAGCATCACCTTCACAGCTCGGTTTCTCAGCCATTATTTCTGGACTCGGCAGCAGACTTAGGAGGAGAACCAGTAAATACATCACGGCAGTAATGGGTACACAGCAGCCCGAATGCACCACATCTTCATTTAATTCAGCATCAAGTATGGTCTACGATTTTTATCTACATCTTCTCAAAGTAAAAATAAACAAAATACAGATTTTTCCACCTGTTATGCATTACTAAAGTTATCCTGTGCAATTGAATCAGGAAGAGATGAAAAGAAGGTTAATTACCACGTCAGTGTTTCAGATTCCAGTGAGATACTGCAGATTCAGGGAATTATGATACTATTCAAGAACTGCTGAAGATTCAGAGGTAAATATTTTGCTTCTCATCAACTAGCGAGTTCACTGCCTGGAAATGTCCCATCTCTCCACCACGCCTGATCCTGCAGAGAAGCAGTGGCTGTGCATTACATGGTGCTCTCTGGAGTGGGAATGAGAAGGTGTATGAGAATAGGGTCATTCCTGCAGGCATATTCCCTGTTCTAGATTCAGTGGGCCAGATTTGTTCCTGGATGCTTTGTATTAAGGCATTAAGATAGCAGAGGTTTTTGTCTTTCTGTTCTGGAGTAAGAATCATATCTCAGGACTCCATTGCCTGGTTGTGATGTGCCCCAGGGATGTCAGCACTGGGCCGGACCCGAAGACCTGTCGGAGCACCAGAGGTGGTTAACCTTCTACTAAAACGTCTGATCTGGATTTTGAAGTGTTTCAGAGTACTCCCTCTTAGTGATGGACTTAAGCATTCAGATACTTGTCTTCTAAGTTTAGCATCAGGGTACATCTGCTCTTTAATCCTTTTCACTCGTATTAGCAATTTATTCTTTAATTTCTGTAGGTACTAACACAGAGCAGTGCAGCTGTTCTGTCCATTTTTGCTAGTTATATTTAGATGCTACTGTGCCTTTACATTACTGTTCTTACAAATTTAGGAAGACAAGTAACACTGAAATAATAACTTTCATTTCAGAACCATCCTCATTCTGATTTCTGAAACCATTCTGGTTATCAATGAAATGAAACTCCCTCACTGCACCGAGAGGGAAGCTGAGGCACAGCTGAGCTAGGTGATTTGCTCACCATCCAGGTGGTTTGTGGTTTGGGTCGGAGCAGAGTAGGGACCTCAGGATCTCTCAGACAAACACTGTCTGACAGCACGGTGCTGCTGGGTACTGTGGCCCACCTGGGAATTTTCCATATCTTCTTTCTAGCTTCCTTTCCTCTGAAGAAAGGTGTAAAACAGGATGGCTTTCATGAGATGTGCATAAAGAAGGCAGCTGTTACCAAGCTCTGAATAGGGCTGATTAATCAGATGTATCCACGTTGGGGTGTTTGTGTGCCTTGTGTGTGATTTGGAGTTGTATGTTTTTAACTCTAGCACACCTTAAAAACCTCTCTGGATAATTCTCCGTTAAGTCTTCACCATCGATCATATGGAATTTTTCAGCTGAAATCTGCTTTCCATTTACTTTTCACCTTCAAATTGCGGTTCCCCAAGGTCCTTTATAGAGAACTATAAATTGTAGATAGACGTTTTTGATTCTTTTTATTCAAGCTTAATATCTTGCTCAGTTAGTGAACCCTTAGGAATTGCCGTGTGGCCCCTTATAACCGGGGTGGTAATAAAGTGGCGGATTTGCAGAAACCCTATAAAAATGTGTGCAACGGTAAATTGTATTTAGGCTACTACTGGGGAGAGAGGCATGAATGTACAATTATGAGAAGGATGTCCCCGAAGAGAGATTTCAATCCGTTGCCATAGTCTAAATCCTCTATCTTGTGGTGCACAAGGTAATTCAGGCATAGAGCAGAGGATTTTTTTTTTTTCTAAAGAGATTATATTACCCATCTCCTCTGTTGATGGATTTTATTGCACAGGTTCACTGAGAGTTTTATTATTGCATTACTTAATCTGTTTTTGAGGTTCCTGAAACATTTTAAATATAATAATGAGTTCAGCCGTGCGCCTGCGCTTGGCTCCCTCCAAGCTGCTCCCCGCCGAGCCGGGCAGGAGCCCTGGGACAGGCACAAGGGAGCAAAGCCACCCGGCTCGGCTGGTCGCAGCATCCCTTCCCTGGAGAGCTGCACAAATGCCAGGCAGACTCGCAATATACAGGCTAATTAACAAATTCCCATCCATTGCCTTCTTCCAAAACAAGGTAAGGGCGAGAGAGGACAGCGCCCAGGGTGGCCGCGGGACGTAGCCCTTGACCGACAGCCTGCTGCTGCCTCTGAAGTTTGTGGTGCCACAGCCAGTTGTAAAAGCCAGCTGTGCAGATAGCCAAGTGTCATGAAGAGGCACAACACTTGTCATGCCGTTTCAAAGAAGTGTTGTGGTGTTAGGAAGGAAAAAAAAAAGCATTCCCATGTGGAGATTGTAGCATAACATCTGTCTTAATAGTGTGATAATATGGAGGACAGCCTTAGTTGTCTTTGAATCAATCAGAACTTCTTCCTAATTTACAAGAATTTCTGTAGCATGTAAATAAGCCTGCTTTTTTAATGGGACTTAGCCCAGGCCCTTTAAAACTACAGTTTCCACAACATTTTTTTTTATTTTTCATCTAGAAAACATAGGTTTTGCCTGCCCGAGTCCATCAATTTTCATTGTTGTTCTCGGAAGAGCAGGGGAGGTAGATACATCTGGTGTAGCAGTTGAGCATTTATGCCTTCTGTTTGCTAACCCCATCCGAAAGCAGCGAGGGACCACAGATCACTCTTGCAGCGCATTCCCGCGGTGCTAACGTCAGGAGTGATGCAATGCTATGGTAAAACAGCTACTTCCACTCCTAGCAGTTCCGGGCTGCGTTGCCAGTTATAACATAAAACCAAAAGGAATGAAAAAGCCCTTCCTTTTGAATTTCAGTTCAAAATTCAGTTCCTGAGGCTGTGCTGCATGGCAGCGTTGGGTGGTTACGGGGTTCTGCAGGGGCTGAAGGCCCGGGGTAAGGCACCAAGGCCCAGGTTTGAAGGGCTCTGGTGCTGCCAGGCTCTGCCCCTGCCCTGTCCTTTCCTGGGTTCTTAACCCCGTGAATAACCTGCACCAAGGGTCTAGCATCTGAGTGTGTGGGTGAAAACGTTAAATCTGCTAGGAAGTTGATCTAGCAGCTGGATTTTAAAGGGAATGCGTCTAAACTCTCTTAGGTTGCTTTGCTTTGTGGTATATTGAAAATGTATCTGCTTTGTTCTTAATCTTTCCTTTTGTCTTACCACCAAGATGCGACTTCCTCTTCGTGTTACCTGGGCCGTGCAGTGCTCCCGATGCTGGTAACATAGGAAGTACCACACAAAATTCCTCCGGGATTACATTCAGTACAACCCAAGCAGCCTGCTTGTGTCTGGTAATTTCCATGCTATAAGCCACCCCCATGAATGAAAAAAAAAGAAGAAAAAAAAAAACAACACACAATCGGATAGCCAGCTGGAAACAAGGAAAATGTTCTACTGTTGCATGGCTGAGGACAGTTAATCTGGCAGCCGTAGTTAGTCGATGCTTAGCTGATAATGAGTCTCAGCAAATGGCCTGCATTCAATATAAACTTCTCTGTGTGTTTGAATGTTTCAGCAGTCCACAATATAGTTTAAACTTTATGCTTCTAATTTTACTCAATGGAAACCAGATGAAATGAAAACAGGAATAGTCAAAAGAAAACACTGCGTTTGAAATACAGGCCTGTGAGCAAGGAAAAACCCTGAATTTTTTCTAAACCCAGATGAGTCACTAACCCACTGCAAGACATGGTTAAATCACTTGAGTACTCTCCATCTTTTATTAAGCTCAGCAGGAAAAGAGCTTAAGTCATGATAAAAGTGACCCTGCAGCTGCGTTATTTCCTTGGGTAAATAAGCACAGGGTGGAAGATGCAGGGATTTCAGGACCAAACTTTGGCACGGGGCTCTTTGGCATGCCAGGTGAGCCGCTGTCCTGGTGGCTTTGCCTTGTTGTATTCTCCTCTACTTAACCATTGGCCATGATAAATTCGGCTGTATCTGTTGAGTTTCCTCTTTGTGGTGAGCGTGTAGGAGGCTGAATTTTGGTTCTCATGAAAGCGAGAGAGTGAACGGTAGCTGAGCATCGCGCGTGCAGGTGCCTCGCGAGCTGTCCAGTCATAACTGGGCTCTGCACCTCAGTTCGGACCCGAAACCACCCGGCTATTTATTTAAGGTCGAGCTGTGCCCACCGTGGTGCGACAGTCCTGAGCCATGTCGTGGTGTGGGGGTTGCCACAGAGTGACAAATCCATGGTTATCAATCTTATTTGCATGACGAGTGGAGATGGATCATTTTTTACACCCAGATCTTTAAAATGTCAGGATTAGATACTAGGGCAATTTAAATATATTAGCAAGTAATAAACAGAAATAAACCTCCTAAATGAATGAATTCTGGAAGCAGGCATGCCTGAACTGTTTTCTTCTTCAGTGAAGGACTTTTCATTCCTAAGTTCTGGCTCTTCGTTCAGACTTTGTCTTGTGAATTGGACCCAAACCTGACCAATAAATGCACCAGGCAATAATTTAAAAATCTTTGAGCAAAGAGAAGTATATCAAGGGATACAGGGAAAGGGAGTCTCTTCTGGTTGGTACCTCGTCATTTTTCCCCTTATACCTTAGGTAAATGTGCCTTTTAAGTGGCAAATGTTACACCAGCTTCAAGTTCCCTGTTTACTTTTTGAGTACTGGGACATTTTAATTCTCGCAGATCCATTTCCAGCACTCTCAGTGCAAACTGCCTGATTCCACAAGTATCTGGGAAAACCAGAGGGGACCTGCTGCATGAATATGCAAGTTATGCACAGTAATTAGGCCTGTCTTCTCCCTTGGAGGTTTTGTTACGAGATTTCTGGTAAAGTAGAAACCAGATTGGTCATGCTGGTAGTAATGGTGACTCACATATAGACACTTTCATACTTGAAACTGCAGCAAAGTGGTGCAATTTGCTGTGTCTGCACCTCCGGCACGATAAATGGACATAAACTGCCTAGGGTTACCCCATAAAGTTCTCAGTGAGGAGCTCCAGGGCACAAACCAAACAACAGTTTGGTCAACCTGAGACAGACAGAAAAATCTGCAGGGCACTTTTCTCCTTTCAGAACTTCTCTTTGGTTGACAGTAGCCTTAGCTGCTGCGTGGTTGAACAGATTTCAGCTGCAGCTTTGCAGGGATCTGAAGTGAAAGACAGCTCTTCCTACCATGGCAAGAACAAAAAGGATTGCCAGGGAAGAGCAGGCAGAGGAAGAGACAGCTTTGTTTGATTTAAAACAACAACAGAAAAAAAGAAGACACTTGGCAGGAGTCAAAACCTTGAAAAAATGGTTTGCGAAGGACTGACGCTAGCTGATATTGAAAGCGAATGGTGGGGCCCAGACACTCATTTCAGAAGGAAGCTGGTCAGGATCTCAGTAACCCCAGAGGGAGTCTGTACCAGAGGGAGGAAATGGCACCGGTGTGGGATTGACGCCTGAACTCTGCTCTGCTGTTGCAAACAGCACGGTTAGACTTGCTACATTTATTTTTTCTTTCTCGTATTGGGGTCCCCATGGTGTTGCGTGACAGAGAGGTGCAAGCTAAGGTCATGGGAGCAGCAAGCAGGATTTGAGTGCTTCAATTTTTTTTATCAGGGCAGGTGTTTTCTAGAGAACCACGAAGTGGTGTTGTGCGTGGGTCATACTGGAATCAGGCTGAGCCTGAGCCAGTAAATCCAGCTTCCAAAAATGCCCCAGACCAGTGCTGAACTCTCTAACAGGTCCGCTGAGCACTGTAACATCTATATGTGGATGAGTTTTGCCAGCGTAGTCTATCCAAAAGACAAGGTAAGCACAACGTTGGCCTTAGGAAAGTAAAAGCACTAATTTTACATCAGCTCTCTCTCCCCGCTCGGGGCTCCCAGCAGGCTTACAGTACAGCTGCGAATCCATCCTTAAAATTTCACTGGTAAGGCAAATCTCTGAAAGGTATTTCCTGCAACAAAAATATGTGTCTTGAGTAGAAGATTGTTTGCTCAGAGAAGCACAGGCAGGGAGCGAAGCGTGGAAAAGAACAGCTGGCAAGAGCAGTCCTGGGCCTCGTTGCACCCAGAAGAGCTGAGAGGGACTGGCGGAGACGGCGGCGTTTGAACTCCAAGCACGTCGGTGTTGTTGAGCTGAGTGTGGTTACTGAAAGCACACGCTGGTCACGGGCTCACAGGGCAGTACGGGTACTTAAGAGAAGCGTGTTGAGGTTAAATGCACTCCATCATCCCTTATCAGCAGCCTGAGATACGGAGCTGATGAAACCAGCGTGCTTGCTTCTCCTCTGGCTTGCCTCTCCCTTGTTTACCGTGTTTCCTCTAAACATCAGCGGATACCTCTCAAAGACCAGGATGGCGTTCATCAGCAACAGCTTATAAAAGAAGTGAAATAAGCTGCTAGCATTCTTTTCTGTCACTTTATTGTAAAACAAAGACTTAATATTCCTCATAACTTTCTGGTTTTAGAGTAGGAGTCAAAGCCCACTGCTCTTCTAGGCAGGGAAGGGGTGGTGGCATCAGGCAAGTGAAATCACAGCAAATGTGCAGGAGAAAGTGTTTTGACTGGAAGGTTTACTGCTTGTAAGGGTTTGTCACTGTTGAGAACTTCTAAAGAAGTCTAATTTCAAACAGCACTTTGGGAGAAAAGCAGTGAACCTTTGTGAACTTTTGGCTCCACTGAGGTCTGAAACACGGACGCAATTACCAGAGGTTTTTCCTTGTTCGTTATTATTTTTAGCTGAAGGTTCTTGCCTAGCTTCAGAGATTTAAGCATGTGTTAAATCTGCCTCTTCGCTAAAAAGGCTTTCTGGCAAGGGAGATTAATTCAGAAATTGCCTCAAATTCACAATTTGAGCTTCTGATCTTACAGCATGTTCTGTGCAACGGAGTTGTCATATTTGTGGGAAATCACTGCAGGCGGAGCACACCACCTGAACATGCAATTATGATGTTGTCTTTACCTAGCAGTTTATGTTCTAGAAGGGGTGCTATGCCGAGAATTTTGATGCAGAATAATTTTTAAAAGCTTGGGGCCATGGGTTAGGGAAGTTTTTGATTTGAAGAATGATTCTTAGTGACTCACCTGAGGGATTTCTCTTTATTGAACTAACAAGGGAAGAAAACATCGAGCGGTTCAGACTTCGAAGACCTCATCAAATTCCTGCTTCTGCTAAGGGGAATTTGATTAGGTAAGGGAAGGGGCTTCACATGATCCCGAAAGCTTTTGTGTTACTCTTGTTTCTTGTTAGTCCACTAAGTGGCCTTGTTCTCCTCACACTTGATCTATGCCTGACCTACGTGTCAGCAAACAGAAACTGGCTTTTGCAGCCTTTAAGAAAACCTCAGCCAAGTTTAATAAAGGCACCGCTAACTTGCAAAATATCCCTGTGTCTAAAGCCAGTTACTTGAAAAGAGATTTGAGATCTTATTAGAAACCATGGCAAACTTGGTGGGATCTTTCTGCCCAGCTAAAGGGTGACATTTTAGACTGCACAGAGTCTTACAAAGCTTCTGCGACTGGGAAGGTTTCCCCAAAGCCTGCTGTCTGGGTACATTTTGGGCCATTTTCAGTGATGTGCAGACATCTGCATTTCTCAGCATTAGATGAACCACTGAGAATCTTAATTCTGATGTTATGGACAAATTGATGTTGTGAGTGGTCTGTCCTTAGGAGGACAGACATTTTAGTGTTCGGTTTTTATTGTCAACTGGATGAATGATGCTGGAGATACTCTTGGCCAGTGAAAACACACTGACAAGGTCACATGCCGCCTATAAAATTCCGGTTGCTTTTAGATCCAGCTGACAGGCATCCTTTAGACTTGAATATTGCCGTGTAACCTTCCCAAGGACCTCCGGAGCTGAAATATTTGACAAGAAAACTGAAGCTCAACACCAAGGTCTTCCCTGCTCATGAATTTTTCATGTCTTTGTTTGAAAAATGCTAGGCAGTAAACCCCTCTCGTTATCTCTGCTGTAAGGCACAGTAATTAACATTCACACTGGGAAAAAAAAAAAAAAGAAAAACAACAACAACACAAAAAAAAATCTGCCTTGTTTCTGTTGAAGCTTAATTGCTTTGTTGATTTTATCTTTGGGGTTTGTGTGTGTTAGTGGATTGCCCCCACTCCCTTCTCTTCCTTCTTCCTCACTCAGCCCTTCCATCACAGATCCCTGCACAGTTCTCGTGGAGGTAAGCAGAGAGTAGACCATGGGCTGTGGTCAGGTCAGGATCCAGCCTGGAGCCCTACATCTTCCCATGAAGCAGGATCCCTTAACTGACGTTGCAGTTAGTTGCTATTATTAACGCGCTCATTAGTGCTTAGCTGCTGATGAACTGTTTTGTCTTGATGGGTTTAATGCAACCTCTCGTCTTACACGTGGCAGCCCAGGCTGAAACGCTCCTGTTCAGCGACGGCTCCATCCTGCTGTGCTCTTCCATCCTGGGTGTATATCAGATTGATACCCCGTGTCACAGTTCTGTTAAAAGCTCCATATTTGATGTTACAGTAGAACAAATCTTGTGTCAGAATAGGGTAGAACAGATAGATACATGCTGGCATGGAGCCAAATGTGCCTAGATCTCACACTGTTATCCCAATAAAATATTGTCAGCCTGAAAAATTATCTTGAGGAATTGTCTAAAGTTTATCTAAAGGCTCTTACAACGTGGAAAGTATTTCCCTGTCCTTAAAGGGAAATCGCCTTTAGTGGATGTGAGCCCGGCTGCGTTCCAGGTGTCGCTTTCCTTAGGGAAGGAGATCTGATGCTTCCCAGCTCTGATCTCCACGTCCTTGCCGTATGGTCAGGGGAGCAGCATGCACAGTACAACCACCGTAACCACTCATTAGTAAATATGACCAGAGAGAAGGCACACAAATCTGTACTACTCAGTCTTCCTACATGAGCTGAAATGAACTTTTCATCTTGTTAATGCCCCTCATTGCCTGTGGCAGCGGCTTTGGGTCAGTGTTGTAAGCTTTCGTAGAGGATTACGAAGACCAAATCGTCTGTGCAAGTAAGGAAATGTGCATGAAGCCACATTAGATTTGGAAGCCCTAGGGCTGGCAGAGACCAGGAGCCCTCGTGAGCCCTCCTACTGAGCCAGGGCCATCGTCACCCCCTCTCTGACTTTACTCCGCACACTGGACTTCAGTTCCCCAAGGCGTTTTTGAACTCCCCGGCGCTGGGAGCTGCGTTGCAGGTGCACGACAGAGGTTGCGGTGACCCAGGTGAGCTGGCGAGGAGAGCCCTTCCCTCTCCCACCTGGTGAACTGGGGCAGTGTGCGCTGAGCAGACGTGCTCGTGCAGTTCTCCAAAGTGCGTTGGTAGGGCTTATGTTACGTGCTATGGACAAACGTGATTGCAGCTGGTAATGGAAAGATGGCCGCATAGCCTGACTTGTTTTTTTTGGGTACGAAAAGCTCTGAATTGCACACAGAGGACAAATTATTGCACATTGTGAAGTAACACAATGGCTAGAACATGTTCATTGATATGATAGCAGGAGTGTAGGAATAGGTTAACCACTATTCAGCTCTCTGGCAAACTTTCCCAACCCTTAATTACTAGCTGCTTATCAATGAATATCTTAGCAATCTTTTTTTTTTTTTTTTTTTTTAATGGAAAATCCTGAATCTCATCCTTATTGCTGTTGAAAGGGAAATGAGTATGCTGATTACCTATATGCCAGTTGCTCCATCAATTCAATGTAGGAAAACAATTATGGTTTGGAAAATTTGCAGTTCATTTGCATTAAGAGAAAAAAATCTTTATTCAAAGATAATTACTGCTTAAGAATTTGCTACAAAAATACCAATGGATTTTTTCTTTTTAAATATTGTTTAATATTCATAATATGTTACGCTGAAGAAAAAAGTACGTATACCTATCTGTCAAAGGTAGAGCTGGTGAACAATAGATACTGTTCTGCATGGGAAGCGCAAAAAGCTTTAGCTAGGATAAGGGTCATTATCATCATTAGTATTATCATTTTATTCCTCCTTAAATTCTGAACTAAATTGAACTAAGACTTTTTCAACAGTTAAGAACCCGAGGGAGTTTAATTAACCCGTTAAAGAAAACTTCACTGCAGTGTTTAAGACTGATGAGAAAAAAAATGAACTTAATGTATTTTGGTTGATCAAAGCACTATCCGTGGTACAAAAGCTTCTGGACATCATTTTTTTAGCCTCCCCTAGATTTTGAAGAGCATTAAGCCTCTAAAAATGATAATTAATGTATGTCAACTCCCCCAGTTTCATTTTCGGGTGACTTTGAGCAGATGTAGTTCACATGTACCACCAGCAAGAGCTTCACCATCTGAACATTCATGATTTTATGAGATAAGCCCCTTGAGACACGATGTTTGGTTCCCTCGGGGTGACGTGTACCCACGAAGTGACTCAGATGGAAGGCTTGTAGCTGTTACACTGACTAAACTTTCTCTCCGTGGTGGCACCGAGGCTGTCACATCAGTGGGCGGCGCGCCTTGATTGGCAGCGCCGCTCTGAAGGTCGTTTTGCTCAATGTATTCAAAGTGAGACAGATGTGGCTTTTTTTTAGTTCTTACTCTGATTAATTGCCTCATTCAATTTCAACTCTATTGCAGTTAAACATTAATTCAGTAGGACTTAATAATGTATTCATTTATGATCTTGCTTGTGCATTAATGACAATGATTTGCTGTTTTTTTAATTATAGGGATCCATGCAATGCGTATTTTACATCCACTTACAGGAAAATGCTATACACTCTTGTTCTTTTATGTCAGATAAATTAAACACTCAAAGAAGTGCTGAAGTACTTTATGAAATATTTCATTCTAAATATTTGCTGCAAAATATGTACTGCTACAGATGTCGGCTTTAAAAACACTTGGAAAAGATTTGTACATACCTAGGGATTACATCTCTTCATGCATTGTGTGAGTAATAGTCCTAGACCTCTACAAGAGCACACTACAGAAAAATGTGCATCCCGCTTAATCAGAAAGTGCCTTTGTTTCATTTCAGCACTAATTGGAAGGTTTGCTTTGTTTGGGATTCCTTCTGTTTCAGTTCTTTCCAGTAATTCAGGCTCTGTAGGCGTGATGTGGTTTCTGTGTCATGACAGTAAGCCTTCAGCCACCGGCACCTCCGGCCGAGCCCTGCTCTCCTGTCCCCCAAACACTTTCTGAAGTCAGCTCACACAGAATTCGCTAAGCTTGAAGTGCAACTGCATTGCATCTGTAGAGGCTTTACGTCTACATGTTTTTTGCATTACTTGGGCTTCCCTTGGTCACGTTTCTTATTCCAGAAAGCACAGAGCAGTACAAAACCAATTTTCATTCTCTAGGCCTTCACGTGTACTTCTGCATCTAGAAGGAGATCAAAAGTAAATATTCACACGCTGAGTATTTTGTTGTTCTCTGCCTGCTGTCTTCGTACTTTTCATCTTCACAGTTATTTCAGACCGAAGGGCAACTAACCATAGCGTGCAGGCTGTGCTCCCCCAGATGCAGTTATCCAGCCTTTTGTAGAACCTCCGCTGAACGAGAGCCCCCTCTTCTCCGTGTGGCACTGGGCATGGCTGTGTCCTGGTACTCCTGTCTTAATTCAGGCATGGCCGGAGCAGAAACTACCAGTGTGCCTGGTAATCCTTAGCTGGTTACCAGGCTCGGCGTTAACGCTGCTCCTTGACTGCACGGATGTCATTTTCCTATGGTCGCATTAATACTACACATGGTTCCTGCTAGCATAATTACTTAGTGTAGCTTGAAAGGTCTGATCACCTACAGCTAAAATGACACTTTAATAGGGATTACAGTTTTCCAGCTCAAGTGTTCGGTAGCTTTAATTAAGCAGGAAAAGGCCAGATCAGTAGCAGAGTCAACATCTCTCTGCTGGGCGGCATTCTGTTCTGATCCCAAGCTGTTCCTTGGTCCCACGCAGGTGATGTATTGGGATGGCCTTTTTCCTGCACATAATTTTACATATTCTGCTATTTAAATATCTATATATCTGATGCTGCAAACACCATGTTGTTCATCTCTGCTAGATTTCAGTCCTTCTCCCTGCCCTGAAGTCCAGTTTAAAAATTTCAGATGAAACCTAGGGAGGAATTTCTTCTTTTCCCAGAGAATTTCACTCTCTTTTCCAACTCTCCAGTGTGAGGCTACATGTTTTGTTTCCCTTGCACACCTCAAAATCGGCATTTTTGTTCATTCTTATTATTGTAGATCTACTCTTGGGAAGCTATTTGCTTACGTTTAGATTTTAAGGTTTTGTTTCAGCATATATTTAAGAGCTCCTGAGCTGAGATATCTATAGCTCACGAGTCGATGGGAGTATTTCTGGTGATCATAGAGGGAGGCGAACCAATGTCTTTCAAATAATTACCAGCTATATCTGTCTTAAATATCTTCACTGGGGCCTTGAATTCTCCTTCTCTCTCTCTTTTATACATTTGTTTATCCACTTGAAATTTAAAGCCTTTCTTAGCGTCTCAGGGGTTCCTCAATCTTCGGGCAGTTAGTTTAAACTTCTGCACAGTTTTTTATTTACTGATCTGGATTGCACTGGGGCACCAACCAGCCTAATCCAGAAATTCTAATTAGCACTTCTCATCTTCAAAGCATTGTACAAACGTGAACTAATCATATATTAATCATGCTGAATTTTATGTTGGCTTATGTATTCTCTCTCATGTGCTGTGCATTACAACCTGTCATATTATGAGCCACAGTATTTGAGAGATAAATCCAAGCTCTTCAGCTTTCTGTTCTTTGGAAGAAAGGCAATTGTCCAAAAATAGCTACTACTCCTTTTCTCCGTTGTCCTTAACATTTGATACTATCATTTGAAAAATGAGTATCCTTATTTGTGTGGATTGTCCGATGATGATTGCCCTGATCCATTTAGTCTGATTTCTGCTTATTCTGATTGTTGATTCACTTAACTGTTTTCTGTCATTATGTGGGTTCTGGAG
Organism: Anas acuta; assembly: GCF_963932015.1. Classification (NCBI taxonomy): domain Eukaryota; kingdom Metazoa; phylum Chordata; class Aves; order Anseriformes; family Anatidae; genus Anas; species Anas acuta. The sequence continues at coordinate 11,515,342 of NC_088995.1, read as the reverse complement.
TTGCTAAATAGCATGTAGGCTTGGCTTAATTTAAAAACAAAAATAATGTGTAGTGTTTGTGCCAAAATTGATTCTTCTTCTTCACTAAGCCTATTTAATTAATTTGGAATCTCCGTCTCTCTCCTTGCTATTTGCTTCTAAATAAAATAGTAAGAAGTTGTTAGGACACCAGTAGTGGATCATGTAAAAAAGCATTAGTGCAATGCTAAGGCTGTCTGCTCTAAATGCAACCCTGTTGCTAGCACAGTGCTTCTGATTCACGTCTTGTCAGGTACGACCTAACTACAGAATCTACTAAAAATAAAACCACCGTAGGTTTATTTTTAATAGCTACTCCTTAAGGAAAATTAGCAAATTTAATTGTGAGGAAAATTAGCGAGAGAGCATCTAACAAACTGTTCTGCTATCACACTGCAAGGTGAAGATGTAGGGCCCAGTCCTATGGGATGGGAGCTCCATCTTTCCCCACCGTCTGCAGCTCACTGCAGGAGCTGTGATGGATTTGCAGACTTCCAAGCGATCTTCGTGGAGCAGAGCTGAGCACCGTGGGTCTGCAATGGGCGGTGAGCATCCGAGGTGCAGGGGTTTGGTAGATGCTCCAGGAGCCTCTGGTTTCCAGGTTGCTGAGTGTTTTAGAAACTTGTAATTCACACTGGCTGTGCTCAGAGGATTATTTCTGATACAAACCTCTATTAACTCTATAATGGTGTAATTTGTTTAGACATTACCATGCTAATTATGTGTTAACTTTCCATACTTACCATGTACTATACCTCCCAGAGGAAAATACCGTACTCAGAACAAAAATGATTTATAGTTCACACACTTAAAGAAAGCATAAAACTTTAGCATTAAACTTGCGCATTAAAGTGATGTATCTTCCTAGTAACCAAAATAAATGCTACTGTGTTGCTGCTGTAGGAATTCTTCAGTCAACCTTGGTTAGTTAGTTGAAATATGTTAGAATGATGGTTCCCACTTAGGTATTTCATTTGTTTGTCATTTTTTTTAGAATGGAAAGCTGAGAACAGATTGTGCTGAAAACTTCTGTAAACTAATAGCAGAATGTACAAAAACATCTGAGTGGACTAAGGTTACAGATACACTCGTATTTTAGAGAAAAATACATTTTTTTGGCATATAATGACTTCATTCTGCATTGCTTGACGTTACTTTAAATCAGATTAGTAGAGTAAATGAGGAAATACACCTTGTTTTATGACATTTATCATGCATGTCATTGTCCTTTGAGATCATCAGATAAGCAAATAAGTGATTTCTCATTTCTTATTTTCAGTGAGTAATGTTAAAGTATATTATGCATCACTACTTGTTCAGTGTCCTTTATTAAAAAAGGAGAAGCACAGAGCTTTAATGCAAGCTAACCAGAAAGTTGTTGAAAGAGAGGGAACTTACTTCAAGCAAATTTTTCATGAAAAGTGAATATCATTACACATTTTCATCATCAATTCTTAACAGGGCATTCTCAAAACAGGACTGTGTGATGAAAGATGCATCCTTGCTACCCTCCAAGAGAAAAGAAAATGGAAGCACAGAATTATGTAGAAAAGTGTTGAGTTAGAGTAAACTCAGTCATTGCTTGCACTTGTCTTCCAGCCACTTCACTGCTGCCAAAACTTCCACTGCAGGAGGAGCAGAGAAAAAGAAAAATCTATTTTACCATTAATACTTGTAATAAAATTAACAGGAAGTATTTTATTAACTTGTGATGCAGTACAGGAGTACCTTTATAGTGTCGCTCATGGAGAAAGAGCCAGGGCAAAGAAGCAACCATCTAGCAAAGGTGGCTTATGTGCAGAGCAGTGCCTCCTGTTCTGCTTCGCTAATGGTAGCTATGGTAACCCCAGGACATTAACTTATGCAGTGATTGCAAGCCGTGAGCATCAAAGCAAGTAATTAGGGAGACAAATGGGAAGTCTTGATGGATTCTTCCATCAAGATCAAAGCTTTATATAAGTTTTTCATTAATTTGGAAACAAGCACTGAGATGATTTGTGTGTTATATTAGGCTATCAATGAAAATCGGGCCCAAAGCTAGATTGTTTTCTAATTTTTCAAGGAAGGGCCACTCAACCCAGTCAAAAACCTTTTTAATAGCAGTGATAGTAAATCAGGATTGCACTACTTGAATCAGCCCAATGAAGTATTCGGCATACTTCTAGATGTTTTCGTCAGAACTGTGATTGTGCTAGACTTAAGTTATCCTCAGCATTACCAGGAACATTAACTGTCACTCAAAAAAAAATAACAAAGCAATATTTAATTATATTGCTTTGTTTCTAAGCACATGTTCCTAAAGATTCATAAGAATAGTGGGATTTGCTCTCACTATATTCATATCAAGAATGGAAAGTTGCTGGTTGAAAATTAATGACCCGTGCTGTGCAGATGCTTTGAACAGACGATCTGCGGTCCCTTCTGGCCTTGTACTCCAGGAATCTGATCTAGAAGTTAAAAGGGAAACTTCAGCCTTAAATATGCTAGCCTGTCTTTGTTGATTAGAGAGACTGAGTAGTGTAAACCCTGTGGGTGGCATGAAGTCCTCAAATAATAGGGAGATAGTAAGTAGTCTGAAGCAACAATGAGTGTATTTATGTAAACCTTTGGATGGGCAAGTTCTCTCTATATAGGGAGTTCACAGTGAATTTGGAAATACCGTATTTCGTATTTTCCCTAAATGCAAGCATTTCAGTAACTGTAGGTAGTATTTCCCTATGTCCAAGATTTACTTTTCTGAAAAGTAACTTCTGTAAATCGGGCAGGAGTTTTCCAAATCAGTGAAACTTCCACAGCACTTCACTGAGTATGGAGCTTCATGTAGGATACTGCAGTCGTCCCTAGAGCATCAATAACTTCATTTTGTTGGGATTTTGCAGCAGGCATTAATATTTGGGTTGGGCTTTCATTTTAAATTGATGAGGGAAAAAACTATCTCCCTTTTTTCCCTTCTTGATAACGCAAGCTTCTTTTTAGTAACTTCAAACACCCCAATTCTTCAGTTAAAGGCGAATTAAGCTTTCCTGTATTTCAAATTAGCTCTCTGAGGGTGGCATCAGCTCTGTTTCTTTTATGTTTAAGTCCCAGTTCTTTAATCTGTTTCTAATACATTCTGTTCAGCAATTTTGCATTTCTGTTTTAGTGGAAGCAATGCTGATTAATTCCTTCTTATGACATCTGTGGCTGCATCCTAGATTAAACCTACTCTAATACAGAGCCTATCATTAAGTGTTAAATATTCTTGCAAGGCTACTTAAATTAGATTCAACATCAGTGGATCATTTAGTAGAGAGTCGTTAATTCTCCATCTTACGGTAAGGCCACATTCTGGTGATGCTTTTAATCACAAGATTATTGAGGTATGATTTGAAAGGGATATGCTGCCCATATTTTGCCTTTGGGCAAATTATGAAAGGTCAAGTTGCCAAGGAAACAAAACTAAGATATCATTACTAATTCCTGAGTCCAAGAGTTGTCTTTCCTGATCATATCATTTGCTCAACATACATGCTTAGAAAAGATACCAGTTAACAGTATCTCTGCCATTTAGTTTCACAGAAAATGGCTTTATAACTCTTGGTCTTCCAGATAGTGTTCGCAGTGGTGATAAGGCTCACCAGAATACTTTGCCTCGATGTAACTCACCGATTGATTGCTTTGATAGCTTACAGACATGGTAAATATTTTTCCTGATTTTTAGAAGGGAAAATAAGAAAGGGGAGGGTTAGGATTTACATATTCAAGGGTAGCTGCAAAGTTAAGATGTTACTGGTTCTGACTGTCTAATTTGCTGCTCTTAGAGAGTGCTGATGTTCATAAAGTGAAGAGCACTTGATAACACAACTTCATTAAGGCACCTCAAGTTTAACACTTGGAATCATAAGGCCCTGATTTATTTTTTTCTGGTCCTAAGTCAGGCCAGTGGCAGAGCCAGAAAGATCTCTCCAGTATTTGCTGCAATCCCTGCTCTATCCCTGCTTTTTTTTTTTTTTTTTAGAAAAAAACACATTTCCAAATTTCCAATTCTCAGCATTACAGGACTGGCTCCAGTGCAACGAAACCTGTACTGAGTAGTAAAATGCTGTAATGGACCTCTTCCTGTCCCTATCTCCCATCCATAAATACGCATGTGTATGTATATAACATGTGTGTATGTCTTTGAGTCCAATTCCTTGTCCTTCCTTCGGAGAACTTGTGAAAAAGGAATCGTTTTATTCCCTGTAGCATCAGCATCTGAGATTATGGTTGATTCTGCCCCTAAATTTCCATTCTGAACTGTGCTGTGTCGTAGGCCACTGCATAATGAATACGACCCTGCCAATCAAGACACTCTGTTTTATATCACTTATTACTAAATTGAAAATGGTGTTTTACTACAGCAATAAAGGGCTGGTACAGCATGAGGTACATTTTTATACAACTCTATGAACTTTGTCATTGAAAACATTATAGCCTTGAATTTGAGAGCACAGTGGAAGGCAATATAATTTGATTACCTATATTAATCAAGTAGAGTACAACATATAAAACCAGTAATGCATAAGTCTGACTGGAGCCAGATAACCCTCTTGTGCATCTTAGAAAGATTTATTTTCAGTAATATAATTCATTTGACATGAAAGTATCATAATTGCAGTTGCTAGGAAAGATTTCTTTCTTTCCTTTTTTAGGGAAAAAAACTATCATGCTTTCAAGAGCAGCTTGTTCTTTTAAAGCTCTGCTTACTGAAAACTGAAAACAAAGATTTGTTTTTGTAATTGTGGCAATTTTTCATTAACCAGCTCAGCTAACAAAGTGGTTTGTTTTGAATACCATTTCTGCTTCATAAATAAGCGTGTGTTAGGTGTGAATTAAGAAGAAATTTATTTTAAATGGACATTGGTCAGGAACGGGACCTTGCCGTTCTCAACATGTGCTGCTAAAAGCTGGCCAGCAGCTGAGCTTTTTGTTTTCTGGGCAAGTAGATTGCATAAATGCCAAGGAGAACTTTCCCATACTCAGCTCCTTTTGATAGTTAAAGACACCTAATGACTTTGCAGTCCATGAAAACCCATCTTATTATTATATGTGCAGTAGCGAGGCGTACTAATAATGGTATTACCATGAATTGCTATTTATGCATTTTATTGCTGTGTATGGCTGCAAACCAGGCATGTGCGTGGGTTGGCATCTCACAGCTGATAGAGCAAAAATCACAACAGGTTCAGAAAGGACTCCTGACTGTGCCGTACCTCCCGACAGAGTGGGAAGAGCTGTCTGCTTAACGCATAGGCAAGGTATTTTCCATTTATTTAACCCGACTTCACATTCAGCTTTGTTTACCATTATCTACTGAAAAATGAAAAGTTTATGTAATTGAATGTACTCTCACTCCATGACAAATACACACTGGTTTGTTCCATCTAATTACGAGCAATTTTATCATTGTGCTAACAGTGCTGGTTACTGATTAAAGGCGATAGAGCTCATACCCAAACAGACAGTGTTTGTCGTCCCATCTCATTACTGGTCCGCAGTGCAGGAAGTTGTTTTCTCCCTTCTTGTTCTTCGGTCTTCTATTCTTTTCGTCTAATTTCCCCTCCTGTTGAGATGTTTTCCTCTTTCTTTTATTCTCTAATCACTGCAGTCTGGATTAGCCATACAGGGGGCTGTCACTGCTGCAGAAAGACTTTGACGTGATGGAGCTTGAATTCACAGATGACATCTATCCACACATCTAAGCCTTGTTGCAACATTAGTCCTGGAAGAAAAACACACATTAAAAGATTCTGCAGTGATAACAGAAAGGATAGATGGCCTCAAGCCTGTTGGGAAAGTTTCAGGACAGTTCAGCAAAGGATTCTTGTCTTGGTGTCTTTGGATGTGTACTGCCAGCCCTTGGCTTGATCTTTGGGGTTGCTGCTGGTCAAACTACCTCGCAGTCTGAAAGCAGAAATGAGGTAGCAGGCACCTTCTTGTAAATCATTACACGTGCATCAATCAGTGACATTTTGAGAGCTGACAAGAACAAATGAGTAACTCGGGGGGGGTTGGAAGAAAGGAGCAGATGTACTAATGTAATGGGGAGCCTTTACAATTTCACCTGAAATAGCAAACTTATATATTTTTAAATAGCTTAGTGTTTGTCATTCAGTGGTCCGAAGAACTATTTTCCATGTAATGGCATAGGCCTTGAAACTTCTCTATTTAGCTTTGTCATGACATAATTCTGTGAAAGTGAATAACCCTCTGTGATATTCTCTAATTGAATTAGCTTGCAGCCTCTGCTATATTCTTTAGATTATATTGAAGACACCGAAATGTACGCCCTGGGCAGTGGTTGTCCTTCGTTCCCAACTAGTACCTACTTTAGCATTTTTAAGATCTTAATGGAACAAAAGGAAAAAAACAAACAAACAAACAAACAACATTGTATTATTTTTAATGGCTGCTGCTGGAGATTTCCTAGTTCTTGGAAGTTTTGAGGTGTTGTATATTTTTTTTGGTTTGTTTTGGGGGGTTTGTGGGGTTTCTTACATCTTGTTTTCTAAATCTTTTTTATTTCCATCTTGGTGAATTTCTTTGTTCCAGGGTAGCTTGCCTCTGGGGACGAGGGGCATCCTTCCCTCAAGGTTTATCCTAAAAGCAATGGTTGAAGTCTTCAAGCACATGCTCTGAGAGTTTCCTTGGAGGAATAGGTCTTCTGTAGATATCCTGTGTTGTGCTAAGTCCTTTGCCAAATCTGAATATTAATGTTCAATAATGCAGACATTAATGGTAAATATTGTAAGGGTTGTATTTTTTTAGCCACAGCATAAACCCTGCTATGAGTTAAATAGCAGTGTAATTACTTAACATTAATTAATATATTCATTATATATAAGTACTGTAAATCTTGTTCTTGACAGGAACTTCCCTTCTTAATAGCTAAGGTGTTACAAACCAAAGCAGCTGATTCACACAAGCTTCCGAAACCCACTGAATTAAAAATGAACCATACCTCATTTTACTGGATTACCATATGTTGAGAACACAGTAGGTGTTCACAGTAGTTCTTTAGATTGTTTTCCAGGTCCAAAGCTACTGAGTAGTCTGCTAAAAATAATATTACATGTAGCATCATACGGATATGTTTCAAGATGTGTAACCTGTCACCTCAGCTTCACCACGGCTGAATTCAAACCGACTTCAGCAGACTCATCCTGACAGTTCCGAATAAATGGCTACAAGACAAGGTGGAGGTTTTCTTTCATACTTAAATGATGCCAGATTCTGGAATTCATCCCCACCTATGAGTTTTCCTGTTAGAAATTTCTGGGAGGCCAACATTTGAATGGAAAAATCTGTGTAATATTTTGAGAGAAACTTCCGAGCCATCGGGTGGATGTCTTCATGCGTAACCCGGTGTGTTCGTCTTTGCTACACCACTCGGACTTGGAGGGAGAAGTAAGAGGAAGGAAGTTGACAGCATGGGAAAGAGCAAAAATGTGTGTGTGTGTATATATGAAATTAAATGTATAAATGAAATATAGTAAACAGTCATGTGAATCAGCCGTTACAAATCACAGCAAGTTTCATAACCAAAAATCCATCACCCTCATTCCGGAGGGTGACTATTATTAAGCAGGGTACTAAGGTATTAAGAAATGCTTTTCCTACTGAGTTCCATGCTGAAATTTCCTTCAACCACTTCCTGCAGCTAATAAGGGTTCTGCACTGAGGGAAGACAGCCATGCATGTTCTCCACTAAATAAATATGTAAATGAAACTTCCAAACAGAGTTACATACCGTGCAGCCAGAGAGCTGAGAATAACTAAATGGTTTCCATTAGAGCAGGGGTACTTTAACAAATCCTGTTATTTTGTAGTGGCTGAGTACTTTTTGGTGACTCCATAATGACGTGGGCACGGCATAGAAGTGGACTAGATTTGTAGTCCAAATAGAAGAAGAAAACTGATGTTTATAGTAAGTGGGAAATTACTAGACAGTTCATTATGGTTTAAGTGGCTTTTGGCTATATCCATATTAAGTCCTAAACTCCTTAATTTTAAAGAAGGTTTATAACCCCCCCTCCAAGCTGCAGCAGCCTCTCAGTATTGTAAATAATGGCTGTAAGCCACTTTTCTTCTATTGGGCATATCCTGTCTAGGCATCCTTGCACTAAGCAGAAGTAGAGTTTCTCTGTGCTGTGCATCACTGTGAATCCTCTCGCAGTTTCTGCTCCTCCCTGAACCACAGCAGCCGTGGCAGTGGGGTCCTGGTCACTCCAAGGCAGGAGGCTCGTGGTAAAGGGGAGGCAGCAAGGCAAGAGGTCTTTTGCAAGAAAATGGGGTTAGTCATAGCTTAAAACTGTAGAATAGGAAAGTAATGGATGTTTCTCTATATCCTTGGTGAAAACCTATATACAGCACTGAAGCTGTAAGGTCTCTTGGTGTCTAATGAAAAGAACATGAGTGACAGCTTAGACAATGCCCGGGGAAGGGGAGAATGAAAGGAACTTGTGGGCGCTTCAGAAGAGGGACAAACTGCTTCTGTGTTCTTGTTGGAGTCTCCATTTCACAAACTGGTAAAATGCAGTCGAGCCGTCCAACTTTGCAGGCGCTGACCTTTCAGTTACCCCAGCATGGTTGTGGGACTGCACCGCCAGACCTGTGTGGAGATGAGCTGAGAGATACGGGGGCGGAAAAGCTTCGGTTCATTATCTGCTTGGTACTTGCAAAGTCTGGGCTAATTTTTGCCCATAATTCACACACTTGTTGGTATAAATGTAGGTGTTGTAAGTGAAAATGACCTCGTGCATTGTGCAGTCTCTCTCTTCATAGGCCGCTATGGGCTGAAATTAACCGTAGGATTGTATGCATGCGGCTGGCTGGCTGTGGGTTTCCCAAATCATCCATCCCACGGGTACCAAAATTCTCTAAGTGTGGATATAATGAGTCAATCACGATCAGTAAATTGACTTGAAGGCAGCTATATCAACCTACGATTAAATACTTAGAAAGAGCCCAAATAGAGAGAGAGATTATATATAGAAAGAGATATATAGTATGAACATAGATAGCTCTATTTTTTTTTAAGTGTAGAATAGAAAGATGGATTCTGGAAAAGACATCCTTAAATCATTCAGAAATTATAGAAAATCATTGTACTGGTATATTAAGGTCTAAAGTAGTGGGTGAACATGATAAACCAGCCAGAAAGGCTCTCCTGATTTGGAACAAGCGTTGCTGTGTAGATGGCATGAGATGCAGACTTTCCTATTTTTAATCAATGTGTTTCTATTAAACACTTAATGTAGCAGCACTCAGCTGTATAGACTCCAGTAGATGTCTGCATTATGGAAAGATACTTCTACCTTTCTACTTTGGAGGCCGCAGTAGGGGAAACCTGGTGGCTCTCAACCTTCTTTCAAGATGGCTCTCTCACATGAACTAGGTTATTCTTAGGCCTGGCTTGAAAGCAGGTAACTGTAGATATTTCTTCACAGATCTGAGGGAATAATTTGTGATTACCCCCTTTATTTTTTTCCAAAAGTGCTTTCCATGTATAGGTGTAATAATAAAGAAACCATTTTCAGCATAAAAGACGTGCTTGTCAAACCACAGCAATGATTTTCCAGTTGCTGGCTTTTTTAGTTGTGCAGCCTTCTAATATTTCTGCTTGAATTCTTTCACGACAGAAGCAAATGAAAATTACACCGTGGTTTTTAGGTCTCTGTTCCCTGATTTTTGCTTGTCATGTCATGAACTTCTTCGAAGCAGTGAAATGGCAGCCCATCTCCCTGAGAGCTCCAGACAGATTTCTAAAGTTGTCTTGTTAACAGCTTGTCAGAAACCTACATTTCAGTCTCGCTGAGTTTATATCATGCAAAAAAAAAAAAAAAAAAAAAAAAAAGTTGCTGGAAATTATGATTTTTACAGGTTCTGACATTTTTCTAAAGAACTGAAATGCTCAAGGCTGCTGTCTCCCTTAACAGGCTGTGCTGTTTTGGGTAATATTCTGCGTTGCATCAACTGAACATCAGAGCAACATTCAGTTTCTTCCCTTTAACATGTTCTTTGAATTATTTAAGGTGTTTTGATGTTGGCTAGAATTTGTAACAAAGTCCTCCAGCTTTTATCCTAAAAAATCAAAAAGGTTGAGATTTTTTCCTTTCCCTCCCTCCGTCTTCTTCCTCTTTCCCAGCCCCCTCGCCCCCCCACTTTTAATAGATCCTTGCCTGGATCATCAGGGGACTTTCTTTTATGTTGTACAGCATGAAATGACTTAGTCAGGGTCTTCCTGATTAATTTATGAGTGCTAAGGAAAAGGGAAGGGGGGGAAAAGCAGTCCTTGAGGGATTGACCCTAAGCTGCAGCAGATCAACTCAATTTTATGGAATGAAAAGAGACTTAAACAGTATTTTTAGCATCGGTTCTTCGGCCCTCAGAGGCAGGGAAGCTCCCCGTGTCGGGCAGGCTGAGGCAGGGCGAGAGGGCCCCACCTCTCCGGGCAGCTGATGGAGATGCGTTCGGCTCTTCCGAGGCACCGAGCACGTCTAGAGTTAAAGCTGTGGCAGATTGGTGGATTAATGTGCTCTGCCTCCAAGGGACAAATGCTCTTTTTTTTTTTTTCTTCTTCTTTTTTCCCTCCCCCTTGCTCCCTCCTTCCCTACCCTGGGCTTGCAGATGACAGCTGTTGGTCACTTAACAAAATGTCCTCTTGATTGCTGCTTCACAACAGGGGCCCCCTCAGACCAAACAGCACATAGCCCGTACAATGCATCACTGCCCCTCAAAATTAGTTATAGTGCTCAGGGCTATTCTCGGCTGCCATAGCTAATACTCTCTTGCTGTTCTTCTCCCTCCCCCTCTGCAGACAAAGGCTCAGCCTATACATCTGTAGTGCTCATAACCTCCCCCTTCCCCCAGCCAAATGCTGAGGAGAGAAAGGGAAAAAAATGTATAAAAAAATATAAAAAAAAAAAAATTGCTGCCCTGAGGCTCAATCTGTTTCGTACAGCTCTACCCCAGCACTTGGAAGCCCGAGCTGGTCTAGCCATAGGGAGGCCCTGACTCATTTCATCAAACTGTCAGGGAGGCAGTGGAGCTAAGAGGGCTCTGCTGCCTGGGGCAAGTTCAAGTCAACATTCGATTTCCGTCCTCCCCCCGGTCCCCGCCTCGCGCTTGGACACTTTCTGCGCTCTGGATCTCAACTTCTCCCCGAGCCGCAGCAGCTCACAGCTTCTTGCCAGGAGGAAGGACTTGTGGGACCTTATAAAGGACACAGTGGCAAAATTGCTGCAATAAATCAGTGGCCCTCTGACACTTGGCGGTAGCTTAATGTTTTGGCACTTTCTTTCCTGTGTATGCCTCAAGTCCCATTAGCAGGCTTTTCTGTCAGTCTGGCTCATGATAAAACTCTCTCTTCCTATCATCTTAAGCAAGCCCCTGCAGACATGAATCTGATGCCAGACTTAATAGGAAACAACACCCTCCCCCTGCACACACAAGCGCGCATCCATACGCGCTGCTGCTGCGAGCAGCTCCCGGCAGCTCACGGGAACTTAGCTCAGCAGACGGGGCCAGGGGGTAGGGCTCTTAAAAATACTCTCAATTTTACTTGTTCCTTTAAAAGAAGCATTAACAAACCAAGATTTAAGCCTGATGCTTCCCCGAGCCTCTGTATTAAAAGAAAACTCAGTAACTAAATATGGTTGGAAATAATAAGAGAGCAGTAAACATAGCCATCCTCTGGGACTGAGTGGGTGTGTAGGCTCCGTAGTATCTACACAGTTCACATATTTTATGTAACTTCTGCATATATATTCTACCCTTCCAGTTTGCATTGTAATATTATAGACTGTATAATTAATATTTTGGGCTCCTTTCTGCTGGCATCTTCCCCACACAATGTTATTGGCAGGTAGACTGGTTAGGTTGCCTGTCCCTCCAGGCTGGAAACCATTTTTTTTCACAGGTCAGCTGAGATGTCTATCACTCTCCTTATAAGCATAATGTAAATAATAGCTGTAGGTATGTGTGCAAAGAAAAACAAGTCTTTCTGTAAGCTGTTTAGGCAGGAAGGTGTAACTTCTGTGCTGTACAGTGGCTGGCACAATGGGGCCCCGTAGCCTTGAAGCCATGTGGGCACAACCCAGATCGTAAACCTCTGGGTTTGGGTGGAATAGGAGATACAGCATTCATGTAACTAAGCTGTGGTGAATTCTGTGCATTTCTCAAAAGTTTGGAGGGTGCGGCCCCATTTCAGAGTTTCTCTGCACCTGACGACATAACACTGAAATGCTGCCAATCTTGTTGCAGCCTTGCAAGACTTGGATTGTTTTTGTTTTTGTTTCTTAGAGCTCTGGTTCCTGGCATGATGCAGCTATGCGAGAATCTGATTTCATGTTAGTCAATGGAGTAGCTTTATTATGTGAAAAAAAACTGGCTGATCTGGAAGTTAAAATGTTGAGGGCAAACAAAAAAGACCCAAAGGTTATTTTCATGGTTCCTAAACACATCAGAAAACAAGATCTGGAATCTGAATACAAACAACTTTACTACACACCCTGCCATTTTCTGAACAAGTGCCTTCAGGAAGAGCCCTGTGCCAATGGAGGTGTCCCCAAACACAGAACCTAAATGCATCTCTAAATGCATCTTCTGCAGATGCTGTTGTTTGTTTGTTTGTTTGTTTGTTGATGTTGATGTTTGTTTGTTTTGTTTTGTTTTTAAATCTGTGCATAACTTATCCCAGGCCTGCTCCCCTGTTGTGCTCAGCAAATAAATAGCTAAAAGCACACTAGAGCAGTGTTAGTCACCTGGAAGCTGCAGTAGAGGCAGGGGTGACACTGCCAAACACCTCTGACTCGGGGTCCACCAGAAGGCCCCTGCTGGGGAGATCACAAACCTCTGTTGTACCTGTTGCTGTTACTTGGAGAGATCTAATTTATGCTGGTGTCACATGAACCATAGTGGGCAACTTTCCGTTTCCTATTTCAGCTGAAGCACATTTGGGATGAGTGCTGGGTTAGGGGTTTGGTTTTAGGTCACTGCAGGTGTGCTGCTGGTGGCACCTACGTTTCTGCAACAAGAAGAATCTTCTCCAAATACACAGTTTCCTGTGTTTTACACTAGCCACAGTCCAGTGTAGTCCATCCCTTTTTTCCCGGTTGAGATGATTTGCACAAGCAAGTACTGGAATGCATCGTAACTCCGTGCCTAGTGGAAAAGTCATGATGGAGGAGGCCACAGGGTCTGGCCTGTGCACATGGGAGCCCTGTCCCTAACTCCACAGGTCTTCTTTACAGCGCACTGGGCCGATCCTACCCGAATTATATGTTGTTCCTGCTTAACTCTACCTCACAGGAGGCTTTTTTCTGACTTGAATCCGTCACTGCAAGAAATTGTTTCCAAAAAGCGGCACAATTAGGGGTCGGCTTTGCAAACATTCTTGGTGGCATTGAGAGGCAATTGGCACAACCCAGTGAATAATCCTTTTACAAGCCTTTATGAACCCGCCACAATGGCTGTTTACAGTTTCGCTTATAGACCAGGAGTGTTAACAGGCCTTTAGAAAAATTCAGGTAATTGAAGCTTTTGTCTTTCAATGAGCCCCCATAGCTGTCAACAGTTGCCATTCTCCACATTTTCTTTAACTTTTTGTTTTGACAAGGGCTTTTGTCCCTCCACAGCAGCTGCGTGGGAGGTGGGCCGTGGGGCCAGGCCGCATTCCTGTGGCAGCAGCCAGCGGCCTCGGCCGGGCCTCGGCTGGGCCTCGGGCCTCCTGCTCTTCAGCCCGGAGCGAGGCGTCTTTTAGAGACGCCCAGAAAATCCTCTGGGTCAAACTAAAGTTTCTCCTATGACTTCATTATTCATTTAAACTTCCTGGCCATACAAAACATGAGCGGCAGCCTCTCTTTGTTGACCCAGGGCTTGACTGGGGAGGGAGGTGGAGGCGAGGAGAGCGGAGAAGCGAGGGTGCAAAGATACTTCAGGCTGTTACCACAGAAACTGAACCAGCCCATTAAAATTTGCTCGTGTTTTTTACCCCCCCGGAGAGATAGGGTCAACAGTGGTTCTGTTTTTCGCAGATCTCCCCGGGCGGGTTTGGTTTTGCTGTCACTGTTTTTTCGGTGCCGTGCATGTTCAGCAGCCTGCGGGTTCCTGTTTCTCTGTGCCTATGTGGGAGCACATTTCTTCAAATTAAAAAGACGAAAATCTAAATGAATTGTGAAGCTTGTTTTTTTTTTTCACCAAAGCTGGCTGTTTGTTTCCTTTAGGAGTCGGTGGGAGATTAATGTGAGTTGGTAGCTGTGAGCCTGGGCTTGTTGCAAGCTCTCCATTTCCCAGGACACTGTATGTTAAGCAGAAACCCAAATCTTATAAATACATGTGCTAATTTCCCTCCCATGTTCTGTCGTCATATAGACTACTTAGTAGCTTTGGTTTAGTGTAAGTCTTCATTCTTACATGGATTAAAATGTGGTATTTTGGTGGCTTAAAAGCCACGCTGTAGGAATCTCTACGCCTGTTCTGGGGATGGGCTGTGCATGTATGGCAGCCATCGCACACTGGGAGAGGGCAGCTGTTTCATAAGGTAAACAAGAAGTTATGCAACTTGCTGTCAAAAATACAGTTTTTAAAGCACCCGTCATGCAATCACAACCGCATGGGTGGGATCCATGTCTGCCCAGAGCTGTATTTGCATCCACAAGCCCCGCTGGCTTCTTCAATTGCAAGACTGTAGCATTGGTGATAAAGCTAAGGAAGATGTAAGCTAAAATGAAGCATAATTCTTCGTTGTCCTTTTCATTTTAAAAACAATTAATTATGGAGTATTTTCAGATCCTGAATGGGGAAAAAATGTGTCCTCAGAGAGCAGATGTTTGCTTCATTCGTATGGCTGTTTATAAAATTTAGCATGTGGATTTGATGGTTCACTTGCTTTTTTGCAACTTTGCTTATCTACATGAGACAAAGTTGCATATTGGTACAAAGCAAAATTAGGCATCTGAATAAGGCAATTCTGCACCTTTTAGCAATGCAAACCATGGGTAATGGGTTTTTATATTCATTATAGACAGGAATTTTTGAGGCCAAATCTGTTTTCAAAAAGAATCTTCTCTTAAAAGCCAGAAAACCCCTGTTCATCCCTTTTTTTTTTTAAATAACATAATTCAGTAGGAAATACAGAGACAAATTTTGGTTAAAAAAAAAAAAAAAGAAAAAAGAAAAACAGAGTCTAAAACTGTATTCTATTTGAAGAATAATGGTTGCTAAGGTCCCCCCCAAGTTGTTTACATTTCCTTTCAAATATTTTTAAGCTGAATTTATTAAGGTATACACTGCTGCGGTTTTAGTAAAGATATAACCATGGATCATAGGCAAAAGTGTTTTGATGATCATCTCTAGTGCTTTCTGGTCAATGCATTTGAGTCGAATTGTTTTTTACTATTACTTTATCATTTTAAAGTCCCTGTAAGAATTAAAATTTGTGTGGATGTTACCTAAGCATAAAATTTTAAGCAACACAACTTGAAAGTACTTAATCATTTTGATGCCGTTTTTGCAATAGGTGTAATTCCATCGTAACATGCTTCAGTCTGAACTCTGCAAGTTTGGATCATCATCAAAATATTCTGCCTCTGACAGTGCTCAGGTGGAACGAGTGAAATGGTTAGAACGGCAGCTTAGGGTACTTCAGCTGAGATAAGGTTTAAAGAGTGAAATAATTTGGTCTTTGTGACCCACACAACTGTGCTAGTAGTATTTCGGGGGAACACACTCCCCACCAGCAGCCACCCGATTCTGCCCTGATTCAGCCCCTGGGTGGAGGTGAAAGGCTTCCCTTGAGTCAGCTGGCATTTCTCGGAGTGTGTAAATAATAACAAGTGTAATGCTGTGACTGCATCTTCCTCCCCACCCCCCTTGTTTTTGATGAATGTGTTGCTTTGTCAGCATGAATTAGCGCTGTCTTGAACAAGCACAGATGCAGCAGGTACTGGGGCAACCTTTGCCCAGCAAGCCTGTTGCGGCATGTCTCGGTGGTGATGGACAATCAGTGTCTTGCCGGTCCTGGTGCTCTTCAGAGCAGACTTGTAGTTGTTTGTGCTCACAAGGCATGGCTTTGGGTGAGTTGCAGACGGCTGCTGCTGATGATGATCTATCAGGACTGATTTTACTTCTCTTTGAATGTCTAATTTATGAAACTGTGTTTCCTATAGTAATTTTCATAAAGCTTAGTGATGAAAATGAAAATCTCCAAAAAGACACAAACAGCTTACAGGAAAGTATTTGCTAAAGCATGGCTATCTGATCTTCTTGCCTCTGTGCACATAGTAATTGGCTAGGACTTAACACAGTCTTCAGGCATTAGCACTGGTTATTCCCACAGGACTTGCCCACCACTGCTCCCCAGCCCCTGCAGAGCAGCGTCCTGCCTTCCTGTAATTTATTCCATTTTTGCTTCAGGCTCTTATTTTTCCAGAACGATTACATATGCAGTTAGATCTGTGAGCGTCATTCTAAACAGTTGGGTTTCTCTGTGAAAACTGCACTGTGGATCAGGTGGGGCATTGTAAAACATGGTTTCATTTTGAAAGAAAGAGAGTTCTGCTTAGTCAAGACTGTAGAAAAACGTCTTCTATAAACCACGTGTTTCTGCTGTAGTTAAATGGAAGTAGGGAGGCAACTGGAAATCTGAGAAGTCTTAGATGCAGAATCTCTGCGGGAGACCCCTCTGCTGTGTCACTGTCCTTCGTGTGCTTTTGTGTGTCAGAGAATTTAAGAGTAAAACATCCCTCAGCTGTTTGGGGTCAATCCTTTCATGTGGCAGACAGAAGCAAAACAGATTAAATAGACTCTTAGAAATCTGCAGAAAAGTAAGAATGTCACAGCTGAAATTTCAGCTTTGTAACTTTTGGGTAAGAAGGCATTACAGGACAGATTCCACCTGCTCCGTGAGGAGCAGTAACTGGACAGAACGACCAAACAGATCTATTCCTTCCTTTGCACTAATGACACCAAAGCACGTGTGTTCCCGTGGACCATTTCCACAGTTGTAGCTTGCCATTGCTGGCAAGCTGAGTCCTGCCTTGTTGAATGAGGGTTTAATAGGGTACCACTGCTATGGAAACCCACTCATGCCATCCCCATCAGCTGAAGGAGCAAATTCTCATTGGGCACAAAAGCTACAAAATGCACTGACCACTTTCTGCCAGTGTAACAGACAAGAGATTTATTTTTGTTCTCAAATGTAAATCTTTCTCAGCTCCAGCCAGCGGGATGTGCATGTCCTGAACCATTCAGTGCTCAAGTTATCTTTCTGTCGCTTGTGCTGTGAAAATAGAGCATTTCATTTTCAGAGGCTGTAGGAGATTTCACTCTAAAACTCTTTAAGTAAACACTTTCTCCTGGGATTATGATCTGATTCAAACTAAAAAATGTACCAGAATTTATGATGTATTTTAATTACTATTCTTGGTACCGCTCATTAAATTAGAAATTGATTGCCAGTTTCACAGTTTCCTTGTTAGATGACAAAGTGCTTATCAAGGTGAAGCAGTGCAAAACTGTTACTATATATTCCACAATTTGGGATGATAAAAAGGCATGCTTTTTGTTGTGGTGTTCATGTTACAGTTGTTACAATGCATAGCTGATTGTCTTTTTTGTTTAAAGTTTGCTGTCACCCATTCAAGTATGAGTATACCATATTTTTGTGTAAAAAGACAGAAATTGGCTTTGGTTTATGCTTGCAATCTAAAAGGCATTACTGCAAACATCAAAAGTGTATGTTTCATTGAACTGAGAACATCATGAACAGCTATCTGAAAGATTTAAGCAGATGATGTAAAAGATCTCTATACATAAAGGTGTTTCACAGAATCTTTTTTTCTCTCTCTAACCCACAGTGTGACAGCGAGAGTGATGTTGACGATAAGGTAAGACTGAATTTTCTTCTTTCATGTGCTTTGCTAGCTTGGAAATTCCCTCACAGTCAAAATAAGAATGAATTTACAAATAATATTTTTCCTTCAGGCTTCGTGTCAGATTTAAAAATATTTATAATAGAATGAAAGAAGTATTGGATCAGATACTTTGTGGTCTTCACTAGCTTACAGAAAAGAAACTCTTGTTAACAGAACAGTCGTTCAATTAACGTGAGCAATTGGTGAGACCCAAGTCATAGCGTTAGTGTTAGTGCTGTTTCAGAGGAAGTCTCCTCTGATAACTTGTCAGGAGACTATATTTTATTTATAGCAACCTTTGAAGATGTCAGTTTTGTAATCAGTTTAGAAGGTGGGACAACCAGTACCTACCCTCAAAGGCAGCGTGGTATCTGTCAAGGAGTGTTTTGTCATGTTGCATATATATTTATCACAGAGCAATGATTTTTCTGACCTTTTCTTTTGATACAGAGGTTGGCCATTGAAAGGTTGTAGTTGTATGGTTTTGTATAGGGATTTCTTGTTTCACCTGTGGAAGGAAAATAGAGGAGTCCCATGACATAGCAACAGTTGCACCCTGCTTTTAAGCATCAAATGTATGAAAGACTTGAGTATCCCTTGCTGACTTTTGTTCTGGCAGATCAAACTTGGCAGTCTCAGGTTAGGTCTTCATCAAACTTTCATTATATTTTGGCTGTCCAGTCTCTTACATTCATTCATGAGAAGCTGTGGCACATGGGTTTCTACTAGATCAGCATTACAGGGCTAAAAACTGACTTCAGATAGCCCTCTCTCCTTGGCAGCACGCTTGGCTGCAGCCATCCATTGGAGGTTACCGTGAGTTCAAGAGACTGCACTGAAAGCTGCTTCTGGTTACGTTTTTTTTTAATATTGTTAGACCTTGGGAAGCATTAAAATTTCTTGATCTTCTTTTAGAAATCCCATCAAATACCCAGTATCCCTGGAATATGCAAAAGTGTGTTTGAGGTGAAAGCTTGATTGAAGAGGAATGTCTAAATTTTATACATTGAACGAAAGACACCATGCATATTTTATATTATGCATGTGCATATATGTATAAAGTCACTCCCTGTGACCACCACCCAAGTTCTGTTTCCCACAAAGTTACCAGCCAGCAGATCTGCTGGCTGAGGTGGTGAAGGTGAAAAATGATTCCCTAAAAGCTTAGATACCATGGGGTTAAAACATTTCTTAGACTGCCCAATCAAAGAAAGTAAAAGCAATCACTTAGAAAACTGTTTAAAGATCTGCCAGTCAAACCTCAGATGAAGTTGTAAGTGACATGTAGTTTTATTATACAGCTATGCTATTAATGATTATCTAAATTACACTGGTAGACCCAGCTAGCAGCATTACATCTGAGACTGACATTTGTTAGATTAGGTTTGACTTCACCTTGTAGAGAAGAAATTGAAATCTGAACAACATTGATTAGCTTTCAGAATGTGGGATCTGAGGTTACCTTCAGAGGAAGCTGCATTGTGTTTGGCTGGTAACTTACTGTCCTTTACAGCAAATGAAAGGCTATAATAGTGTTTCTTACCATTAATACGGCATTTCTTTACATATCTGTAACAGTAATATGACCTTCTAGGCTCCTGTATTTCTCAGGTACCTTTCTCTTAAGGTGACTCCACCTTAACAGTAACATTTCTTTTCTTCGTAAGGAGAGCAGCACAAGATCATCATCTTTCTATCTCTGCCTGATCTGTAGAGACATGAGACACGACACAGGTTCCATTAAAAAGGTCTCTGGAATTAAGTAGGGTTCCTTTTCTTGTCAGCAAAGATGTGTGCACGTGCATGTAAACTCACCAAAGCTGAAGTGAAGAGACTTCAAACCTTTCAGGGGGATAATGTAAATGTGACATTGCCTTCCCGCTGGGGAGCACAAGGGCAGCCTGGCTCTCTGTGCTGGTACCTGACATACTATACTCTCCTGGAAAGTCATTCAGTATTTGTCTAAAACTTAACCTGGCTGATGCAACAAGGAGCTCTAAAAATATTGGCATGAATGTCCTGAGGGATTATACTGAAGAGTGTTTTTCCCCCCTTCTATTTGTTGGCAGAATTGTGTCTTCTGTACTGCTGCCTGGCTATTACAGCCAGATGGAGCATTCGACATACTGTCTGGCCCAGCATCAGGCTTCCCAAATTACATGATGGGTCGGCTTCATACCACACTGCTACAGAACAGTCCTGCTCTGCTGCTTGGTCAGCAAGAAGCAGCTTTTTCTAGGTACACCTACACGCACCGACACTAATGAAGGGCAGGGCAGGAATTACTAATGTGCTTTTGATTTGCATAACACTTTTTGTTAGTCATAAACAGCAGATCACTGTTGTCTGTGCATAACTCAGGAGGAAAAATGACAAAGAAGTTCATATACAAGTACAGACTGAGTCAGTGATAGAGCTAGAAGTAGAACTGAAATTTTCCACCTCCCACATCTCTCTCTCCACCATGCTGCTAATTATCCACTATTTATTTATTTCATAGCTATATGGGCTATTGAGCTCTTAATGTTTTAAAACACAGACTTTAGAGCAAAATTAAGGCCTTACCTTCACTGCATTGAAAAATGTAAACACACTGGTGATGTTTTTTTCCATTATACAGTGTTGTGCAGGACTCCAGGGGAGAAGAGTAATTGAGCATAGTCAGTCATAGGTACGGTATATCAGAATGGAGGAGTCATTACTTCAGTGCAAGGTACAGTTTCACAGCAGATTGTGAGAAGGTTTCCAAACAGTGCACTGCTGTTTTTAATAATCAGAGAACAGGAGCTCAAGGCTGGGGACTTGTCCATCCCGTCTACTTTCTGAGAACTGTCTCTGCCCAGGTATACTTTTCATTTCTGCATCACTGCTGAGATCTCAAAGGAAGTGGGGTGATACTTTCTCACACCTATCATTATGTCACCGCACTCTTCTCAAAGAACTGTTCAAAATACCCAAACTAATAAACCGAGCTGTCCAGCCATTTAACCAAGCGAGAAACTTAGCAAATCGTGCATTCCCAGAGATGGAAATGCAAATCCTGTTTCTTTTACTGTATGTTCATTGAAGGACATAGCAGTTGCAGAGTCCAAAACTAAGAGAATTGCAGGGTAGTTTGTCAAAGATGTGGAAATGATATTGTGCTTTTTGTGAGGGAGGAGGGAGAGAAAGGGAGTCAGTCTGATAATCGTATTACACTATCTCTGCACTGTGCAATAGCTGCGATGCGAGGCTCACGGTCCATAAACATTGTTACTGAAAATATATACTTCCTTTAATAGCAACAACAGCATTAACAGATAGCAATTACCCTTCATTTTCAGGAACTATAAAGTCTCCATTAATTCAAGATTTATGTAGTTATAGCATTTAGCACAGGAATAACACCACAGAGAATTGGTTTATACACATGTAATGAGAGAGCTTATGGCATACTTTAGTGAACATTAACATAATAGAGTAATATAAACCATCAACAGTTCCACTTATTGTCTCTTACCTGCTTTAGCATCACTATGAAAAGTGGCTAGCAGCTTGGTAATGGGCTCTGTTAAATGGTGTTCTGCAGAAAGCCAAAAGTCAACTTGTGTAAAACAAGGGAATGAGTAATCTCTGCTCGTTACTCCAAAATGTAGTTCTCATTTTTTAATAACAGTGTTCAAGATTGCATTAAAAAAGCTGGTTTCTTTCAAAGTAATGCAGTGTTCGTGTTCTTTCAATCTTGGACTTCTGTCTGCAGCATGTGAAATTGTGGGTTGTCAGCTTAATTGCATGGCCCCAGAGTGTAAGTGAGCTCTCCAAATCAGGGGTTAGATATCAGGCTTTCCTTTATTTAATGTGGTGCTAAGTAAGATGTACAAAAAATGACACTGTATTTCTAAGTTGAATCGGTATTTTCTGTACATTTGTTATGTAGTTTGTGTTTGTTTCAGCTATATCAAGTAAGACTGGCAAAGCCATATCTGAGGCGAAAGCAAAAACTTTTGAAGTCGGGTTTCTGAAACAGTGCTTCTATGCTGCTTTGTCCAACAGCACAGTGAGTTTATCAGGCCTTGCTTAGGGCGATCTGAATTCAGCCCTGCCTTGCTGATATTTGCTGTGCTAATTTCTGAGGCCCAGTAGTTGCCTGGAAGCGTGCAGCAGCTCATGGGCAGGTGAGATTTAGCACTTAATGCCTGGGAGGAGAGCACATGGCAGGGCCATGGGCTGGGTTCCCATCTTGCTCCGTGCCGTATGGATGCGGAGCAGCTCGTGGATCAGAAGCTGTGAAGGGACTTCAGATAAATGGGGGGCACAGCATTAAGAGCTGCACTGTGTCAGTATGTCAGCAGCCCCGTTGTTGTCCGGCCTTTGTTTTGTAGGTGTTGAGGTAACGGGGTAGGTTTTAGGAGGCATTTGACAAGGAAAACCAGGTACATTTCTGGCTATGAATGGGAAGTCATTCTCTGTAGCAAAAGGCGTAGAGGTGCGTAGTAAGGAGGTGGTAATTTGAGTTTTATAAGTGGGTGATCACGTGTGGCCAGTTAGAGATGAGGGTTGATACTTTTACTGAGTGTCAGTGTTGGGAAGTAGAGGTAAGCTGTGAAGGAGCCAAAACATGAAAACCAAGAGTTCACAATATGGGAAGTGGAAGCTGTATAAGGAGCAAAGCCACAGACAAGGAAAATGATCGTAGTGGCAGCTTTCTCCGTGGGTGCAAGGACACGGTTATATCTGCCATCACCAGAAGGATAAAATGGTAAATGTACGGTGAGGTGCTGAGAGCTTGACCAAGAGTGTATTTGTGTAGATGAACAGAAGATGCTCACTGTAAAGAAAACAGATACACAGGACTTAACCACAGCTTGGATGTTAAGATGTGGAGAGTGATGCAAGTCAAACAGAGTGCTGAGAACTATGGGCTTGAGTGAGAGGTGGAAGCGATAAGAGTGGAAGCAACGAGGAGAGCAAACTGTGTGGGTGAAATTATCAGTTCTTTTTCAGCTGTGTTGACCTTGAAGGGGTGTCTACAAACCCAGAGGAAAATCATAGTTTAAGCAGCAGGAGAAAGGGATGTAATCACAATGAGAGATCTAGTAGTTCCTCTACCAGAAGTGGTTTCTGTGTCTGTGTTTGTGTATGAGATTACCCAGAATAAGATAAAAGCCCCATGACACCAGATTAAAGATTGTCTCAATGATGCTCAAAATAGCAGGAGCAGTTACAGAGGCAGGAGAAGAGAGGAGAGGAGATGCTGAGGCCCAGGGAGGGAAGTGCTGTGTCAGGTAGCTGGTGGTCAAGGAAGGTGAGATCTGGGAAGACACTGTGAGCAACTCTGGAAGTCCAGCATGGGAGGAGAAGCCAAGCAGCACAGTGTTTCCAAACAGCCAACGTTAACCCAAATCTGTGTGTTTTGTTGCACCTTTGCACTCTCCTGCTGTCACGGCCTCCTTTGTCAATGCATCAGTGCAAGATCAGCACGTTGTTCTGTGGGGCTGGAATAAGCCTCGGTCCCTGGATGCCCCAGTGCCACTCATTTGAAGTCCACAGGGACTCTTATGAATAGCACTGCTGCTGAAGGCTGCTTTCTCCTCACTCCTCACAGTTTATCTAGCAATGGAAGAAGTGGGTTCTGCCTGCTAACTCTCATAAATGTCTTGTTTCCACGAGACTGGAAATTTGGCTGGAAGTTCAGTTCCCACTTCAAGTAATCAGTTATTTGCTATTTTTGAAGCTTACTCAGGCCAGGGTTGTCCTTCCCTCCCCACTCATTTTTTTGGGTCCATCATTAGATTGTCCCTTTCTCCGAGAAATGAAGCCTGGTACTTCTCTGGCAACCCCAATTCTTACTGGTTGCAGCAGAGATAAAACACAGAATGGAACCGAGGGCTGTCACATGGCAGCATTTGTTCTTCTGTTAGCATTACACTTCAAGCTATGACAGTTTTCAGCTGTGACTAATAACTAGAAATCTTCATTTGCCAGTTACTTCCCAGCTGGGTTTTCACACAGTATTTAAGTGGTTATTTTCCTGTAGTATGCTCTTGCTTACACAGAGTGTTGTCGTTGCGGAAGCATGTACTTTGGCTGTGTTGCTGGCTTAGCAGCTTGCAGCAATGTAATATATACACGTGTGCATGCACATTGATACGCAGAATCTGTGTTTCTTCTAAAACTTAATTCTTACAGACTGAAAACCCAGTGATGCGGCGTGAAAACCAGTTAGAAACCTGACTCTTATAAAATAAGAGCTGGGTAAAGGCTGTCAGTTCTCTTAACTGAAGAAAGTCTCTGAGAGACAAGCCTCACGCTGTTATTAAAAACAGATCTGCTTTTTATAGAATACCAAAATAATGCGTCTAAAATAACCTTGTAGCCCTTGAAAGATTTGGGTGCTATAAACCAGAAGTGTAATGTCGCTGTCATTGCAGGAAGACAGAAATTCACAGCTCCGTGAATTTACTTTCTAGCTCTCCATGAACAGATTTACCAGCAAAATGGCATCTTGCAGGCCCACTGCATAGCCAGCTCACTCAGTCACTGCTTGGGATGTTCCATCTGGAGGAGAGCCTTGGCTTCCATGGGCTTCTGTCATTCCACCCACCCTGTGCACAGAGTGAACTGAAGGGCTTCCACCTAAACGCAGGGCAATTGAGGTAGGCCAGGTTAAGGGGTGCTTCAAATTGTCCTTCCCAACAAGAGCGTCTGGAACTGCAGTAAGAAGCTGTAGTAACAATGGCCCTTCTTGACCTTGGTATTCCTAGAATTTAAGTAAAGCAAGAATGTAATTGAAAAAACTAACCAGACTCAAAGCTTCGGCACCAGTGTTCTCCCCTCCTACTGAGATTTTGTTTTTCCTTTATCCGGACAAAAACTCAAATTTTAAGTGCATTGGTCTGTATGTAACAAGCTGAGTCATCAGGGGCTGCGGTGTCCATATTCATTCTTGAAAATGTAGAATTTTCTTTTTCACAGCAAACAATGAGAAGGGCCTTGTAGTTTGCTGACAGAAGTCCATCATTAACTCACATAAAAGGACTTGAGAGATCGTATGGAGAGCTCTTGGGCGAGACAGGATAATACCAGTTCTGTTGCTGGCAGTCAACATTTCCCAGCTCTCTGGGTTTTCTATTGTTTAACATCTCCCAGTTCAGTTCCCCATCCATGAGCATTTTCTTATCTTACTGGGGACCTTGTGAAGACACTTCTAAGATCTGAGGCAACAGGGAAGAGAGCAATCTTGAACAGCTGTCTGCCCACATCAAGAAGCCCCATTACAGCAAAGCCACGAATTCAAAGGGCTAACTGTGCAATGGCAGTACCTCCTTGGAAGATGATGAGGTATTCTGGTGATTAGCATAACATAGTAGGCAGCAGATAGGAATTGGCATTATAATTGAACGATTTAATTAACCGTAAAGATGCCAAGAAGATGAGAAGATTTTGGAGGATGCATACTCCAGTAGCTGCAATTGCAGTCCCTCATTTGGCATGCAGGTTCTCGTAACTGTTTCCAAAATCGTTTTACCAGATTAAATAAAACAGAAGAGCTTAGCAGGCAGCACTGGGTGCCCTATGCAAACATAAAGGGTGAAACTCGTGGATGGCCCGAGAGTCAGCTTTGGGTTTTATAGCTTTCCAACAGTTCCTGCTTCTGGGCCCAATTTGCAATAAAATCCAAACTAGTTTTTGCTACAGGAGATCTCCAGGTGTGTAAGAGGAAACAACATTTGGATCAGTAAGTAGTAAAGACTAGAAGTAACATTTGCCTAACCTTGCTTGGGAATTCACCTTTACTTAAAGCACGATGATTGAAATGGGTATTCGTTCACGCAGGTGAGTCTCCCAGTGCTTATCAGATGTTGTTTTAACTTACCAGCTGCTTATCAGCTGCTGCTTGTGTCTGAGAGCTCTGTAAGGAGCTTGCCATGGCACCCTGCCTCAGGGGA
The DNA here is from genome assembly GCF_963932015.1 of Anas acuta. Lineage (NCBI taxonomy): Eukaryota > Metazoa > Chordata > Aves > Anseriformes > Anatidae > Anas > Anas acuta. The sequence goes on along the minus strand of NC_088995.1, from coordinate 11,489,463 downwards.
GATGTTGGAGCTGGCACCGCCCTGCCTTTGCTGTACACCCTCATGGGCAGGAGTCCCTAAGAAATAGAGCCCTGGTTTTCCACAGACACCAACCAGAGTGAGGTACTCTTTAAACAGAGAAAACTCAGAGCCAGAGAGATTAAAATAAGTGTTTGTAAATAAGTCTCAGAGCAGTACATAGCACACATTACCTGCAAACATGGTAATTTTCCTTCATCACAAAGCTCCAGCTAGAACATCCCTCCTGATGCCATCTTAGGGACTGTTAATTTCTCTGTAAGTCCTGTAAAGGCTGTGTAATTCCTGTTAGGGATTTATACTTTTTAACATTTCTTGACAGCCTTTAATACCAAGTTCTACCTAGCTGCATTTTTCATGAGAAGGAAGGTGTTCTCCTTGGCAAATGGTTCACATTCAATTTTGTAACGCCTGAAAATTCAATCTGAAAGCTTCACTTGATTTCTTTCTTGCCTTTTAAACAGTCTTCCGTAGTTTCTGCATTTCGATGGTTTTCCTCTAATTTTGTGTGATATCTGTATGATTATTTGAAGAAAGCGGTTTTATGTTTTAAAGCTGTGCGTACATTCAGAGCAGAGCAGTGGCTAAATGAAGCTTTTATGAGTTCGTGTCTGCCAAAGACAAAATGATGAGTCCCGGCAGGATGAGTGCAGGTTAAGGCAGAGGCGGTTGTGCACTCCCATCCGCGCTGTGCCTGGAGTGCCACAAGCTCCAGCAGTTCTGCTTGGCCGTACGCACCGATGCGGTTCTCCACTCTTCAGTGGGTTGGATGGAAATACGTCAAACATGCACACAAGGCTTGGTTTCCAAAGTGCACGGCCTGCCTTACCGCTTCTATTTCCTTGGCCTTTCCCACACCTGTGTCAAAATTAGTTGGAGATCTTTGCCTAAATCTTTGGCAGCAGCTGACTTAATTTGTGGTTTACTACTCCTGACAGTTTATTGGGGAAGCAAAGCGCGCCTTCATCTCCAATAATAAACAGCCCACCCGCCGACACTTTGACAGACTTAATGGTTTTTTATACAAAAATGGACAGACTTAATGTTTCGACTGTAGCGATCATCTGTCCTGATCTCCTTAATGAAATTAGATTAAGTGCACCTGGGAAAATGCTGAGACGGCACATTGCCTTCATCACCTTCCTTAATTTAAAACCAATTTGCGGGGAAAATATCCTCTGAAGCTGAGGGAGGCAGAGAGAAGGGGGAGGGAAGGGGATTTTAAAATCTATCTGGATAGCTACTGGCAGTTTTAATTCCTTTCCCTGCTGGCAATGTGAAATATTAACAGCCTTAAGAACTGCGAGTTTAAAGACTTGCTAACCCTTTTGCCTTTCTTAGGGGGAAAAGGAACAAAACAAAACATGACCTTTACTATCAGGATCACATACAGTGACAAAGTCCAGTATGGGTTGGGGCTCCTAGGTTGGGCTGAGAGACCCGGCTGAAATCTGAAAGTTTCCTCTTCCAGGAGCTAGGCTGTGTTTTATGAGATGTATTGTAACCTCTGGATGTTGGGGATGCTTCCTGTCCGCCGCTACCTTGATAGTGATTTAGGTGTGCAGAAAAATAGTAATCTGCCCACATAGCTGTGAAACCAGCTGCAATGTGTACAATATAATGTGACCTGAAAATGATTACAAATGTTCCTTGGGCTCATTCTGAAGACAGTGAGAAACATATCTTTTTAATTAAAAATAAAACCTAAAGAATAACCACGAGCTTTTCTTCCCGTGAAGGATGATTCCTATTCTCTCACTCTGACTGCACTGATTGAAAATGCACCGGCGGTTAGCTCAAGGTCTTCCACTGGTGAGCTGGTCAGAGAGCAGAGTAGTCTGCAATAGGCTGGAAAGTCTCTTTATAGCAGAGAGTTAAATGTTTACTGCCTTTGTCATTTGGACTATTAAAGTCCAAGCTCAACAGCGCAGTTGATTTATCCATCTCCTGTCTCAGATTTCAGTGGTGCTGGAACAGTGTTCATGCTAGAGGTGGGCAGTTTCTGCTACTTACTCGGAGATGCTTTTCTTCACTTGCTCAGCTTTGTTCTTCACAGAAGCTTTCATAGCACAGGTTCTGCAGAGATGCCCACCTTGTGCCTGGCCACTTCAGAAACCCATACCGGGATTGCAAGTCCCACACAACTCAGTGCTCTAGAAATGTCTTGCAGCTGGCTTGGGTTTTGTTGGGGCAATCACCGCACAATCACTCATATTTCCGTCAGCTATTAGAGATCATCACTCTGAATTTCAGTCCTGGTAACCTTGGAAGAAAACATCAGTCAAAATAACTACGCTGAAAACCCCTGCTAAGTGACCAATTTTCAAAAGTACTCCTCACCCTAATCGAAGTTACCCTTATCTGTGGATGCTCAGTGCATCCCAAAATCGTTCAGCAGTCTTCATCCACTTGACTGGTCCTATCCCTGGGCCTCCTTGTGCAAGTGGGAGCTTGCATGAGTAGCCCAATTGCTGTCAATGAATAATTTAAATGATTTAAGCCTCAGACATGCTGGTTAATAATGAGAGAAATCAGCCCCATATGTCCTTGTCCATAAATACTAGAGGATGGGGACAAGTCACTTTTAAATGGGATTCATTTATTTTTAAATGGAATCATGATAAGTGTTTTAAAGGTAATCAAGCATGTGTAGCTGTCCTGAATATTATAAATATAAAAGAACATTAGTCTAAATTCGAAAGGGATCCCATTCATATACAAAGAGAGTTAAAGGTATCATCAGAGGATAAAGTGCAGAGTAACCTTTGATACCTGACAAAGGTTTTAAGGTGTCTCTTCTTTTTATTAATTTCCACAAAGATGGCTGAAGTGACCAGTGTGTGTTATAGTTGTGAGCATGTTTTATCCAAAATCTGTTAGGAAATAGAATAAACATCATTATCAGCATTTTCCATCGAAGAAACTGGGACTCAGGGACTCAGTGACTTACCTGTGGTTCTGCAGTGGGTTGGTTGGAAATGCCGTGGGACACAAATTCAGTCTTCTCATTCAGTTCTGTGCTCTAACCCCTCTCCGTGCGAGTCTGGATGGCAGACTGTGCTGTCTCAGCCCAAGCTAGCCCTTGGATGTTTGCCTTCTACACCCTAGCTGTCTCTGCCGGTGATAGATGGTTCCTGAAAAAATAATTAACTTTAGCTGAGCTGGAATATGTTTTGGGTTTGCTTTGTGAACAAGTCGTAAGGCTTTTACATGTTACTTTGAAAGTCATCGTCTTTCTGAGGCATTAGAGCCTGTTTTCGTAACTTCATCAGAGAAATGTCTTTTAAGGTGGTGGCACATCAAGATGTTTTGGGGTTGGCTCTTTCCTTTGAACTCCTAACACACAGAGATCATTTGTGCAACTGCAACAAATTAAAAGGTGGCTCCAGAGAGGGAGAGCAAGGTTGGAAGAAGTCGCAGCTTCTCAGTGCACATGTCTGTGTTTAGTCAAAACAATGTTCTTAGTTATCTTCGGCCTTTTTGAAGTCTTTGTGACTCTGGCTTTGTTTCTGCTTCATACATCATCGCCAACAGCCATCAACAGCTGAAACATTTAGAAATTGGCTCATGGCGGGACAATAGGTGATGATGTACAGTACAAACCAGATGGAGGGCGAGTTGCCTTAAACAGCTGAATAAAAACTTGTTTTCACTTAAAAATCAAAATAAATACAACATATAGGAAAACTGGGAAGGAAATGGGAAATAGGCTGCATACGGGAGGAATATAGCACTTATCCTTCCCGTGGGGACCTGCAGCAGCAGAAGTGGAAGGAAAAGTCTTCCTGCATCTCGGCCCATGTCGCATGGTGTGCTGTGCCGTGCCGTGCTGTGCCCTGCCGGGGTGCTGCTGGTGGCTGCCTGCGCTGCCCTGCACCTCGGCCAGCAAGGCTGGGCTGTGCACTGGGCTGGGAAACAGAGCACTTCAATCATCGTTTGCCCAAGGATGGCAGAGCTCAGTGCTGGCAGTGCAGAGCTGTTCCTTGTTGGCCCCAGGGAGGAAAAGTGGCAAAGGGAGCAGAAAACTGTTCTGAGTGAGAGAAGGGCTGATGCCCTGTGCACAGAGATGCTTATAGTGTTCCAGTCCATACTGAGACAGGGGGAAGGGGAAAAGCATGCCTGCTGGCTAGATGAATGGTTATTTTTAGTAGCTTTATAAAGTCAATTAGAACGAAAGCAGATCTGTATTAAAAGTTAATTCATATTAAGAATAGCACTGCACTAGCTACTGGTTTCATCTGGAGACAGGTGCAAGTCCATCTGCACTGTTGCTTTCAGTGTGGTCCAGTGAAAAAAAAAAAAAAAAGTATGTTTTTAAGGCCTCTTATTAGCCTCAGAAGTTATTATATCCCATCTTCTTGGCAAGCCTGGAACATCGCCAGTGTTTTACCTGATCTGTCAGTGCTGCCAGTTTGCATTGTCATGCATGTAAATGAAGAAGTTCTTGTTTGGACAGTCTTGTAGTTTCTAAGTAGAATTCTTGGCTGCTCAGTTGGTGAATTTATTTTCTCTAACAACCATATCTGAAAACATTTTCAAACAACTGCAAGCCCCGGTGTTCATTAGACTCTTTAAGGATGTTACTTTCAAACTTTCCTCCTCCCTTCCTGCACTATCTCCTTTTCCCTTCCCTCTGCCCTGTGGTTGCCTTTTAAATCAATGCTGTTCGATGCAGATAAACAGCACAAAATGGATTGAATGGAGGTCCAAAAGGTGAGGTTATCGCTTACTTCTTGACACAGCACTCCCCTTCTCTCTGCTCAGCAGAATGCCTGGGTAATGCTAGAGTCCAGTTACGTACCTGGGTCTCCTCTGCATCACTTTGAACCCACCCTGCCGTGCTCTGGGACAGCAGATTAAGGAATGTGCCCAGTGCTCTGCTGAAATGAGACCTCAGTTTGCAGCCCTCCCCAGACAGCACAGCCTGCTGGCACTAGGTGTGGGTTCGGAGCCCAGGGAACAGCAGCGCAGCCAAGCTCCTCTCGGGGCTGGTGTCTGAAAATCACTGTCTGTGACCTGCATTGTGGCCGTGTTTCAGGCTTGTACCTTGGGCAGAATCCCCATCTATCCTGCCTCCTGCAAGAGAAAGCATTTGGGGGTAAAATAACTCTGCAGCATGAATTGGATAACGTAGCTGGAGTTTGTGGCCTAATTCCTCTGATGTTGTTTAAAGCGTTATTTTCTCATTACCCTTTGTGTGCTGAGCTTCAGAGCACTCCTTTAAAAATAACAGCAGCGACCTGAATTAATTGGTTAGGAAACATTTCGTCTGCAAGCCCTGTTCCACAACAAAACGCGGGGAAGCCAAGAAAAATGCTGGCCCAAATTTGGAACAAGTTTTGTTTGGAGGCCTGAAGCCTACGCATTGCTCTGCAGACAAATCCACACATACGTGGGGCTGCTGGAACTGCCTTGGTTTTACAGGAAAAAAAAAAGAGCCAGCCGGGCTGCAGGGCTCAGAAACAGTTGCTTGCCAGATTCTGATTTATTTGACAGCCTCCGTAATAAAGTAACTATTTGTCTAACTCTTCCTGATTAGTCTGAAGAGGTCTGCCAATCTGAAGAGGATTGACTAGTCAGGAAACCACTGGTATTTTGGCTTTTTTTTTTTCTTTTCCTTAAGGGTTGTGATATTATTTGCAATAATTTCTCCTTTATTAAGTTTGGCATTTCAAAATAATTCACTGCTGCAACGTGAACATTTTCCACATCAACAATAAGTCTATTACGGAGAAATTTACAAAAACAAAATGACTTCATATTGCTTGCAGATGTATTCTGTAAAAATAATTGTTTTTCACTAGATTTTAATGTTTTTAGGCCTTTGTAAACATAATGCCTAAATACTTTTATTCAATAAACGAGACCCATTCAGTAATTGCTTGCACATTTGAAGTCCAGTAAATAAGGAGCAGATTTCGACCAAAATCTGTGTATCATTTAAGCTGCTTAGGTCACAGCCCTAGGGCGGAAAAGAACTGGTGAGAAACTTGTGTTTTCAGAAGTGGAGAACTGTGACTTCAGAAACCAAGACAAATAAGCTCCATTTCTCTTTAATTAGTGGATTCCTGCTTATGGGCCAGGCTTTCTTTCTTCTTGGTTCAGTAAGGCTGAGAATTCAAAGGAGGCTGAAGATGTTAAGCATTGTGTTCTTTGGACTTTATAGTCTTGGGATACCAAAGTCCTTCAGGCTCCCTTGGAAATCCCATCACACAAAACCATATTTTTTCCTTGAATGCATTGTTTTCAGGTCAAAAACGCCATTGTGCACACATAGAGAAAATGTAGGCACACATGTGGAGGGGAAATGGTGGCTGATGTCGCTCACTGTGTGTCTTGGTTTTGTATGTGCTAGTTTTTAAGAGCCAGCAGCACAGAGGACTTTGTTGAAGCTAGAAGGACGGCTCTAGTAAGCATCTTGTGGTCTCCAGCTTGGGCAAAATGTCAACTTAAAACAAAACAAAAAAGGCAGTGCATGAATAATTGGATGTTGCTTGTCATGCAAGAAAAATAACTTACAAAGCAAAGTAGAATCCAGAAATAAAATTGTAATAAAAACAAAAACAAGCAAATACCACATGCATTGTAATTCCTATGTGAGACATGTTTGTTGGAGTCCTTAAATCAACCAGCTTACAGACTGCATTCATGAGCTCTCATCGTGCCTTATGAAAGTTAACACCAAGAGAAGTACTCTCTGTGGGGGTTTGTTTTCCTCTGAAGACATTTTGAAAGTCAGGGAGACCTTTAATTGGAATCGAGGAGGGCAAAATATCTCCGACAAGGTGATTTAAATGGTAATGGGGAGTTTTTCCTTGGACTTTGCTACCTGCTGTTCTCCAGACACTGTATTCTCAGGGGTGAAATTCTGACCTGTTTGAAGGCAGTAATAAAACTCTCTTTAATTTAAATATGACCAGGCTTTCAGCTCGTATCAGCAAGAATACAGCCTGTTTCCCCTTAGGCCACCATGGTTTCTTAACGTTAAGAATAGGTAAATAGTGACAAAATAGCCGTTTCACTTGATCAACAGGGAGGGTGTGGACGTGAATGCGGGTCCCTCCTAGCATGAGCTGGCAGTGTGAGAGACCCAACGGGTCACACTGACCCAGTTCCAGGTGACAAGCCATGAAAAGCAAACCCTTTGAGGAAAAAAAGGATTGTATACATCAGCCCCTAATCTTTGCCTTGTGTGTTTGAGGGTGTGCTTCTCTGCCACCACAGGTCATCCCCAACCAGCTCGCTCCGTGCCTGATTCTATCTCCTTTTCCCCCTCCTATCCAAAGAACAACAACCCTAAAACCCCATAAAGCCTTGCAGCTGTTTTCTCACATAATTAAATCGTCCTAGGTAATCCTTGCCCGGTGGCCTTTCATACGCTGGTGGGGGAATAGCACTGAAGCCACCGAGGTGATTTGATTACCGGGATTCCTGTGCAGCTCAGCTGCTCCACCAAGGCACCAAGGCAGCTGTGATGTTTCCAGGGCTCAGCACAGCTTCACGCAGGAAGGAGCCATTCCTCGCTGCGGCTGTCCCTGGTGAAGGAGATGTGCAGAGGGAAGGAGCTTTGGACTCCAGCTGGCTGCTGCCTGCAGCCTGGCTGATTTCTGCCTCGTGGCAGCCTCTAAGTGCAGTAGCACCACCAGGCTCTAGTGCCTGCTCCTGCAGAAGCTGCCTGGGATGGGCTTCCTCCTGGGCACGGTTTCACGTGCGTCTTTGACCTGGGCAAAGGTTGGAAGGGAGACATTAAGATACAGCGAGGTGAAAGGTGTAGAGTTATGCAACTAGACAATCCCAAGCCTAGCTACGTCATCTTATTTGTGTTCAGTGAGAAGGAAGGAGGGTGAAACCAAACTGACTTGGTCAGAAGCTTGACAGAAAACGTGTATGACTAGCACTATGGCTTTTTCTCTACCTGTGGCTGATCAAAGCATTATTTGATGAAGCAAGCCTCTTAGCTTCTTGCACAGCTTTGTATTTTGGACAAGGAGTTGCGTGTATCTGAAGCGAACCCTGCCTTGGATACACATTTCTCACCTATCTGGCACAATTTCCAGCCTTACAAGCTGCATTGGGGCAATAAGGAGCAGTAATTAGTGAGTTACTTTTATTGCAGCAGAAAGGCCCATGGTGTTTTGGGAAGCACAGACTGGCAAAGTGCTTATCCCTCAAAATTTTGAATCCAACCCAAATGTCACAGGCTGTGTCACACAACAGCGCCAAAGACAGGAGGAAAGCCAATTGTTTTAATGACAGGTCTTGCCTGTGAACTCTTGCCTGATGAAACTCTAGACAGCAGTGACCCTTTGCATTTGGAAACTCCCTCACTGGTTTTGGTTTGGTTTATAGCTCTCACATGGCTGTAGATGTGCCGGCTCCTACACCTGCAGGCATTCCTCTCCTGTGCTTTTGGCTCTTACTTTATCAGGCACTTAATGTCAAAGCATAGTGCGAAAAGCCTTGAAGAGAAGAAAGCAAGGGGTGTTTAGAAGTGACCCTCGAGCATCGGGAAGTGCAAGTTTCTTGAAGAGTCTGCAGAGGCCGTAGCTTTTCTCAGAGCAGGAGAGAACTGGGAAGTGTTTTTTGCTTCAGGTAAGTCAGAAAAATCAGTGCAACAAGCAGGGGCATACCAAAGACTTTTTTCTCACTGGGTAATCTCTCCAGGACATTTTATATGCTGAGTATTGCCATGATACATGCTCTTTATTATGTCTCTCAGCACACAACAACACTGCTGAAAGCACTTCCATTTGCTTGTTATCTAATCTCTGTCATCAGAGGTCAATGGATACAGGCCAAGGTCCTGCCTCAGCATATTTCCAAGCAAAAGCCCTGCACCCCTTGTAAGAGCCTGTTTCAAATGAAGCATAAGCTGGGATTTGCCTCACACATTGCCTAGGAATCCAAGTTCTTAAAAGTTTCTTTTGTGGGTGTATTTGCAGAAGAGATTTCTGAACCCTTGTTGCAGAAGAGGCTGTGGTTTAGATGCTGTGATAGTCAGCGTCACAACGTTGTCACTGGGTTCCAAAGAAAGCTCTGCTGGGCGATACTGGAAATCCCCCTTGTATTAATTGCTGTAGTCAAGCTCCCAAGAGCTCCAGCCAAGACCTGTAGCCACACGAGGCTACATACTTCGTGAAAGCACTGTCCCTGCCACAGGGACAAAGTCAGAGAGGATGCACGTGTGCCAAAGAACAATGAGGTAGCTGCGTAGATGTTCATGGGGAGCGAGGGGAGGCCTGGAAGGAAGCAGGGTGCAAGAAGCGGGTGCAGAGGCAGTGCTCAGCCTGCTCTCCTGTGCAGCTGGGCACGTAATTGCTCTCCCACCAGCTGGGGAGCCACGAGAGGAGGGGAGATGGAAAGGAGTGCCGTTTGGAGCAGGAGCTGTGTTTCGTAATAACCTCTGTTATTAGAGGAACAGGGGTTTGCATCAGCAAATTGCTGGAAGAAACCCCCCCTGGTTGATAGGCTATCCCTGCAGTCTGAGGAGACATAAATGCACGGAATAAGGTCACATCAGTGTAATTGGATTATCTAATAAATGGCTGGATGTGGGTCTGTTACAGGCAGGGAAGGCTTGCAGAGCACTCCCACTTTCTTAATTGCTGCTTTAGCCTGCTGGTAGGAGCGGGGAGGTGTCGGGAAATGACACTTACAATAGCAGGTTCAGAGGTATTGCTCGTGAATCAGTGTTTCAGTGCATCCTCTGCGCCGGTCTGTGTCAGGTAGTGAAGGTTTTTTATGAGTATTTTGTTTGTTCCTATGATTTATGCCTAGCGTGCTTCTGAGGTTGCCAAGACAAGGTAAAAGATGCTTGTCTCTGTGTGTTTTTGCAAGTGTAAAGTTCAGGGTTATTTTCTAAAGGCAAGATGAGTATGGAAAATCTTGTCCAATCTCAGCACATTTTTTTTCCTCGAAATGGCATTTGTCTCTGTCATGTGCAGCTGACTTCATTCTCTGCTAGAAGCTTCTCACTGACAAGCTTTACTGTCACCCTAGATGCACAAATTATCCTTGCTTATTTGGGGGAGTTTGAGAGGCAAGTTCTGTTCCCAAAGTCACAGGACACAGAGGACTTTCCCACCCTCCTGTAAACAGGGCAGGAAGGAGAGCCAGCTGTTAAGGCTGTCCTACAATTTATACCACAAGGCTTCGCTTCCATGTGCTTACAGTCTGGCCAAGCTTTGTCGCTGTGAATTTCTTTGTTGAGCATCTTCTTCAGGCAGAGGGATTTGGGTGAGTTCCAGCTGGAGCACGCAGCACACGAGGCGTGGGACCGAACAAGGTGCTTTTTCGCTTAGTTCCCCTCCTTGCTGCCAGCAAAGCCCTGCAGCAGAGAGCACTTTGCATTTACAGCTTCGCCTGGTGGCACCCGGCAGTGTGGAGGGAGGTGGCAGATGTAGCATGCAAGGACATTTAAATTAAGGTTGTGTGGACAACACTAAATATCCCCCTCCGCCCCCCTTTTAATGCCTTACCTGACATCTTCAAGCGTTTGTTTTTCCGTGCCTGGTTGTGTGGCACTTGAAATGGGTGAGACCGTATAAAATGTGGCGTTACATTTTGAGCGAGCCAAAGAGCCATCCTGAACTGAGAAGAAAGAAAGTGTTTATCAAACGCCTGTGTGTATTTTAGGGTGCAAACAGATGTTCTCTTTGTGAAACTTGGATGGAAATGCAGCTCAGCAAAGCTTTCCCTCCCCTTTTGCTGCTGCTTTCAGAGATGTATTAGCCTTTCAGAGACTGGGTCCTGCAGATCTTACAAACCATTGTTTTTTGTTAACAAGGTTTGCCAAGCTCATCCCTAGTTGTAAACCTTTTATTTCCTGTAATTTAAACAAATGATGCATTTCAGAAGTGACTCAGTTCCTTAAAACAAAGATGTATTTCAGCTAGCTGACTACATGGACGCCTGGTTTATCTGTCCTGCTGCCTTTCCCAAAGCCTCCCCGTGGCCTGTGATGCTGCTCTTCTCTCAACTTTTCCCTGACTACTCCTACAGCCTCTTCTAAGCAGAATGTGAATCAGAGAAAGGACACAGGGAAGCTGTCAGCCCACTGGTATTTGAGTGGGTTAAGAAAAAGGAAAGCAGTTTATTGAGGACTGACACTGCTTTGCAGACGAGCAGGCATGCGTTTGATGGGGGCTCTGGGTTTGCCTCTGTATCCGGGTGCAAGGAAAAAAATTAAGGGGAATCAACTGAAGTGATAATGGTGAAAGTCAAGGAAAAGCAAACCCACGTGCAGGTCACCTTTTGAGTGTGAGTGGCATTCCGCCACTGAGCTGAACTGTAAAGATCTGACATTGGTTTATGTTACAGAACTATTTTAATGAATCTGCCTCATCTCTGAACCTTTCCTTCCTTCTCTTAAATTTATTTAGTGTTCCTGCACAGGGAACAGTATTTTGAGAGAGGTTTTGGGAACCATAGTCCTCGTCTGAAGCTCAGGGAGCTGTGGCCTGCAGTTAACATTAACTCTTCAGTTTAATCTGGCTAACTTCTGGCTGATGACCCATTAAGCAATTGTTTTTAATTAGCAAACTACTAGTTTGCAATGCAACGATTTAAAAAAAAAATAAAAAACAACCAACACCTCAGCTTCTGGAAAGTGTAGGTTAAATTATTTACGGTGCTGCTCGTAAACTTCTTGAGTCTATTTATTAAAAGCAGAGCACTTTTTAACTGGAAGCCTCCACGTCAAGTGCTGCAACGTCTCTGGTAAGCAGCGAGAAAGAAGACGGTGTTTGCTTTTGTTTGAAAAAGCCCAGGTTGGGCAGATTATTGGCTAGAACAGAGAGTTCATCAGATGTTTGTGGTCAGCCGGGGAGATTTGCACAGGCCTCAGACACCTGCAGAAGACGAGTTGCAAAACCTGTTGTTGGAATGAATGACATGCAGGGACTCTACCAAAACTCTCCTTAGATTTCAGTGTAAGTGAAAACAAATGTTCTGCTGTAAATATCCCCCAGGTGAATACGTTTATTCTCTTCACAGCTTTGAAACACGCTTCAGGCTAGAGAGGCTCCCTGGAGAGGGAATTTAGCGCTCTGAGCCAAAGGTCAGGGTCAGGTCACTCTGCTCCATTTGAAATTTGGCACCTAGGTACATATGGCAACTGCATCATCCCAGGGGCTAATTTGCCAAATCAGATTGCATCCTCTTTCATTGCTGCGTGCCAAGCTCGGATGTCAGTCTTCTCCCTGCAAAGCTGAATGTCGAACATCCCAGACCTGCTTCTAATACCAGCCGCTTGCAGCAGCTGAGCTCTCCTGGAAGCAAACCAGAGCACACCTACCTGATAATGAGAACAACATTTACATAGTGCTTTTGATTTCGAAACTTTATTAAGCATCAAAGGCAGAGTTGTGCTTGACCCTTGGAGGCATTTACAAGGATCCCCCCTCCTCGCTAATGCTCGAGCGCGGTGGGATGAGAGGATGGAAATCGCAGCCTCCTCAGAGGGTCTGCCTGGACCCTGACTGCTGGCACCTCCGGGGAAGCCAGCACTTCCCAGGAGCTGCCTGGAGCTTGCAGTCAAAGCAGGGATGTGTGAGAGAAGGAAGCAGAGATGCTGGAGGAGGTTGATGGCAAGAATCAACCTCAGTTCCAACCTGACAGCATACCCGAGTACGCTCGGTTAGCTGAGCACACAATCCGCAGTGCTCTCAGTGCTGCTGCCTTTGAGTCAGAGCCGGGTTATTGCAGAGCCTCACGTGGGATGCCGTGGTTATCTGTACGCTACAGGTTCGAGCAGCTTAATTAGGTTGGTCTAGGGTAGGAGGAGATTGGCAAAACCCCCTGCTGCACACACAGTTATGCTGAGAAACTCGTTTTTCCCAGTACAGCGTTGCTTTGATAAGTTGTGTTACCGGGATGAGTTGCATGCAGTGTTTTGCTGATGCGGGTATTGATATACATATGTTGCTAACGGCTCCTAAACCCCAGCCTCCTTTGATGTCCTTTCTTAAGGACGGAAAAAATGAGGCACAGAAATTACACGGTGACACAGCCGCGGTGAGTTCCGTCAGTGATGGCACTGAGATTTGGGATGTTGTTCTTCGGGCTGCTGCGCCCGGGCAGCTACAAAAGGCAGCTCTGTTGTGGCTGTCATCTGGAGGCATTCGCTTTGCAAGGGCTGGGGCAGGGAGGCCGCAGGGGAGGGCAGAGGAAATGCTGAGATAGAAACTTCGGAGAGCCCAGAAGGTGCTGGAGGCTTCAGCTTGCTTCAATTAGTGGCAGTCGGCGTGTACCTCCTTCCTCGCTGGCTACCTTTGATCTTTCTTAAAGGTGTAAGGCTAGAAACAGATTTAATCACAATACAAAATACCTGGGAAATGCAGTCTGTAGCTTTTATGATTCTTCTTCGAAAAGGGCCTTGGAGATTTTAGCTTTTCTTTTCTTCTGGCCTTGGAGGTAGACATGCTCGTATAACCCTGCTGTTTTATCATTCATATCAGTAACGCCCTTGCTGCCAAGATCCAGCGTTTTCTGATAGAAAACCCATGCCTAAAAATTGCTGGCTCGGAGGGTTTTCAGTAAGTGACGGCTCTCTGCAGACCCCAGGCATGAACGGCAGTTCGGGGTGGCGTGGTCCCCACCCGATGAGAGGTGCATGCAGCCTTTGCCCCTCGTTCTGCGCAGCAGTCCATTGCCTGCCCTGCAGTGCTTTTCTTCCTGCCCTATTTCGTGGTTTCCAACACAACAGGGGGTTCACGTGCTTACCCTTTGGAGGCATTCCTGCTGGGTCCTGCTCCCTTTGCCGAGGGGACAGGCAGCTCCTGAGTAAGGAAACCTGGGAGCAGAGGTGCTGTGTGTGCGCCGCAGCCACGCAGCGAGGAGGAAAGCTCGTGGAGTACGTGGAGGGAGCGAAGCCTCCCGCAGCAGCAGCAGCACCTCTCAGCACCGCCAGCTAAATACCGTCGGTGTTATGTGCTGTATAAAAGGGCAGGGAAGAATTTGTAGCCCGTCAAGCTACTGAGAGCGAATGCGGGCCGTGTTTTACCCTAATTCAGTAAAATAAAGACCAAGCCAAAATGTTTTGTAAAAATTAGTCTTTGATCTTCCCTAATGCGCAGCCTGTGTTAGTGGTCACAGCTGTCCAATTCCCTCAGCCTGTTTCTGTTCTCCCCGGTGCCATTTTTACATCGGTGCAGTTTCAGTGACGTCAGTGGAGCGCTTCCAGATTTATACCAGCAGTTTGGCAAAGTCCTGATGTTTAAAAAATCATTAGTCAGGCTCCAGAATATAATGTGATTTTTCTTAAAATCGTTATTTGGAATAAAGCACTGAATTAGGGATGTGTTTTTTAATCTTCCTTTTAACGTTTCTGCTGACGGGTGCTTCTCAAGCTTTTTAAATTGTATCTGTGAGGCCTGGAAGATTAGTTTGGGCTTGTCAGGGAAAGCTGGGGCTGCTGGAAAGCACCGGACTCTGAGAAGTGGAAACTTTAGAGTGGCAGCTCTATAAGGGCTTCTTCTTGGTGTCCCTCTGGGTTAGGGGGAGGTCTCTGCTGTGGCCCAGGCTCTCAGGGCCTCCATGTATATAAAATACCTTATCGGTACAATCAGTAAATACAACTGTAATCAACAGAGTCATCGATATATACTGGTCATCGAAACTTCTTACTGAAATCCTGAGCGTTGTCCGCATTGCTCCTCGGTAAGAACAGCACACTACTGATTTACCTCCTCATGGACTTCTTTATAGCAGGTCTGTAGGCAGAACACGAAACTTCCCACCTCAAGAGCGTTTGGCTTTAGCTTGAAACCGTGATACCAATAAGGTGGCCAAGTGTTCGAGCTCCCAGTGAGCTTATATTTTATAGTGATGGTTGGATTAGTTAAACTGCTCGGCAGGAAGGCCTGTGTATGTATGCACTTGCACAGATCTAAACAATGCTTCCTCATATACATACAGGAAGCCAGCCAGCTCCTCCAGTGATTACAGTTTTGTCTTTCTGCTGCCCATGCCTGTGCCTTTTATCATTTATTTGGAAAGTTAATGAAAACAAGCTTAGTACAAGGAAAAGCACCCAGCAGAGCAGCCATCAATGCTGCAGAAGTTTCTTCTTGCCTGCTTATAATTAATGCCTCTTCCAGCAGAGAGAGACTTGCTGCAGCAGAGCCAGCCAGCATATGCATCAGCCTGCTGGAGCTGGGAGCATTGATAGTGGCTGCGAGGGAAGGCTGCCCTGGCTGGACAGAAGCCAGCCTGGCTTACCTTGTACCAAGGAAGGCGTGAAAGCCTTTTTTTTATTTTAAATATTTCTGAAAATGAGTATTTCTGCTTCACCTGCCCTCGCCACGTCCATGCCAGCAGCCCCAGGTGGTGCTGGCTGCGCAGCAGGTCTGCTCTGAGGGACATGGGGCTGTGTGCTTGTGGACAGAGGCCACCTGTGTTGCTGAAAAACAGTGAGCAAATGGATTTGGAAATGAAAGATGAACTGAGGAGGGTGTTTCTGGACTGGGTGAACCATAATTGAACACGCCTTGTACTTAGTGAGGAACATTGTAAGGAGGACAGGAGATGGTGATCTCCAGGGTCCTGCAGATCCCTGGGAGTAGGCATGGTGCCGTTCACTCTGGGTCACATTTGCAACAGCTGAAAGTTGATGAAAGCTCAGAAGTTTCAGGTACAACCCTATTCCCTCCTCTATCCAGAGATGTGTCATAGTCTGAACTTCATGGACAGCATCTTCGGCTGGGGACGGGCCTCGCTAAGACCTGCTGCAGGGCTCGGCCTTGGGCCCTGGGCTCTGGCCGTGGTGCCCCACACATCCATGACTTCAGCCACCACAGACCAGGGTTTTTCCACTGTGGGATTTCAGAACTTCTGTGTAGACGGTGAGTTAATGACCCAGCAAATTAATTGCTTCACGAGGCAGCATTAATAATAGATGTTGTCTTACCCCATTTCATATTATATACAAACTCCCCGCTCAGCATCTGAAACTAAAACAGGCGAAATTACGAACACACAATTGCATGCCTCCCCTCACTGAGCATGCTGCTCTGACATTTTGGACAAGCACTCAGTTATTATTTTTAGGGCTTCAGCGAGGACATAAATTGTATCGACGTCAGCTGAAGTTGGTGGAAACTTTTTGCCCAATGACTGAGAACAGAAAGTGATAATAATGAAGCCAAATCTAACATGTTTTTTGTTTTCTTTTTCGTTCTTTTTTTTTTTCTTTAAATGAGAGGTCACTTTTTCAGATTGGGGATGATTCTTTTTGTACACAAACCCATGCTTTAGCTGATATGAGGCATTAAAAACCCTGACTTGAATCTGCATCAGCAAGAGGAGAGGACGTTTGGCTGAATGGCCGCATTTCCACAGAGCATTGTTGGTTGTATGACTTCGCTTTCTCATTACACATTTCTTGTTCCTGCAGCTCTACTTTTTGGACTCCCTGATAACAAATCACTTTGTCAGTTAATTGTCTTGGCTTTTTTCTCTTTTGGCAGATTATTAAATGAGGTGGTTAAAACATTAAGTACAGGATGCCGCTGATGGGCCTCTGCTAAGCTATTGCACTGCTGGGAGAGATACCTACAGCTATGGATAGATAGATACAGGTCTGTCTGTCTTCAAGAAAAAAACGTTTCTAGGAAGATGTAGATTTACCTGTAACTGGTGTTGAATCTGGTGTGAGGTTTGGCAATCGAGGCGGATTTAAGCCAGTGCTGCAGCCCCCCCCCCCTCAGTCCCAGCCATGCATTTCCCTTGGCACCTCCAGTTCTGCATTTGTGCCATGAGCTGGTCTGGTTTTGTTGGTCTGTTTGTGTGGCTGGGTCAGCTGTGAAATCCTGTGTCGTTTCCTGAGGACTGGTGCTGGCACTGAGGAGGAGATGGGAACATGCAGCCAGGGAGCCCGCACTGCTTTAAGCTCCTGTGGCAAAGCGTCTAGGTATCAGAGATGGAGGAAGTTTTTTTTCTAATCAACCAGTCTTACATTTCAATCAAAGAGTTTAAATTTATACACATAAATAATTCATGCACTTATTATGCTACACATTCAGAATGCAGAATGCACATTAACTTGTCCTTGTCCCGCTCTAACAGATCTGCAAGTGCGCTCATCCCTGTTTTATCACGGGAAAATGATACCAAAGGTGATATCCTATTGCATTAGAATTGACAGCAAAATTCTTACAGACTCCAGTGCAACTAGATTTTCACTTGAAATAACTGAGATCACTAGCTCTTGCTCTTAACGTCGTGGTGGCACTCTTTCTAGCTTCTAGTGAAATAATTGTGCCATGGAAAGGATATTAACGTGGTTATGTAGCACAAATGAGTGAGAGTGGCATTGCCTTGGTGCTAACAGGAATTAATAACCAAACCAGGGTTTGCATACAGCGTACCTGCAATGCCATTAGTAAATCAAAAGGCGACACCTCCTTCTGCCTGAAAAACAGAGCAGTGTGATCACTAATGTTTTATACCAACAAATATATCCTTCTCCTTTGCTGAAAGGTAAAAATTAATAATAAGCTTGATAGTACTCATTTAAATAAAAAATCTTTGGCTAGTTCCTGAAAGAATATTTCATACAATATGCATGCGTAAGGCTTTGGCTTAGGAGAAAGTATTGTGTCTTCCCAGTTGCTGCTCAGTTTTGTGCTGTTGTGCTTCATTTTCTTTGTTTGCTTTTTGTCTTGGCTTGTTGTTTTTTTAGTTTGAGGAATTTCTTTTTAATTGATGATATCTTATAGCACTGTATGTAAACACTGTCTTGCAGTAGGTGCTACCCGAAAGTCTAAAGCAGGCTCCAAATGTCTGGGAATAAAGGACAAGTCCTTCAAGTCTGGTGGGGTAGCCATGGCAGATCCATTGCCCATTGCTGCCAAGCTCCCCGGTTGTATGGCTGCAGCTTCCACACCATTAGTGACCCGCTCGTGGTACACCACAAGTCAGAGCTCCTGGGGCCTTGGAAATAGGCACCAGGGAGCAGGCACAGGCTACAGGTGGAGCTGGAAGCCCTGCCTGGCGCTGGGCTCGTCTGGCACTTCCCCTGCCGGGGCTGCTGTCAATTGTTTGTAGCTTTGCCAAACTTAAGCTGTTGGAGCTGAAAATGTCCATGTCATGTGTCTGCCCACAGCTGATTCCCTTTGCTTTTGAAAGTTCAAATAGAAAGATTTGGCTGCCTCAGAAAATGAGATGGGGGAGAATAATTTGTTTTGGTCACGTTATAAGCGCTTGCAAGTAATTTGCTAAGAAACTCGCACGCCTCCACGCTTTGGAGCAAAGATGTGAAATTTGGCAGGGACTTAGCCTCGTGTAAGACAAATGCCTTTTGCTATCTCTAGAAAAGTTGCATCAAATTGAGCCAAGCCTGAATGCTCCTGAAAGTATCAGTGTGCACATTCTTGGGATTTCACTAAAACAACGTCCCCGTGCTTGCACAGGTAGGCTTCTGAAAGGAAAATACCAGTTCCCAGGTAGCTTGCTGGATATTCTAGATGAGGAATTTCCCAAAAGGCAGCCCCATAAAGACATGCCTTCCATCAGGAGGAAAACGAATGCTCAGAATTGCTTAGCAGTCAAGATCACAAGAAACCCCAAGTGTGCTTAAAGGGCACCTGATAAGATCAGTGAAAAAATACCCATTGCCGCCACTTGCCTCTGGAATGTCATGTAAATCTGTCTGCACTTGCCTTTCACACTTTTAATTGGAAACAGAAAGGGGAGGGGAGAATGTTTGAGCAGATTAGCTAATTGATTGATTGATTATTTACAAGGAATCAAAATTAGAGGGACAATGATATCTTTTTAGAGAGGTGTCAAGGTAAATTACATGATTATCGGGTTGCCCGAATGCACGGTTTGACGTGCAGAGCATAACTGCCGCTACCCGTGCTCAAATCATGCATCGGAGTTTTTCCTAACACATTTTGAGAGAATGTGAAGTGCCTTTCTCAAAACCACAAAAGTAAAGCACTAGTGAATGGAGAACGAGATACTCGACTCTGGCAGCGCTCGCATAGCTCTTGGATGCCAGTGAAGGTTTCAGTGCTCTGTGACCATGGTTTTGCCGAATGTACTGGGGCCAAATCCCTCTCCTGCTTATTTCTGGGCCAGAGACAGGCACATAAAGAATGTGTGCTAATGTGCACCATATTCTCAGCCATCTGTTGACCCCATCTGACTTGTTCTTGCCTGTGCCTGTGGGGCTGCTCTCTGGGGAGAGCCGGCAAAGGTCAGGAGGGCACCCAAGCCTTGTTGTAAGCTGCCGAGTGGCAGTACCATCTGTAAGACTTTCTTCCTCTGCTTCTGTTCCAAATCTGCCTTATTTAGGGCGGTGGGCAAGTATGTTGAGATAATTAGTTTATCCTGAAAAAGCCAACCCCTGCCCCCAGCAGTCGGCAGTCCCATCCCAGCTGGAGCAGCCCCACCGAAGGGAGTGACCTGCGAGTTCATTCTGGTTGCGCTGTGTGCTGACAGCCCTGCGGGCCCGTGGGGATAGCTTGGCCAGAAGTGATTTCTTGCAATGAATGGTGAGGTTTGTGCCAAGTGAGACCATCTTTTATGAGACCATCTTTTTTTTATTTTTTCCTTTTTTTTTTCTTCTTTTTTTTAATATTCAGATATTTAAGCCCTGCAGTAAGATTGCCAGGAATCTTGTCTGGGGTGGCTAGCCTACCTTGTGGGTATCTTGAAATTTAAGCACCTTTCTTAGCAGCAAAGGCAAGTTCTCAAATGCTTCCCAGGGTAACATTCACTCCTGGGTGACCACTGCAATCCAGGTGAGCAAGGGATTTGTAGGAGTGGATACAGGATCTGGCCTCCTCACCAAGTTGCCGTGATCTGTTATCTCCGAAGCAGAATTACTCTGCACAGACCTCGCTGCTTCACGTTTCCCTTTGCTTTCACGGCGCTATTTCAATTAATGCCATCCAGGGGACACATGAGCCCGGTGTAAACGTCAGCACGATGGTTGAGAGCGGTTCTGAGAGTCTGTTATGTACTTATAAAAAACTGTGTCAATACATAGTCAGGCTTTTAAAAGTGGTGTTTATAGCACCATAATGACCCTGTATCTAGGTCTTGAATCAGAACAGGGCGTGGGCCCTTTACAATGGGAATACAATAATGTGTATTAAATAGCATTAAGAAGTTACTGCCTGCACACAGTAGCCAATTTTCCAATGGCAATACCTGAGAACAACAAACACCGAGTGAGGCTGCCCAGGATGGTGGCTTCGGGCCAGCCCTTCCCGAGGCAGGTCCTTGAAATCCGCCTGGCTGAGGCGATGATCCACTGCTCAGCGTGGCTCAGCCCTTGCAGCGCCAGCACCCGCTTCTCCCAGCACAGGACCAGTGGCAGGGCGGTCCCTGCACAGCACCCCAGGGAGCCTGAGCTGCATCCCCACAGCTGCCCCCAGGGGCCGGATGGGCAGCCGGGGTTAGAGACCCCAGAGGGAAAGTGTGGCTGACTCTAAATCCCCAGGAAATCCTGTAAAGCAGCAGCAGAAATGCCCGGGGCAGGGGAAAAATCTGTTTGCTCTGAGCTGTGGCCCTCTCATTTGCATGCAACATATGTCCTCTTCGTTTGCATGTCAAAATAACCCTGCCCCAATTGCCTCAAGCAAAAAGATTAGATCTGGGTAGGAGGCTTTCACCAGGACAACTTTTAGCACAACAAGGAAATTCTAAAAGAGTAAAGATAATTAAAAACAAGAGATGAAGGCTAGCTCAGTCAGCTTGTTTGACACAGCCAAGTATCTCCCAATAATTCAGGAAACCTCTCAGTATCCAGAACTGTCAATCACCCATCCTGTTTTCCCCTGCCAGCACGATTTGGCGTTTTAAAATTAAAATTGTTGTGCTTGTCCTGCTGACTCATATGTTGTGCATCTCTCTTCTGTCCAGATTTGGGATGAAATCTTGGCCCCGTGCTATAAGCCTGTGTTGTGCGGGAGGTCAGAGCAGTTAATCAAAACGGATCATTCTAGCTTTATAGCATAAAAGTCAGTTAAGTCATTGGCAAAATTCCTGCTGATGCCTATAAATGCAGAATTCGAACTATATAACCCCAAGACTTCCAAACGGCTGGCTCTGTGATTATCTTTCTGAGTCTGGCTCTTCTGTTTATAAGTCCAGAGCCGCTCTGCTTATTTACTTCCCTGTTTTTTGCATACATCCTATGGATTTGAAGCATTGAGCTTTATTAATTGCAAGAGCAAAGCCTTATTTCTTAGGACGAAAATGCAGTTTAATTTTTTTTTTCTAATGAAAATGAATATCTTGAAAATACCCTTAAGCCATGTGTTATCTTTTTCACTGTTAATTTTCTTTTACCTTTGCAATAAAGGGAATTTATTTTAATAGGATTGAAGGTGGAAACTCTAGGATCGGTTTGCACCATATTTTTGCGTATAGCTGAAATCTCCAATGTGAGCTACAAGTTCTTAAAACAAGTGAGGAGGAAAGGATCATTAATAAACCCAAAACTAGCAGCTCTAGTTTGGAGACTCGCTGTACGAACGTTACCTGTAAAGGCAACGCATCGGTTGCACTGGCTTAGCAATAGTAAGAAATAAAAATAAAAACCACTGCAGGGCCATGACACGTGGGAAAGCCTAAAACATGATCGTGAGGGTGCTCTGCAGCACTGTGGGGCTGCCCAGGGCACCCAAGGCTGCAGAGAGAGGCGCACGAAGGCGCCCCAGCCGCTGCTGCTCCCCACTAGTGCAGCGCCCATACAACAGCGGGCGCTTTGCCCCACACAGGTAGCCTGCCGGGGCCGCCGTTCGGATGCACCCAAGGAGAATAAAACTTGCCTCGGATCAAATGCCCGATTATCTTTGTGTCTTCTCTATGGGCTGGAAAGTCTCCCTGGGACAGAGCGGGAGAGAGCTCAAGTTATGCAAACGCTATTGTGTTAGACTTGTGTAAGGGCTAAATCGTTTCAGCCTTTGGGCTAAATCATTTGATTGGATGGAAACCATTTAAGATGAGACTTTTTTTTTTTTTCATGAAACAGTTTATTCCCTGACCACATTTAAGTAGCTAGAATGTTTTGCTTGGTGGAGTGTGTGACTGTGGGGGGTGGAGAGCAAGGGAAAGGGAATTGGGACTCATTTTTGTGGATATCCCAAAATAACCCAAATGAAGACAACCCAACCTGAAATGTAAGAATTCCCAGGGGCTGCTTGGTCACAGGATATATTTCCACATTGTATTAGAGCAATTCCCTGAACTGGAGAAGACAGAGGCAGCACTGGCTGACTTGTAGTTTTACTGCCCGGTTGTTTATTAGCAATCCTGCTGTGCAAAAGCATTGAAGAAATGGAAGTTACTCAGAGGCGACTCTGAGCCAGACTTGATTGTTAGCAGCTTTAGGGATTTGGCTATTAGCTGGTGCGTTCTGCGGTAATGGAATATTGTAAAAATGTTTATAGAAAAAAGTGCAAATGTCAAGGCAGTGTGTGTATATGTGAATACCTCTCCATACAGTAATGGTTCTGCGAAGCAAAATTTACCAGAAGTGTAATAGGACAAAAAGTTGCTCTGGCAGATTAGTTTGTTTTTTAATTTACTTTGCTATAAAACAAGGTCCTTTACCCTGCACTGCACATTAGGCCCAAATTGCAGAGTTAGGAACCCCAGAACTGCCTGACCTGACTACTGATGCTCGAGTCAATTCCTTTTATTATTGCCATGAGGTCTGCAGCGTGCCTCAGCACTGTGCGCTGAAAGTACATCAGGGCTTTTAGGGTGAACTGGTGCTTTAGGTCGATCAGTAGGAGATAAATTGGAGCTTTCAGCACCCTCTAAAGAGATGGAGGTAATTTTTTTCCCTGTTTTCGTCAGCAATTTGCACGGCCATTTCCAGTAATGGGGATAGGATGCATCACAGTTTGGTGGCCAAGGGAGACTTCAACAGTGGAGCACGACCGCGGGATCTGTTCTCTCCATCACACCAACCCGCAGCTTCACGTGCCTGCCTGCTGTTCCCGTCCCCCCAGCACTGCCACCTTTTCAGGACAGTCCTAGAAGCATACGTTAATTAAAGCTGTCGTTACACAGCCAGTTGTGCCACTTCCAGTCCCTGCTGGGTAATTTCTGAAGAAACACTCACCACGCAGAGCCGTGCTGCCCAGGGTCATCGTTTCTGCCTGACGCCAGGCTTGGGTTGCATCAAGTTACCGGGAAGGTTATCTGCCCAACCCGTAGGATTACAGGGGCAATATCTTTCTTAATGAAAATGTTGATTCTGGAGTACAGTTATAGGGTCATTTACATTATTATGCACATAATCTCCACCATAATCTCTTTCAGAGCAGGGGGTCTAGACTGACCTTTTAAGGTCCCTTTCTGTACTGCATTTCTATGATGCTGTAAAGTCCTGGCTGAAAACAAATAAATGTTATCAAGATTCCTATAAATTATTCATTTCTTAAATCCACTGGTCATTATAAGATGATTGGCATAAGTAATAATCTGTGTTAGGGATGTGAAGGAAAGCAAAATGATGAAAAGCCTCCTTGATGTACTGCTGCTGTTTGTCAGCTTTTTGGAGAGAAAGAGGGGTCTGACAGACCTCCGGGTTTGCTCTCGGAGGGCCTGGGCTCCACTCCCTGCACTTCCACTGCTTCTTTTGTGGTCTTGACAAGTCATGAGGGACAGGCTGAAGCGTGTTTTGGAGCATCTGAACTGCACTTCAGCTGGTTGCCCTGCCGTTGCCATCCCCCAGACTGCCCTGACTTGGAGACCACATTAATCAAAACTACCAGTAGACGTTCAGCCAAATATATGCATCTCCAGCCTCTTTTTAAAATTGGTTTTAAATGGGCTTTTTAGCAATATTTCGACCTTTCTAGGTTTCTAAAGATTCATGCTTTGCATTTCTCATTTCAAAATTAGATTATAAAAATTCTTTGTTGTGCCCAGAATAACTGTGCTCCCCCTGCGCCCCAGCTATCCCTCCTCCCCAAAATCAGCTTTACTTTCCCTCTGCTCAGGATCCTCTTCCAGGGATGTAGAGGCAATTGAGCCACTTTCAAGTAAGTGTCTCTGTGGCTCGACTGCATCCAAACAGACACTCAGGGATGGAGTTTTGCTCTGCTACTTGGGGTCGGGCAGCAGCCACAAACACAGGGCAGCGTTCCTCCCGGGCCAACCGAGCTGCTGCCGGGGACAACAGGGACAGTGAAAAATAAAAAATATAGTTGCTCGTATTCATTTGGCCACAGTAAATGGGTTTCAACCATAGTTCCTTGGTTTCCTCTGTAGACACTTTTGAATGCTATGATTATATTTATTATTTTTTATCCTTCCAAACTCATAGTGTTGGCCGGATGCTGGTGTCCATGGCGGCATGGGTTACATCGCTCCCTGAAATGCTGCTTTTTTGCAACTCAACTTCACCAAATATTGCTGGTGGGCTCAGATACTTACAATTAGCTCACTTAAAATGATGCCTCCGGTGTGCTAAGACACTTAAAATTAGGACCAGAAGTTAGGCAGTTAATCTGTAAAGCTCAATAAAGCCCCCTGTTTCATCCAAGGGTTGTCAGAAAATTCGTTCCACATCTGTACAGAAAAAAGCGAGGTGTAAACTGCCAAGAACCATTTTAATGATGGCTGGAGAAAAAAGCAGCCAGATGGCAGGCTCTGCTGTGGCTGCGGTTGGTATTTAACTGCTTTTTTATTGGAAAAATATGGGGTGAAAAATTGTGTGGGACTCATTAGGCAGCCTGCTGCGATTCTGATCAGCTTGCCAATCTGTTCAGTGTGGCAAAGATCCAAACAGCCATAAATTTTTAGCAGCGGCTTATAATCTATGACTTGGAGCTTGTTAAACCTTCTCTACTCCCCCCACTTTTGTACACTGCTTGGTTTGTTTTTTTTCCCTCTTTTTTTTTTTTTTTTTAAATAAAAGCTTCAGGGCTCAAGCTGTGCTGAAAAAAAAAAAAAAAAAAAAAAAAAAGGAGGGGGGGATAAAGTCTCTCACAAAAAGCTCCAGTGAATAGCATGTCTCTTTGCTCCTTCTCAAAGTAAGACTCCATAACAGAAGTTTAATTTTCTTGATCCTGCATATTAACTAAAAAATTGGGTGCACAGCAACATCTAAAGCAGGAGGGCGAGCGGCGTTATCTGTGCATTGGCACAGGAGAGCCGTGGAAATCCTCCTCCTCTTTTGTCATCTTCAGAGGGAGCAAGGCTGTGGGAGGAGAGGGTTGTTTGTGCGGGCAGGCGGCTCCACAGCATTCAGCTTTTTGCCGCAACAATCCCAAAGTGAAGAATATGCAAATTTGGGGATTTCATAGCTTGGAGCAAAGTGTTACGATCACAGAGCGGCTGGCGCTCAGGGGAGACGGTAAACTGCTGGCAGGGGTTTCATTTTCCGTCGTGGTGGTGTCTGGATTCTGAAGGGTTCACAAAGGATCCTAAGAGGAAACTTAAAGCTTCCTTTTTCTTAATATTTGCATATTACAGAAATCGATTTCAGACAAAGGAAAAAGAGGTTTTAGAGGCTGCTGTGACACGTTTCCAAGTAACATACACAGAACTATTGATCTGACCACTTTTACGGAGATGGAAAATAAGCAGCCAGCACTCCTTCGTGGGAGCATAAATATTGGTTTTGAAAGATTTATGGAAACCAGCGGCCAGCAGCGGTATATATGGTCTCTCGTATATGTGCTGTTAAAAATACTACAGTATTTCTCAGAAATTGCCCCAAGTAGTGAAGTAAAATTATAAGCTATGGAGTTTTGATTCTTAACCGAAGCATTACTATATCGCCATATTTTTCTAATGGTACTGCTGAACTTACACATGCCTTTATAGCTGCTCACGTACACTGTATATATGCTGTAGGTTCAAGGTTATTTCAAGGAGATGTTTTAGATGGTTGAAAACTGTGTATGCAAATATGTTTGTGTGCACGGCTGCTGTAGAGCTGCGTGCGAGTTGGATTGCTGTCACGAACGGCCGAACCTAAATCTTTCTTGTATGGTCAGGGCAAAGGTGTTAACTCGACTCCTGCAGAAAGTGGAAGGGACCTCAGCTGATTAACTGTGATTTTACGTGCAATTTTGGATCTGGCAGGTACACTGAAAAGAAATTATAGTGTCTGGATAAGCCAAGTTCCAGTGATTTAGGTTCCTTTTTTATTTGAACTGGCGTTTCCAAGAGCACGTCCCTTGTCGTTGTACTTTTGGACAACAGTGCCACAGAAATGCAGAGAGAGGAGTTTGCAGAGCTCTTTGTGAATGCTGTTCAGTTTGTTTTAATGTCTCCCAGGCCAGCGCAGGCCTCTTTAGCTGGTGATGTGCAGCACAGTGAGGGCCCACATGGCTGGGTGCTCTGCTCATCGTGCCAAGCCTTCGCCGTGTATGCCTGCGGATTTCCCTCACCTCCTATTAAGCCCCGTGGCACTTCTAGCTAGTAGCTGATTTCTTGTAGCTGATAGCTTTGTCTAGAGCACACATAAATAGGGGAGATAAAAGGTTGCTTCTTTCCTTTCACATAATTTATTGTGAAGAACAGAAAAGAACAGTATGAAGAAGCCTAGGGAGGTTGTCTCATATTTTCTATAAATATAATACAATCAGGAAGTCTTTATGTTGTGAGAAGAGGATAAATGAGCAGATAGTGATAACAAAATCCAGGAGCACAGTGATCTGCTTGAAGCCGTCCTCCCCTTTTTGTTCTGCCAGTGGGAATATTTGTATACTAACCTTCAAAGAAAACCTGACTATTTTCTTCCTAAAGTAATAATTTACGATACACTGATGCCATATTTTATTCACATTGGCTCGCCCGTGTTTAGAGAAAGTTGGTTTTTCCTTCTCCTAGCACAGGACTGAGGGTTTGAGGTTGGTGTTGGGTGGTAAGTTTCATGGGCTGGTTTTTTTTTTCGGGACATTTCTGCCACTTGGAGTGGGTTTTCTTTAAACAAAAAGTTGAATCACGCCTCTGTCTTCCCAGCTGGCCTCAGACTCTGCAAAGACGGCCAATTTTTCTTCACTTCCAGGAAACGGGTCGATTCCTTCCCCTCCCCACCTCGCAGTACACATATTCGTGGCACAGCTCCTCCCTGGGACCTCTCCCTTTGGCACTCAGCATCTCCGTGAGGTAGCGAGAGGCCTCCGTCCTTCCCGCTGCTCCTGCCTTTCTCATTTCTCCTGCTGCCTGCCTGGGGGGTGCAGAGCCACGCAAGCAGCCTTATCGCAGCCTGTCTAGCAATAAGATCCAGGAATGCTTTGGCTGTTCCCCAGGACGGGGTGAGCGCGGCGTGCCTGTCACTCACGGCCGAGGCTGGAGTTTTATGTGAGGTGGGAGGAGGAGGCTGGAGAGGGACTGCTGTGGTGTCACCAAATCTGGTGATTTTTTCTGCAAAATGCTTCCTTAAAGGCACAGCTCCTGGAATTCTGCAATGAGCAAAGAAATTTTGACTTTCATCTGAAGGAAAAACTAACTCATGCAGTTGCTTCAGAGACGTGGCAAGAGGAGCCACCTTACTGCAATGTCAGTGAGCAAATTAAAAGACCACAGACTGTATTTGTTCAGTTAGTTTTCAGTCTTACCGCTTTGAAGCAGATATTCTGATTTGGTGGGGAGAGAGAGGGTAAGCAAATGGGCAGAGTGACTCAGGTTTTCTACCTCCTGGAGGTTCGGTGAAAACAATTACTGCCAGTGTCTGTGACTGCTGTGGTTTCCACCAGGAAGAACTTCTCCTTGTTTTTTCCCCCTCTGCCCAGCCACCTCTAATCTCACCTCTGTCTCCAGAGGCTCCCAGAAAAGGCCAGCTGGGATCTGAGAGATGAATTGCCAGGTTTGGGGCTGAAATTCAACCTCTTTTCTCTTGACCACCAAGTAACATCAGCTTGGAAGTAGAGGCCGAGCTCAGTCCGGGTGAGGGAGGGGAGGGCCAGGGAAGGCTCCAGGAGGTGGTTCCCCTCAGAGCTGTGCCCAGTGGTGGTGCTGAGCCCCCTGGCCAGGTGCTCAGAGCAGGTCCCAGCCCAGCAGCACCATGCTCGGGTCCAGGCACCCACCACGCTCATCACCCACTGCCCAGGCTGCGGGTGGGCAGCGCCGCTCGGCGGCCACAGCTCTGGGACAGTCTGGGGTAGCAGACGGCCAGGGGATTTCACATTGCTGGTGTTATTTAAAGTGCAGCGGGGATACCAGCTGGCTGCGTTGAGGCGGTATCGTTTTTTTCGGCACATCATCAACGCACAGAAAACGTTTGCCTTGCCTCAAACGCCGTGTTCCTACACGCAGCGGCTTTGTGGGGCTGCAAGGCCCTGACCAGCGCCGGGGCCGGCAGCCTCTTCCCTGTACCACCTTCAGGGACAGACTGCTGGGGCTTTACAAGACACTCTTAAATAAATAAAAGCAACTCCCAGCTGATGCTAGCCCTTTACTTGCTAATAACACTCGAGTCCCTTTGGCTCCAGAACATCCCTTAGGAGAGGGGATCCCGCACGAAGCACCCGCCAGGAGCGGTGTGACAGGGCCGGCCTCCT
The DNA here is from genome assembly GCF_963932015.1 of Anas acuta. Taxonomy (NCBI): domain Eukaryota; kingdom Metazoa; phylum Chordata; class Aves; order Anseriformes; family Anatidae; genus Anas; species Anas acuta. The sequence goes on along the minus strand of NC_088995.1, from coordinate 11,460,961 downwards.
GCAGCCGCGGCGTGAGGAGGGGAAGCTGTAAGTCATCTACAGGACTGGGTCGTCTGTCTTCCAGATCTGTAAGCTTCCAATGGAAGATCTAATTTTTCAATAAAGATAATTCAATTAGGAGGTTTTAATTAGGGAGTTGAAGCTGATCTCCCCACCCCACCCCTTCCTGTAGCTGTCAGCCTCTGTGCCGGTGCCCCCCGCTCCATCTCCTCACTCCTCGTTCGTTTATTTTTTTTTATTCCTAATCATCCTGGTGGAACAAAGCAGGAGAGGGGGAAAGATGATGAAGGGAGAACAGGGATATAAAAAAATAAAAATAAAAAAAAAAAAAAACACAGCATGTTGTGTCATTAAAAAGTGCCTCGTATTACCCGGGAGCTTCTCCATCTGCTTTCGGTGGGCATCCCAGGAGGACTTGGCGATTATGAAGGAATTCTCGGAGGCCATTACTGGGAAGAGGAAAAAAGGCTTGCTGCAGACAGCTTAATGGACTAATTTGTAACTGTGAGAGCAGGAGAAATGAGTTGTTGGCCACGTTTTAATTTGACAGCGAGTGGCAGAACGAATGCGAAATGTGATGAGTGAGCAGGCGCGTTCATTTTCGCGGTGCACTTTGCAAGGGCCTCTTGGCTTTCCCGTGGGGGCTGTCACTATTATTTTTGCCTTCCCCACCCGAGCGAGGACGGTGGGGGCGAAGCAGTGGGGAGGTGCAGGGGGTGAGGACAGGCTGGAGGAGGGGAAGCGTGATCAAGCAAACAGGGCTCAGGAGCCAATTTTACGCCAGCACTAGGAAGACAGGAGAGGACAGGCTAAACAAATTAGCAGTGTGCCTTAACTCTTTGTGGGGTGAATGGGAGGAAGACACCTTAGGAAGAGCATTTTTTTCTGCAGATAGTGACTTTTTGTTCCCGTCTGACGGGCATACAGCCCCACCTTTTGTGATCTGCCTGGCGGAGGGTCATGGACATCTGTCATCCACAGCAAAATTGGGCAGTCTTTTCCGGGAGAAACAGGAGCTCCCACATAGCCTCAAAAAGGGGATGTGCAGAGTTGCCTCAAAATCTGGTCCTGCTCACGCTAATTGGGCCAAGTCGTTAATTCAGGTGCTGTTTGATACGGAGCCAGGCCACTATAGAAACCACCACCCCCCTTTTGCATTTAAACCCTGACAGCATCCTGCGGGGGGGCCCAGTGGCCTCCCCCTGCCCGTGGGTGCCTGCAGGCACATCTCTCGCCCCGTGGTCCGAGGCTGCTGCCCGAGGGCAGGGCACTGCGCTGCCTTCCCTCACACGGCAGGGCTCTGCTCCACACTGACGTTTTGTCAGATTGGTTATTTTTACCGTGTGATGTTCAAAAACCCGTGCTTCCCCACCCAGAGGCTATAATAGAGCAGCTTGTATGAGCTGAAGGATAGAGCAGTAAGCGTAGCTCTGTAGATGCTGCCGCTTGCCAGCCAGCGCTTGCCGTAGCTCCCGTCACACGTGGTGTTTTCTCCATCATGTCTTCTTTACTGGAGATCTTGAGAGGTGAGGAAAGTCCAGTTGGCTGCTCTGTTTTCCTGTGGGTTTTCTTCAGTGGCCTGTTAAGTTGTATGATTAAAAAGAGAAAAGACTAATTCTGCCAGAAAACACACATGGATTGATATTAGAATAAATTGGTATATATGAGCTGAGATGATTATTTATGGCTCTCTTCCCAGGCTGCCATACCAAGGTATGATCATCCCATAAATTGCGGGACAGTTTCTTACAAGACAGCAGACCAGATATCACCTCATGCCTGTGATCAGTTGTAGGGATGGTCCCAGGGAGTCCTCTGCATAGGTTTTACAAACCACGTAGAGGGAGAATGCTCTGTTTGCCGGACCTTGGGAATAGCAGAGGAACAGAAGGACCATTTCTGTTTTCTGCAAGTGCGTTATCTTTCTCATCAGTACCATGGGACTGAACTTCAGCGTGATGGGTGCTGTGCAGTAAGCTGTAGGTGGTGTTCTTGCCAAATGTGAGGTGCTGCTGACAGTGCCTAGCACGGGGCTTCCATCCGAGCATAGGCAGCACATGGAGGCTCTGCCATCCCCAGCACGTGGTGCAGCTACTTTCGTACCCCAAACTGCGCCACAGGGGCTCTGGGTGTTGCAAATGGGCGACTGCTGGGAGCAGACAGATGCTTCTTTGGCCAAGTTAATCAATATACTGAAATATTTTAATATAAGTGCATGTAGATACAACGTGTATTTGGTGTGCTATTTCCCAAAGGAGGTAGGTGTGCATGAACACGCACATGTGCAGCACGAATTCTGGTTTCATTGATGCTAATTTTGTACTGATGTAACTCTGAAATTTACAGAAGAAGGTGGTTGAATTTCACTGTGGTCATAGTGAAATCATTTCTGAAAGTGAGTCTAGCAATTCACCCATGACCACGTAACTGTGGCTGATCTTTTTATTTTTAACGAAAGCACATGATACGTTGAAACTCTTCATCTTACATCCTTCTCTTTTCCCCTTTGATATTTCTTACGATGAGAAATATTTTTTGATAAAGCTTTTTCTCTTCTTTTTTAGTGGAAAAAATGCAGGTGACCTACACTCCTGCACAGTCAGTCTTTCTGTTAAACTTTTTTTGTTTTTAAAGGACATCTGCAAATAGTACACGTAGCCCTCATGTAAAGAATGCTTGTCAGCAGGTTCTTTAGTATTGGTTTGTCCTGCAAGATACAGAAGTTCATCATCCTCTGATCTGAGCATCTACCTTGAGAGACACTTGAGTGAATTTGACACTACCTGAATGGGATTACGAGAACATTTATTTATGATTGCAGGTGACAGGTACACAACAGCCAGCACCTCTTGGTTTTCCAAAGGTTTCTTTAAAGATGGATTAATGGTGTTTGAAAACTTCATATTATTAACCTTAATGATATGTAGCACTGCCCTTTGAAAATGGGGTAGGAGAAGACCTAAGAAGACAGAAGTGGCTGGGAGAGAGCATGACAAAGAGAAGGGAGATGGTTTTCCCAGTCAGAACAAAACGTTGGCCTTGTGCCTTCTTAACTCATTACACCTCGGTTCTTGCTTTGGTGTTGTGATAGAGGGTGACGGGCAAAGGACCGTTTCAGTGCTTATGTTTGTCTCACCTACTTGCCCATTTCATCTCTATCTCTGAACACCGATCTTCAGAAGAGAAAGCTTTGGGATTTCTCCAAGCTGTCACCCGGCCCCGGGATGTGATCAGTCCAAGGCAGCAAGGAAACTAGATATAATGAAGACAGAGTGTGGATGGCTGTGTTTATCAGGAAGACTAAGTGAACGAAATGCATGCTGCCTCCAGGACTTCTGTTCACACCTCAACCTGTCCCCTTTGAATTTAAAAACGCAGCCCTCTGGTTTCAATCCCAAATGCACAGGCGTAAGAACGGAAACCAAAATTCCTAGATAGCAGTGAGCAGGGCTGCTCCTTCAGCCAGGATCTGGAGTCTGGAGTCCCCCTCTCTGAGCTCTGACATCCACTGGAAGCAGGCTGCCAAAGCTGGCGAGTGGGGACTGAGGAATCTTCAGGCTGTTTCATCTGCAGCCAACCTTTCTGTTAATGCTCATGTAGGCTCTTGGGGATCTTGTGCCACGGGTCTGCAGTGCCACAAAGAGCAGAGCCGGCGTCCGGCGGTGTCTGACTGCCTACCTTAATGCAGCTTCCCTGCTCAAGGCAGCAAGGCTCCCGCTGCTGCCACTGCCGCTCGCCCCCCCTTTTACCTTCCAGCTCACTGCGTCTGTTCCTGGAGGCCCCGGGAGGCTTTAACAACCACTAGATTGTTAGTGACAGTCAGACACTTTAACACTTAAAGTAGAAGGTTTGATTTAATCGCAAGGCTGTCATTTATTATTTGTCTGCTGTGTTCCGCTGGGGCGCCCGCTGATCAACTGCCTGCTCCCAGGAGGGCATTTTTTTTTTTGTTATGTCTAAATCCTCAATACAAATTGCAGCGCTCCTAGATCTCCCAGCGGGACCCATTACCGCCTGTGGGGCATTAAGGATCATTAATAGTGCTGTCAGCAAGCTAGCCAGTTGGTTAGCTTCTCATAAATAGGAAATTAATCCATCTACTTCATTAATAATGCCGAGTGTAGCTATTTTGTTGCACTTGATGTAAGGGGCCTTGTGTTTGTCTGTAATGTGATAAGACAGGACTCCAAATTAGCATTGAATGTCTGATACAAGAGTGCAGACTCAATTACTTAGTGGAAAGGTTTTTGTTTTGGTTGGGGTTTTTTGTTGCTTTTTTTTTTTTCCCAAATGTCTTTAAAGTTCTTGAGCAGCAAGAAAAAACAACAACACTGATTCGCTTCATTATTTGCATTTTGCAAGATCTGTTTCCGTAGCTGGCTTCTGCTTTTGAAGAATAAATTGTTGGGGAGGGAAAGTAGCGAGTGAGAAATGGGGACCACACCTGGCAGGAAAAGCAAAACGCATTAATTAGAGCCAGGGCTAACTAGCTGTGCTCATCTCGCCTTCTGTGTCGAGGGTCTGGGGGGCTTGCCGTGCTTTTTCCTTGCATCTACGGTTAAGGAATCATTACAACGCTGACGGGTGTTAAATTTCACTTTGGAGGAGGAGGAGCAATAATAGTGTAGGTTAAAGGAGAAAATGAGCCATGATAAGAGCCGTCCAGTTTTTATGAGAAAATCATTTGCCTACCCAGCAAACGCGGAGTCCCTGATGGGTGGTATTGGAACCACTCAGAGGATATGAAGAATTCTGAGTACATTTATCTATTACATTTCTAATTAGTTTTACTCAGTAATATCTAGGCACCAGAAACAAAATAGAGAGTTACATGGCAATTATCCATAAAAGTACTTCATCCTGTGCTTCTGTGCTGTTCAGATCTTCCTGTGTTTCCTTCCTTCCTATAACTTTCTCATCAGTGCGTGGGAAAATACAAGTAATTTTTCAGCCTTAATAATTAAAGAAAAGCTTTTCAAGCAAGGAATGGTTTACCTCCTGCCCTCAAAACACTGTGCATTTGCTTTTTTCTGCTTCAGCCTCGTGAGTTTGTTTTCAGCTAAACAAACAAAAAAAAAATCAGCTAGGCTGACAGGCTCTTGCTAGAGCTCCAGTTTGCAGTATGGGGAACCACTCAAATGCTCAGGGTTTTTATCTAAAGCTTTGGGAGACTTTGCTGGCAGTCTCCTTCATGATACTTTAAGAATTTGCTTTTAGTGGCTTTCTAGCAATGTGCTGTTAAGTAGCGTGTAGAGGAGAGATTATAAACATATAACCATATCAGGGCCTAGCCTATGTCTGGGGCTCCAAGGCACTGCCACAACATAAATAAAATCATTATAACTAATTACTGTTTGGGCACTGGGGAGGGAGAGCACTTGTATTTATTTTTATAATGGGAGGCAAATAAATTTCTGAAATATCAAGAGGAGGGAGGAAAGAGCTTCTACAAAGTGATGAGATAAATAGATTTGGAAGCATTCCAGTTCTCAGAAGCCAGTAGCCTGGGATGGATGTTTTCTGTTGACAAACTCTTCAAACCATGTGAGCTGTGCCATATCTGTTCACATCATTCCTGAAGTAGAAATGCAATTCCCAAATATGATGTGTGCGACCAGAGAAGTACAGCGCAGCCGCAGGAATGATCCCAATATTCAGAGGAGGTACAGGAAAGGATTTGGGGGATTTCCGTTCTAGGCAGCGGAGGTGCTTGCATTGTTCGTGCGAGATGCATGCTGCATGACACTGCCATCTGGGAATTGGCCCCAAAGGGCAAAATATACAAAGAGACACAGGAGGCACAGACCCTATCTCCAAAAATCTCACTATGGGCGCCCTCAAACTTTGCAAATATTCATTGTCCGAATTCCAGTGATGGTTCTGAATTTCACAATTGCCCTCCAGGACAAGCAAGAACAAAAGGATAAAACCGAGCAGCCTTGAATGTAGAGTTGCACTGAAGGGGGAGGGAAGGTTCAATGCTGGAAATTCATATATGGGTTGTGCGGATTGGCTCTGTTTTCAGGCAGTTTTGTTTTTAACTGCTGCCTTTTCCTGTTTGGAAATGTTTTGCAGCGTACGGTGAGTAGCAGTCACAGCAAACTGCCTGCCTCATGTCCCCTCACCTGTGTATTATTAGAGACAGTGGTGCCGAGAATCCAGTGGCCGTAAAAAGCCCAGCTGCAGCCAAAATCCTAATGCACTTCCAATTCCCAGTGCATTAAGCTTGGAGGAGTCTGCTGTGTATTATCCCAGGCTCTGTCCAGTTTCTCCAGAGGTTTTCTGGTGCTAAAATCTTTGCAAGCATTTTTGTCAAATGCTTAATGCTTTAAAACTTAACCTCATTACGCTCCGGTCTATTTCTGTAGTGAAGGAGAAGGGAGCATGGGAAGGATCTTTTCCCTGAAAATAAAAAGTCCAGCCAAGTTGTTAGATGCTTTGGAGGTTCTTTTATTGTAAACTACAGGAAAGGACTTTGGCAATGTGTTGAAATTGTTAGATTAAAGCTTTCCCCTCCATCACCCCCCATTCTGCCATTAAAGACCAATGCTGCTGTAAACAATTTATGGCTTTCTTAAAGGAAGTCAGATAATCCTGGCTGATTTGTGGCCATTCCTTTATTGCCTTGCCAAACTCTGCTTTGTCATTTCTGGTTGGAGGAGAAAGCACACACAGCCACATATGTTCAAGTTTCTGACCTCATTTTGACTGTTACAAGAGAGTGAGCACATGTGTCTTCGGAAAAAAAAAATTAAAAATAAAATAAAATAAAAAATCCTGGAGTAAAGAAGAATAATTTCCCTGGTAATTATGTTTTGTAAGAAATATGGGGTGTAAAATATACCATTAATGATTTTACAATCACTTGGCCAGTCAAGCAGGAGGGCTGGCTGACCCAACCTAGCAGAGAGCACCGCTCCGCATTAGTGTCAAAATGGATGTTTAGTCGTGTGCAGCCATGGTGAAATTGGAAGTGGAAAGGAGCCAATGCCTCTTTCAGAGCGAGGGGAATAAAAAACCCTCTCTCTTGTTTTACAAATCTCTCCAGGGATGATGAAAATGGCTCTCTTCAGCATCCATCTCCTGCTTAGTTCTAGATCAACACATGTGGCAGGAAAATGTGTTCTGCACAGATATGTCATGGCTCAAGAGAAATTAGGAAAATAAAAGGGGCACGTCTCTCCCCTCTGCAGCTCTCCTCCTCCTAGCGTTTTGAGCAATCATGTTCCTGATTAGTGAATATTTATTGTTAAAAGCAGAGCTTGTAGTTGTGCGTATAATGACGGTGACCTGGCACATTTCACGATGAGATCTGGTTTGTGGTGCTGGGTGAGCACTGCCCGCGTCTCTTTGGTCTGCTGCATGGGTACGGCATTGTTGGAGGTGAACTATTTAGGTTTTGGAGTGGCATAGTTGTGTCAGCAAAGGATGTAGCTAAAGGCAGGGAGTTAAAAACAAAATAAAAACAAAAGGCCAAACACCAGAACACGTAGGATTTTATCGGTAAGCCCTGTCATTGGATCAACTCCTTCCTTTTTTAGGAAACCAGCATTCTCTTGGCAGCAGAAGCTGAGCACCCATCGTCAACAAAAGCTTTGTGGTTGACCCTGTTCAGCACACATAAATTCTAAGCTGCAGGTATTCACAAAAATTAGAGTTAGAGAACATGTGTTAGGTCACTTTATCCTTCCTGCTGACAAGATAGTATTTCCTATTTAAATATATTTCCTAGTTCTTGTGCAATTCAGCCTTAAGCGTACCGAATGGCAGCTTCTTCAGCCCCCATAGGAAACTGTTCCAGAGTCTAATTAATAGCTCTCTTGGTCAAAAAGACGACTCTTTTGTATGCAGAGCCTGGTGCTCACTTAAACTAAAGGTCATTTCATGGCTACTACAGCACTATGCGATAACGTGTAACAGAAACTGTGTTTGTACTCATGTTGCGTCCTCTTGTGCAGCCAAGGCACCATAGGGTGGCCTGAGCAGAAATACAAAGGAGCCTAAACCGTGCCTAAACTGCGCTGTTCTTACTTTCTTTTTGCCTTGCTTCCATCATCTGTGCACTTCAGATAAACATCCTGCCTTGGTTGTCACTCCACAAAACTGTACTTATAGCCACAGGCTATAGAGAGGGATTTGTGATTGCCCGCGGAGTAGATCATCATCTGTGGGGATGGTTTTGCATCGACTGGAAGCAATACAAGCACGACAGTATTCAGCAGTTGATTTTTAAAGCATAGAGCTTCTTCCTGCAAGTGCAAATGTTCCACGGGTATTAATAATGGAGTAAATCTCATCTTTCTGATGTGACCTGTGTGAGCATTGCCATGAAACAATGATGCCAGTGAGGTGCGGAGATTAATTTTGAAGAAATGTCCTCTGAAATACCCAGTGCAAAAGTTGTGAGCATTCAATATCACCATGACCGTAGGAGGGTTTGCAAATGCTCAGTTCCTCTGAAAGGTGGGCCAGAGAGGTGAAGCGTGTCCATAAATTCAGGGACACCAACTTGCTTTATTGCTTTGCCCTTTTTTTTTTTTTTTTAATTTGGAAACTGCAATTCAATGTGTGTCCAGAGTCACAGCAAGTCTCTGATGAAACCAGACTTTTCACTTCCAAGAATCCCCATTCTTAGAGTTTTCTAAAGAACAAGAGTACTGGGTCTTTTACCATAATGGTGACTTCCTTCAGGAAAAGAAGCTCAGTTCCAAACGTGGAGGGATGTGGAAAAGCTGGTATAGAGAAGGTTCTGGTGTGTATTGTTCAGAAATGGCTGCAATGGAGAAGACACGTGCTGGATTTAGTGCCAGAGTGCTGCTACATGCTCTTACATTCCAGCTGCATTTTTTCTGTCCAACCCGACAGTGCATGAAGCAGCACAGCAGACTGGAGATAACTCAATTACAAAACATCATTTGACGAACTGTTAAAAACTCTCCTGAATGGAGCATCATCCTTGATTGCGATGGGGTTGAGATGATTATGTTACGAAATGGCATTTGATGCAGAACAAAGTGTTGCCACAGCAGTAAGTTCCAGCATCCAGCTCTAACAATAAGCCATCCCCAGATCCTTCCCGCAGAGGGCCAGGCTCTTTGTTTACAGTCAGAATGAGAATTGTGAGGCTGCAACCCCAGTTGGCTTCAGCAGGAGCTGCGGCACCTCGGCGCGGCTGAGTCATGCCTCCAGCATGCCCTGACCCCGCTCCCAAAAGGCGCTGTCGGAGCAGAGCTGCTCTTTGGACGGGGTCAGCAATTCTCAGCAGCCAGCCGGATGGGGATATGTCCCTGCGGGAGCAAGACGTAGGGAGGGAGAGTTGTGCTGAGCTCTGCCACACCGCAGCACCCACTGCAAACGCCTCGGGTGGTTTCTGCAAACACGTGCCCAGAGGTGGATCCTTCCTCCAACTCCACCATCGGGTGAGGGGTGCACAAGCCCAGGGTGATCCAGCTGTGGTGATGCTCTCAGGTTTTCTGAGAGTCATTAATACATGGACAGATCCTTTCAGAGCACCTGTGGCATCTGTAGGCTCTTACGAGTGTCCTCATCAATGCAGTGCTGGGAAATAAGCACGAGTTGCTGCGGTGCTCCCTCCAGGTGAGGAGGGCAGCTGTGGGAATGGGAGGCTGCAGCCCCCAGACATCAGCTGCACTCCCGGGAGATGTCTTTCCACTACAGCAAGAGCATTTAAAGGCTTTTTCTTTTTTCCCCCTGATTTTGGTTTGGAAATATCGAACAGTCCCACACTGCTACTTCTTTATTGACATTCTGGATTTATCAAGCTTGTGAAATTCAACTGGATGTGAAATGCTGCAATTAGGCTCCAGTAGTATGTGGGTTATTAATACAAAACCATCCCTGTTTTTAATCCTGTTCTTTCCTACTTCCTCACATCACAGTGGCCCTAACCTTTGAATATTTATCCTGTGCACTCGTGTGGCGGTCGGGTCCCGCTGTGCCGCGTGGGAGCCCCGCTTCCCCTCTGGAGCCAACCCTCTGCGGCCCTGGTCAGAGCAAAGCCCATCTGGCTAATTTGTGAGCATCACTAATGGGTCCCCAAGGGACCCCATCAGCAGCCTCATCCTGGCCGCGATGGCTGTGACACAAACCTCCAGGGGAGGTGGAGGCGGGTTCTGGGAAGAAGCTGGGGCGGAGTGGGGCAGCGGGAACAGGAAAGCACGGGCTGTCCCTGGGGGCCACGGGGATTAAAATCCCCACAGCCCCAGTTGTTCTGGCTCTCATGAACTCCGAACAAATGTCCCTGCATCGTCAGGGCAGAAATCCGCACAAATAAATCCGCGTGGCATGTTTTTCCTCTCCTATGTTTAATACCTACCCAGTTGATAAATAATTATTAAGCAATGATATAAGAGCTGCACTCTCAGAAAATTCAAGGAAAATGAATTCATCCAGCAAAAAACACCTTTGTGCAATAAAGACTGGAGAAAGTAAAATGAGATTGTGGGCTTTCTTTCCCCAGGCTTGGATATTGCTTTATCAATACAGTTCTGTCAATAAGCTGTGAACAAACGCAGGCCTTGTCAGATTTACTAACTAATCACAGAAAAGTGTTGGCAGGGCTTAAAGGATTGAGTGACCAGACATAGTAACTCATTTTAAGTGTTTCTGCTTGCTGCATTTTTTTTTCTTCTTTTCTTTCCTTTTCCACTCCCTACGTTTGCCCTCTTAAGCAGGTAGGGCAGTGAATATCTTTACCTGGCTCCTTCTGTCAGGCAGAAAGGAAAATGTGCAAATTCCACAGATTTGGGTTCCTTGCGTGTCTTCAGCGTAGTGCTTGGAGGCACAGCCACAGACATACGCAGATGCATAAATAACATCACTCATTTGGTGCACCCAGATCTTTACCAACAAATGCACACGTTATGCATGAGTAGTGTCTGCACGAGCACGCTGCGTGCTAGTTTTTAATTAAAGGTGCTCCACTGGAGTGATTTTCACCATCGGCTTCAGCAGAGCCGTTCAGTTGGTCACTTGGTAGCCGGTTTTCCTTTAACTGGAAAGATGAAACGGGAACATTGGAAATGCTTTTCTTTCTCTCCATAATTTCTGCCGTGAATTCCTCTGTTTTTGCTGTTGCTTCCCTGCTGGCAGTTGCCATCTGTAGCAGTTTTAGTTCTGCCAGAAGGACTGGCAAGCACCTCCCTCCAGTGCCCGCATCAGTGATGCCTGGGTGCCAACCCGGGTGCCTCCAAGCGTCCCCCAGCCGCACGCCGCGTCGCTCTGTGGACAAAGCTGTGCTGCTGGCAGCAGGGATATTCATCAGCCTGCCCCGGGAGCCCTCACGGAATGGGTGCTTTAAAGGCCAGAGCTGCTCTCAAGCCCAGAGGTTGGGCCGTGTTCTTCGTGCACCCACTCGCAGGCGCAGGGCATTGCACCGCAGTGCTGCTCACTTGCACGATGCCTACAGCTCGAGGGAGGTTCGGGCCTGAAGTTGCAGTGAGTGAAGTCAATAGCCCCTGCTAAGAAATCAAAGATCCTATAAGGAGGATCCTGCCTCTAAACGACTGGATTTTAGGTCCAAGGCATTAAACTGTGCAAGAGCAAGGCAAAGAAAGACAGAAAGCACACTTCAAATCCCACCTGGTTTTGAATAGCAAATTGAAGACAGCGTGCTGCTGTGAGAGGGGCAGATTCTCCAGTTTTTGATAAATGCAGGAAAAAAAAGCCTTTATTACCAATTGAAAATAATTCCATTCGTGTGAAGGTTGTGATGGTTATTAACCTGCTGTTTTGTTGGCATGACTTGAAAGCTGGAGCCGATATTCTTTGTTTAGAGGCAAACTTTAGAGTACTTGCTGCACTGGAACAGATATATGTCTGTACATCTCTATGCACAAGACAGATGTTTGTGTGTAGACTTTGCTCCGTTTAAAGCACCCATTCTGTATTCCTGATGCCAGAGACTCTGCATCATCTGGAAAGACGTCCAAACAAAGACACCTCGTAACTCAGCGCGGCGCTGGGAGGGTTCTGGCAGCTGGGAGATGCGCCGGGGTTATCGCAGCCACCATAAATATCTCAGGGGCCTGCGAGGAGCTTGGTGCGGTGGCTCGGCGTGCGCAGGGGCAGGCGGGAGCTGTCTCTGGTCGTATTTATGTGAGCTGGGGTAAGCAGGAGGGATGTCAAAGGCAGTAGCTTGCCCAGGCTTCCCACTCGGGTGGCACCAGCAGAGCGTCGCTGCTGCGGTGCTGCTCCTGCAGCGGCAGAGCCCAGGGCTGCCCTCGATTTCTCTGTGCCTCACCACATGCACATCTTCCTTGGCTGCTGCAATGACGGTGAAAATAAAGCAGCCCGTTACTGCCGAAGTTGAAAGAGCAATGTATGCAGAAGGGATCAGGGTCTCCAGAAAGGCAGGGCTGGGTTTTTGTGGCTGCGGGTGAATTTGGCTCAGGGCTGGGCAGTTGCGGGTCTCACAGGATTCATGTGCATCGGGCCTGGACGTGGTCCTCTGTGCTTGGCTTGGCCCCGTGCTGGTGCATGGCCTCCAAACGAGGCAGCGTGGCCGACCCCATCCCACCCCCAGCACTTTTCTTCCTTCCAGCACCCTGGAGCCTCGGCTCCAGCCCCGTCTCACGTTCAGGCCCCTCCAGCTTGTCCTCCCGGCGGCCCAGGAGGCCCTGAGGCCGGCTACCTGCCGGCACCTCCCGGGGCTCGAGGGGCTCGTGGGGCTCATGTTTCCCCTCGCTCCACGCCTCCTCCAAGGCGCAGCTGAGCGAGCGGCGTTCCCACAGACCTGCGCTTGTGCGAGGGCCGTTTCGGTGGCTTGGGCTCCAGTGAAAGCCTCAGAGCCTCTCTCTCCCCCAGCTGTCAAGGAAACTCGAGGAGGCATTCAAATGAGAGACACATGGATGTTTATAATTCACAGTTTTGCCATTGTTGTCACCAGAGATTTGTTCTTCCTGCTTGGTGAGGGGAAAAAAGGAAGGATAAAATTGGTACCATAACATGGCCAGACATAACTTGTTTGAAAGATGGGCCTCCAATTATTTACTTAAGGAAATAGTGGGAGATTTATTAATAACCTCTGGCGACTTAAATAGCTCTAGTGATTTCCATGTGTGACCTGAGGCCTCAGCCTTCCTGGCTGATTAGACACGAAACTCAGCTAAAGAGCTGACCTGCTTGGTTTCAAGTGCTCTGCTGGGTAACTCCCAGATGTGCGGCCGAGGAAAAACAACGTCTGTCAGAGCCATTACGGAGCGCTGCGCTACAACAGATTTAATCTTACCTCTGATTTCAGAGGAAGCGGTGCGGTAGGAGGGCTGAAGCCATAATGAACTCCTAGCACAAAAAACTATTCTCTCCCGTGCATCTGAGAGCGAGCGCAAGTCCTCATCTATCACTGCCTGCGCCAGCCAGTCTCCGCCGCTGTTTGTGGATATGTCGCTTGCAAGAAAAAGGGCTTTTTTTATTTTTAAATAAAATCCAGAATGCTGTACTTTTCTCTGGCCACTGCAGCATGCGTACCAGTGTTTCCTGGGGCTGGTATCCATATTGCCGCTGGATGGTTTTGCCAGATGTTGCCTATGTAAGATAGCTGGTGACCCCGAAATATCTCCTAGGCTTTACGTCACCGCAACAGGATCTGCTCCGTCTCTTTGTTTCTCTCTTAATAGAAGCTGCCACCGGTTCGAAACAAAACCTTAAAAGTCACCAAAGAACCCTCTTCCTGCCTTCCCATTGCCTCTCAATAAATGGGAGAAAAGTGTACTGCCAGGGGGTAACAAACAAAGTTTGGAAGCGGGGAGCGCGATCGCTGCCTGGACTTTTCTGGGGTCACCGCCCTGATTTCGGATACTTTTGAGCTCAGCGTGGGTAACTTGTCAGAGTTAGTCAGCGTGTTGCCGCCTGATGGGCATGAGAAGAAATGTTAATGCTGTCCTGTAAGGAATTTTCATGAGACTAAAAGACAAAAAGCAAATTAGGGAAAGACAACAGGAGCAGAAAGGGCTAGAGTTGCAGTGCATTAGCATAGCCTAGCTCTGATTGAAATTAAGGAGGTGTTTAGTTACCAAATGGCTTCTGGTGTCGGACCTGAAAACAACTAAGTCTGATGCTACAAATTGAATAAAACAACACTGAAAAATAATTTAGATCTACTTAAAGAACTTGATGCTTTGCTAGCATTCGTCTTGATGTCTGCATTCAAAATGGCACCAAAGCTGAGGTCCTGCTCATGCCTTCTTTTAATTTCTTAAAGCTTACCACTAATAGAAACTGAAAGAAACAAATGTTTGTGATGTCTGTAGGTGGTAGCTTTAAAAAGGAAAATAGAGGCTTGTGTACTTCAGTGTGATTTATAAAGAAACCTAGAGGCTGAGTGGGGAAGTCGGGGGCTTTGTTTGTTCTGTAAATCTTTGTGATTTTCTGCTAGACATCCAGCCGTGCGTTGTCCGGCAGGCTTTTAGGGACCTGAGGAATCCATGAAATCACACATCCACAAGGGATCGTCAGATGGAAAGCTTGAGAGGAGAAAATATTTCTATTTAAACTATTTTTAGTGTTTTGTCTGCTGTTGGTAGTGATAGTTTTATTAAGATTCAAGAGCTTACAGCACACATCTCCAAAGCTGATGACATAGGACCACGGACAAACCAGGCTGTCTGCTGCTGAAGCCTCTTATGTTAGAAGAAGGGGTAAAAATCTCGTTAGATATAAATACATACTGTTTTGAAAAGATTTTTGAAGTACAGATTTTGGTACAACTCAAGGTAATGAGAAAGGTACAAATGAACATTAAATCATTGAACTTAAAGTGTTCAAAACCCAGCATGGACATCTTTCTTTCTTTTTAAATCAGGTTAATATAGGTTTATCTCGATGTTGACTTAGATTTAGCTAGACTCACATCAAATTTGATTTGAAACAACCAATGCAAGTTTGCCCAGCATTAGAATACTTGGTTTTTTATTTAAATAAAAAAAAAATCCATTGGAAATTTGTGCCTAGGCAGGATGTTATGTTGAATTAGGCAGACTAATTAGAGGTCTCTGGCTAACAGTTAACCAAAAATTTTTGTTTGTGATGTTTTCCTTACGTCTTGTGACAAACTTACAGAGGTTAATTCCTAATCTGTGTCGTGCTCTATAATTGAGTTCAGGCTAAGGAACTCGATGCAGAACGTGTGCTATTTTGGGGCTCATAGAATAGGAAATTTAAGCTACATCTGAGTGCTTGTGATCTGGGACTTGGCTGTGTCTAGTAAGTAGATTTGCCCCACGTCATCAAATATCGTGGGTCTCAGAAAACGTTTTGTTTTCCAGGGGAAGGAGGAGGTATCGTTTTTTAAATGAGGTCTTTCTCTCTGCCTTACCACAGCCTTTGGGGGATGAGGGAATGCATTTAGATCACATTTTTAAGCTTCACAGTGCTAGAAATTTATCATTTTCTGTTTCATCGAACACAAAGATTCTCACAGAATTACCCTTAGAGATGGGCTTCAAGAAAAGCACCAACAATCATAAGACTTAAGAATTGCACTGTAAATAAGTCTGAGAAGGAGCTCTGGAGCTCAGAGTTATGTCCCTGTAAGTCTGCGCTCTACTGAGGCAAACTCCTCCCGCATAAAATGCTGTAATAATTCTACTTTTGCAAGACATTTGGACATGGTGTTGTTTAAATTACTTGAAGGAATATGAGTCAAGTAACTCTGCTGAATATGTTCAGCTGTTTCATCAAAATTTGATTGAAAGAACAAAACAATAGTAGTACAGCTGCATTATACCAATAGGAATAAACAATTTATTCTGTTATGTTTAATATTTTGTTTGGATCTCCTTAAATGGGGGTGGCAAGAAGTGTGAGATATTTTGTTTGTCATTGAAATGATTACTCTGGCTTGCTTCTCATTGACAATCATGGAAAACTTCGCAAGATGTGAAAAAAGCAGCACATTACCAAATTCCCTGCTTAGCAACAAATTTTAGAGCTTTGTTTGGATTCAAACGGTTCAGAGAGCATAGGAAGTACCTCTGGGGTCAGTCCGTCTAGCACAGAAATCCCTGCTCCAGCAGTGGGCAACAGGAGATGCTCAGGGAAGTCTGAGAGGCAGGACCGTGCGGGGCGAGCCGCTCCCCGCTCTTATCCTCCCGCGTCTGGCAATCGGCAGCTTAGGAACTTCCTGAGCCAGAGGTCGGATCCAGACCATTGTGTTTAATTGCCACTGGTGGATTTATCCCCCGTGAATTTGTCTAATCTTTTTTGAACTCATTTATATTTTTGGCCTCCGCAACATCCTGTGGTAGTGAATTCCACAATTTAATGACATGTCATGTGGAAAAACTGCTTCCTTGTGCTCGCTGTAAAAAGTTTACAGGTTTCATTCAGCAAAACTGATTTCAGTTCAAGCTAAGCATCGAAAAGAAGTAATTTTCTGAACTGAGGGCTTGACTCAAAGCTCGCTGAAGTCAGGAGGAAACTCTGCTTTTTTTTTTTTTGTCAGAATTAAAAGTGTTTTTAGTCTCCAGACTTGTTTTATGCTAGCAACATATTTTTCTGTCACTCAGGCAAATTATGTGAAAGAATTTGGTCATACCACTCAGAGGATGGATTTGTGGCTCTTGCAGATAATTCAGTTTGCTGTTATTGATGGTGTTAGTAGTAAAAACCCACTAATACTCAGCCTAGGAGCAGAGTGATAGCCCACATATGGCGCTACGTGAAGTCCCCGAGTTTCCTCAAAATTTCATTGATAACAAAAAGCATTTGTGCTGGAAGTAGCCTCGCGTTATTTGCAGCAGAGTCTGGCTTGCTTCGTACTGACCACCCCAGACAAGCACGTTGCATTCACTCACTCCCGTTCTTGGTGACTTCAAGAGTTTGGTCAACCAAGAATTGGCCCGAGAATAGCTTCAGGCCGGAGATGGAGCAGATCTGGAGGCTGCCAGAGAGAAAGGAGTGCACTTCTGTGTCCTCCATGTCGTCCTCGAGGAAAAGCAAGGCAGGGCAAGCACAAGGAACAACGAAAATAATGCAGCGACCTGGAGTCAAGGCAGGACCGCGGCCTGGTGGGAACGGCCCGAGGTTCCCTGAGATCTCTGCCGGTCCCGCAGGTGTGTTAACGCGGGCACCAAAAGCTAAGCACCAAAATCCATTCCTGAGTTTTCAGTTTGTCCTGATTTTCAGAGCTCCTTATCTCGTATTGACTTAGGTATCTAAAGACCCAATCCATCAAGTAGTTCAAGCATGTAGCTAATTTTAATCAAGTGCGTAATCCCACGTTAAGTTGGGCACACGTGGAAGTATCTTGCTGAATGAAAAACTGCGTATAAAGCCCAATTTAAGGCAAACCCCTGCTTGAGTATGTTCCCTTTGTTCTTCGTGAGAAAAAGGAGTATTTTAGTGAGGAGACATTTCCAGGGCAGCCAGCAGAGCTTGAGTGCAGAGGCAGAAAGTGGCAGGCGAGCGCTTCCCCTCCAAGCGCCGTCGGTGCCGCGCGGTGGCTGAGTCCCCGCCGAGCTCCTCCTCGTCTGCTGACCCTCGCCTCCCTGACATCCATTCCCCTCACCTAACAATGACAAATGGAGTTATAATATTGGTTGTTGAACCATAAGCTGTAGATAAATGTGCTTCTGAGAACCACCATTAAGTCCCTAAATGGATTATATATATTTGGTTTAGAAACCTAATATTTAATATTAGTGTACTCTCCAGCGGTTGGCTTTATTTCTCTTGATAATCTATTCCCACTCCATTTCCTTTTAGATTTCTAACCTCATTAAACCTTTCATATCACAGTTATTTTCTGTTCTAAACAAAATTAAAGACACACCATCCCCAGGTTTTAAGAGTCTAATTTTACTCCCGAACTGGAGAAAACACAGAGATAAACATTCTTTTCAGTGATGAATTTTAAAACCGCTTTACGAGTCAGCTGGAATTGCTAACCATATTGAGGATTGTAAAAGTCTGTGAAAGGCAGCATAATAAATGATGCTTGAAATGGCATTTGTTGTACAGGAGTTCAGATGCTTACATGGTATCTTTCCCTTCTTGGTTTTGTGTAAAATGCGAGAATGTATTTCACGTTGTACAGTACCTTAAGAATTTATAACGTTTCATTTCTGGTCTGATTGTCTGCAAAGAATCTCAGTTACCAGCAGGGGTTCCTTAAATTCACATGGCCAGGAGAAAGCGCTGTCTGTGTAATACTCTGCTCCCAGTGTGCACATTAAACTGGTTTTTCTTGATCGAGGACACATTTCTTCCTTATCATCAGGCACTTCGGCACATTGCTTGTTCTGATATATATAAGTATTGCACTCAGCCTTACTAGACATGTTAAAATTGTGTTTGACCATTCTTCTTGTTACACAATGCCATGGCCTCTACAGTGCCTGGTTTAAGGAAAAACGCAATATGTGTGGTGTTGAGAAGAAATTTGCAGGCTGGAAGAAGCTTGAAATCATACCCCACGTTTGCCCAGATCCATTTATCTTTCCCATGTTTTCCTGTAGGACCCATGTTATTTCTGCTAATTATCGAATATCTTTGTCATTAAATCAGGGCTGTATGCTTCGGATCCTGTCTGCTTCTCCTTCCCCTTCCTCCAGAGCCGTGAGGCTGCGTTACGGTGTCACATTGGCGGTGACACCACCATGGCATCTGATGGTGACCTCCCAAAGGCCAGGAGCACGGCTTGAGCACAGGGCTGGGCTGCAGGAGGCAGAACGGGCTGCTGCAGGGAGGAAACTCGGCAGCAACAGCACAGCACCCGTTTCGCAGGTGAAGGGAAATCTTTCTGTGAAGTAGCTAAATACAATCCCATCCCCTTTTTTTAACTGGGAATCTCTGGTAACAGACTAATGTATTTGGTGGCTGCAGCAGTAGTTTGCACAGCTTTTGTTACTTCCAATTTCAGGTCCAACACCTGCAGTTTGAGCAAGCTAGTGCTTTGCATCTTAAAAAAACTGAGGTTCCCTTCACCTTGCAGCAGGGGAGATGTGGTTATTTTCCATCCCTGTGCTGCAGGCTTGAGACAGGGGCAAGGAACCCAGGACACTTGGGCTGTACATCAATAGCCAGAATTACCACCAGCTGTTCCTGGCTCCCTGCTCATCTGTTAGTCCATAAGGTGAGAGCTAACATTTTAGGGATTTAAAATCAAGAGACAGGGGTCTCAGCAATTTGCCGAAGCTCTCACCATGCCACAGGAGCAGGCCCTGTGACAATAGGCATTTGTTTGACAAGGGAAAAATGATAGTGAAAATTGGCTGAGCAGTTTCTGATCACTGAAGTCCCTGCTGATAGCTTTGTGCTACTCTTGTTCAAATTCGCAGTCAGAAACAGCATGGTGCTAATCGCTGAGAAGTTCTGGGAGAAGGCTGGTCAGCAGGGTGCTTACATGAAGAGTGATGTGCTGAAATGATAGGGAAATAGGTCTTTATCCTGACCCTTTTCCTCTCCCTTCCAATTGTGTGGAGCACTTAACGATGACCAGAAGCTTTCCTGGCAAGCTGTGGCTAGCAGTTTCGCTAATTTACATTTCTTTCCAAGGGTTCAGCATCATTGTCTTTAATAGGATGCTCTTGTTAAGGACTTGGTTGTGGGTGTTTATGACGTCCCCACATTTATGTTCTCCTTCTGTTTTCTTTCACCATACACGAGGACAATGTCCTTGAGTGCACTGTGTTGCAAGAGGACGCGTTGTGAGGAGTCTATTTTAAGCCGGTTTCCATCAGGTTTATTACACCCTGTGAATTCATCACATTTCTGCTCACCTGTGTTAGCTGCGTGTGACAGCGTTACCATCCTCCTTGCAGAGGGCAGGAGCGGGTGGCGGAGCCGCTCTGTTTCAGGTTCTAATGGCTGCTTATTTCAGACAGTTTTATCTGCGCCCACCCATAGCAATCACCTCCATTACATCCATTCTGGCCTCCGCTACCGAACAAATCGATGCGCCCCTGACAGTCGGGGATTGCGCGAGTGCATGGGAATCCTGAGGAATCAATGGCACCCAGGTGCATCGGAGGGGATTAGTGGTTTTCCCCGGGGAGAAGCAGCTGGCGATATTGGCCCCTGACTCAGCAGCTTCCTTCCAATTTCCCATTTCAGAAATAGAGCAGCAGGCTCTAAATCTTCCGTGCCTGAGCGCAGAGTGGAGAGCCCAATGCAAAGTTACATTTCACTTGGTACTGACAGATGGAAAGCCGTAATAATGTCCCTTTCTGCCCGATGAGCGATGGGTTCCCTCGGCGCAGGACGGATCTGGAGCGCGGCTGCAGAGGCGCAGGCGGTGCCAGGAGCTGGCTGCTGGGGGAGAGCCGCTCTGCTCTGTGGACACCAGGCTTTTGGGGGGGGCTGGGGGCTGCTGCAGAGAGGGCGCCCACCACAGCGCCTGGGGGATGATGGGGTTCTTCGCTCTGAATTACAACAATTTAAAACAGGCATTGTTTAAAGCCCAGGTGGGATAGTTGCAACCGTTTCCATAGTGGGTTTGTCTCAGATTGTTTACAAATCCTTTGTACCCCAAAAATGCTGGGGACTGAAGCAGGCAATGGGAGTGAAAGCCTTTAAGGTAATAGGTCTAGGACAGATTTCGTGTTGTTAGGAGGTCAGGGTGAGCAAGCCTGCTGCTGCTCCATTGCACAGGTGAAGGAGACAAAGGGGTTTTAGATGCAGGGTTGGCACTTGCCACAAATATTAAATTTACTCATAGGAGTTTAGATGGCACAACCGAATAAATCATCAGGATGGAAGAGACACATCCTTATGACCATAAAGTAGTGATAATCCTATACTGTAATGTTAATGAGCCCGAGTTTCTCAGGCTTGCCATATGCAACCTCCCTGTTGGCTTTAGTAGACACCACCATATGTGTAGAGGTCCAGAATCAGGCATTTCTCCATTTCCCCCGATGGAAGAGACTCCTTTGTGCAGAGAAAATCTGCAAGTTTGCCTGTAGGTCAAAATAAAAAATAAAAAAAATCCATCAAAGGAGCAAGTTTCCTTCCCTTTGAGCTCACTGGTGCTCTCAGAAGCTCCTCTCATTTACGTCCAAGATGCCAAGCCAGCTCGCGGTGCTCCTGCCTCTCAATGTGCCGTAGACGCTCAGCATGCCTCGGACTGACGGCGCGAGTTGGGAGCAGATGTTGGCTCCGTGACAGGTCTGTGTCAGCAGCGTGTTTTGATAAGAACAGACTATTCCCAGCTGGTTTCTGAAGAGTTTTTCTCTTTTCCTCTTTCCTCCTCGTGCTTTGAGCCCCTCTCCATCATCCTCAGAGCACACGTTCTGAAAAGATGTGCCCAGCTCTTTTCTTGATGCTACTTAATTTGTTGCATCACTCGTGTTTCAAGGCTTTTTTAAAACATTGTCCTTCACAAGGTTGGGAATCCCCCAAATTCAACTTTTCCTTCACTAACTTTCTTCCACGGAAAGAAAGTTTTCTTCACTTTCTTCCACGGAAGAAAGGTCTGTGTTTCTTCCCATCTGGCAAGAGCGCGGAGAGATGCAGTCCCTGCTTAATGTAGCTCAGCCACCAGAAACCCAATAAAAAGCCAGATTTAACCCAGGTAGCTACATCCGCGCCAGGAGCTCTCGGTCAGCAGCCTGGGGCTGAGCTTTGGTGTCGCTCACCTGGCCGTGCTGCGGGAGATGGGCACAGCTGTGCCCAGGTAGCTTCTGTGGTGGGGATCGTGTCCAAAGGGGAAGGCGTTCTCTGCCGGGAGCCCAGCAGCGCTGCCAGCCACAGCCTGGCTGTCTGTCGGTGGCTTTACTGGCCTCCAAATTAAGGCAGAAGAGGAGGAAGCTTGTGATGTCTCTCTAGATTAAATGTGGGAACTGAAGTTCACCCACCTCTCTTATCTTCCATCAGATTCAGTGCTAGATTAGTGTTAGAAGACAGCTAAATGGCTTGGGAGAATTTTTTATTCCACCTCCGCCTTCATACATCTGCTTACCTGGTTAGTTGTGGTTGAAAAATCCTGCAATCCCTTCTTTTAAATATATATGACGTTTCTGCAGCCTTGCCAGCAGGGCAGGAGCTCTCTCTGGGCCCACATTCAGCGAGGATGCTTCAGAAACAAATCAACTGCGAGCCCCCAGCCAGCTTCCAGGCGAGTTATTGAAGCAGTGTGTGGCTGCGAACGGCTTACGTGACCTCTTCATACAAAAATCCAGCCATCTAGAAAACTGGGGAGAAAGCAGAACCTGTGGACTTGCAGACAAGCCGTGTCTGCCGTGTCCTCCTGGGGAGCTGGGAGCCTGCAGGAGCCGCCCTGGCACAAGTCTTAGCGCTCCTTCCTCACCAGGAGCTTGTTTGTTCGCCTGCTTTCTCCTCCGGCCCTGAGCTCCCTGCAGCAGTTTCCAGGCAAACAGCAGGTCTGGGGACCGTGCTGTAATGGGAAACCTCCGTTTCCCTTTTAACCAGGTCTTCAACCCTGCAAAACAATCAGCCCTTCCCTTCCCGTGGAGAGGCCGCGGTATCTAATCAGGTTTCACTCCTTTGTTGTATCTATTGATCCTCGGCACTGTAAGATGCAAATTGCCATGCCTGACAGGATTCAGGGTGTTTTATCATCAATGGAGAGTAATTATCCTTGGCTGCACCAATATTGGATTGTTAAGCCCCAGGATAATGCACAAGGTAAAGACATTTAGAAGGCAGTCCACCTTGGGGATTTGTGTAAATGTGATGGATAGAGTGAGAGGAGGATAGCTGAATTACAGCCCGCAGGGACCGGCAGCTGCATGGGGGGGGAGCCCTGGTAATCCTCGCAGCAGAGATAGCGCTGAGCTTGGTATTGAGACGCAAAGTGCATCCAAAGCTGCAAGTTTCCCTTTCTGTTTAATCCTTGTAATGTGTATATGCTGAAGAAGAAAACATATGCAAGATCTTGAATGGATTCTGTGCGTTTGCAAGACCAGCCAAGTGACTTCTTCTGTTCGTTTATTTATCTAGCCATAATTCGAGCTTTTCTTGTGAGCATATTTCAGAGGCACAAGGGTTTTGGGTGCTTATTTCTTTGTCTGTGGATTCCAATTCAATACTAAGAGCAGAATTATAAATTAATAAGTAGCAGCTACTTTTCTTTTTTGAACGTATCTGGTTAACCATTGCATATTCTGCTGGATAAAGCAGTTAAGCTGCCTTAGCTGTGGGGAAGAAACGTGTCAACAGAGCTGCCATGTCAGCTGCCTAATCCTCGACTGATAGCAGCAAACCTGAAAGTAGACTCACGGAAGAAAATCTCTTTTTCCAGAGCTATCCATATGAGCTGGGTCTTATACCTGTCACTTCCTTCTTTAAATCAGCCCGTTTCTGCAGTTGCAAAATAAACAAGACAGAGCTAGAAAAAGGAGTGTTGGTGCCTGAGAACTGCCGACATTAATGTTGAAGGTAGTTTCCAAAGACCATCAGGCTGCAGGTATGACACCGAACTTGCAAGCTGCAAGTTTCTATTAACATTTTGTAATGTTTTCAGTTGCAGTTCCCTTGTCAAGCATTTCCTTGTGTTTGACCAAGGCCATGGCTAAGATCAGCCAGCTTGCTTGGCATGCACAGCATGCTTTGCTCTGGCTGAAGCTGCTAAGGACACAGAGGAGTAAATGCCAACAACTGCAGTAAATAGGCTGGGCTTTACCAGCACTGTGCCAGACCCTGCAGCTACGTGCAGCTTCGTGTGGCAGCGGCGCCCTGTGCTGCCTCGGAGGTGTTCAGGGCCCTGTGCTCCACGGGCATTTTCCTGACAGCCTTCACGAGCACCCCGGGCTGCTTCATCTCACACGTTATTACCAAAGTGTGCAGCAAGCTCCATACCTCCAAACAAGCAGGAGAGGGTTTAGCTCCACAGTCAATTTTAACTGCAGTTTTGAAATAGGAGAAAATTGAGAAAGATTAAGAAAATTGTCTCACATACCCACGCTGTTTGTCATGTTTTAAAAAGGGAGTAAGGCTCGCAGAGCTTGGCACTGCCAAGTCCCAAACACACCGCGTGGGCAGGCGAGTCCGGTGGAAGCCATGTAAGGGGAGGAATCCGTGCCGTTCCCTTTCTTCTGCCTGTCAAAACAACCCCCGGCAGCCAGGAGGAGTGCCTGTCAAGGAAGAAAAGCGATCAGCAGGAGCTGCTGCTGGCTTTGGCTTCTGCCCCTGCCCTCAGCTGCGGGGGCAGCCCACAGCGTTAGGGTGCCCTCCAGGGCCGAACGAGGTGGCAGTCCTGTTGTCAGCACCCACCTCACCCCACGTTTTCCCCACGAGGATGCAGGTCCCAGAGTCCTGCCTGGGACAGGCGTGTGTTCCTCCACGTGAGCCCGTTGGACACGGGCAGCCTCGAGTGGAAGCATTCACCGATTTCACCGCGTGCCCGATGGGTTTCTGCCCGTGCTGCAAGGGAGCGATGGGGCTGCTCCGAGCTGCCAGATCCTTCGCTGATTTCAGGAAGTGTCCATGCACGTAGGACTTTGTCTTTGGGGCAATATTGCATGTTCCCTCCTCCCCATAGTCCCTCCTTTTTTCCGAGCAGCAGCTCAAACCCGTGCGCTTCTGCGGTGGAAATTTGCCGTGTCCCTCAGAGCTCCCCGGGCTGCAGAGGAGCAGGTTTCTGGCTGGGGCAGAGGCTTCCTCCGCCGTGCTGATCTGCTGCTCGGTGAGGACACAGAAGTAGGCCCACACTGAGGTTTCCAGAGATGATCCAAAGACAAAATTCCAAACACAACGATCCTGGAATTTGGGGAACTCAAACTCTAGACCCCCCAGGGTCTGAATATTCATCTGCAGGGCCTGAATCTTAATTAGAGCAAGGCAAAACCCGGGCGAGTGGGCAGTTTCAGCCCTTGGATGGGAGGAGGCTCCAGCCCAAAGCAGAGCTCACAGTGAGCCCTCTCGCGTCCCGTGGCGTTGAACCATAGCGCAAAGAGCACGCAACTCCGCCGCTGGTACGGACCTTCTGGTGCAGCACGCCAGTGGGGAATCACGAATACCGCGTGGCAGGCGTGTTAAAATAAAACCGTGCGTGCACGCATGGCTGTATTTGCTATATTCCACACGAAAGTAGTTATTTTTTTTTTATTGTGAAAATTGTTAGATTTGATGGCGGTATGTAATTAGTAGTTTGCCAGCAATAATTACAGGGCTGTGCTCCAGAATAAATGATGTAGCATTCCTGTGCATATAATATGGTATACCACAAAATAGGAGTTGGAAAATTGCAACATTGCTGGATCATCATATATCTGACATGTTGAAGGGGTTTTTTTTTGCTCTGATAGTTTATGAAAAATTGTAAGTATGGTGCACTGTGAACCGAAAGACTTTCTTTGTTAAATTAACCACAATTGCAACCACAAATTATGGCTTCACAAACTATAGATTTAAGACTGACTTTTCATAAATAGAGTTTCTTTGTGTTTTAACAAAACATACATAAAAGAATGGAGCTGTACAGTGATGCCAAAGTAGCACTTTGAAAATCATCAGCCCATTCAAGCCTTTGGAATACAATCATAATATTTGTTTAAAGTTTAATATCCAGAACGGGAATTTACAGAAAACCCATGAGCTTAAGACAGTTCTGATAAAATTTCAGAGTGCCTTAATGAAATAACATCAAGACAGTGACCTTAAAAAGACAGGTTTGTATACATTTGAAACATCTGTTGTCATTTCAATAAATACATTAGTCACTAAATGACTAGTAGCCAAGGTTCTGCAAAATGAAACGTGACAGAAGTATCCTTACATGGATTTTTTTTATACCTATGTAACGTGTCCATACTTGCGAAGGACCCAAATCTTTCAGAGTAGGAATTATGCTAGTTACTACCAAAGGTAAATTTGCCCAAAAAGAGTTTTCTCCAATACTGGATGATTGCCACAGACTTCTCCAAGTTTTAAAATATCCTACAGATTATTGGCATGCTCATTTCAATTTTGAAAGGCATACTTTTGGCAGCAGTAAACTAAGGAGGGCCATGTGTTAACATCCTGGTTTAGCAATATGTATTCCCACATGCTAAGCTCTCGTACAAATGCAGTTTTTATTGCTGTTGACTTCAAACAAAGATGCTTTGACATCTAAAGTTGTATATGTTACAGATGCGATGCCTAACCATACTCATGCTGTATATTTTAGGATGAGCTGGCTGTGGTCCCAATTATACAGTCAAGTATAAACACTCCTAGGATACAGGCCCCCATACGGAGAGTCACTTAGCTTTGTTGTGCTGTGTAGTACTGCACTGTAACATCTTGCGTGGCTGATATTTTGTACTCCGGCTCATTTGCACGTTGTTGCTTAACATAATATATAAATAACATATAGGAGCAGGCAGCATCGCTCGTCTCCTGACTTTGAACATGGAACAAGGATCTGCCATGCGTGGCTTTGTCGCTCCTGATCCCCAGCCTGAGTCTCCCGTCCGGGTTAGCAGACTCTTCACTTCTCTCGTGATACTTTCTCATCATAAGCTAACAGAGAGGAGGATAATGACTTAGCTAGGAAGCATTTCTTAAAAAAAAAGTGTACTTATTGGCCAAAGTCTTTTGTGCAGTGGGCGGTGCTTGGCTGTTCAGTTTCATAGCAATCAGTTCATTTTCTGGGAAAAACATTTGAAAGTTGTGTGAATCTCTCTTCTTCTGCCACCATCCTCAGAAGGAAACCATCATTCTGTTGGATTTCTGCATCCATCCTCACTGGAAAACAGCGCCAGTAAGGGCCAGCTGGGGCTATTTTCTTCTGCCTTCATACGAGCTCCAGGTTTTGTCCTGGCAGCTCCAGCAGCTGGTGCTTGGGCTGGCAGGCAGTAGTGCACCCCCTCCCACACGGATCCATTCACTGCCTGTTTGGCTTACACCTCACCATCAGCAGAAAACCAAAAATGGACCAAAAGCCTCACCATGCCTCTCATTTCATCCAGGAGCAGCTGCCCCTCGCCTCCCAGCAGCATCCTCCTCATGCCTGTTTGCAGGCTGCTTGCATGCAGGGCACCGGTTCGTGGGGACCTGGGGACCCCCACGCTGGTGACCACAGCTGGCAGGAGAGCAGGACGCAGATCTTGCCCTATGGCATGTAAGCATCGGGCTGATACATCCATGGACAGGTCTCCTCGTGCTCACGCCCTTCAGAGATAACCAGGTTTTGCTCCTGTAGCTGCTGGTGTGTGCAGGAGTTCTTGTAATAATAATAATTAGGTGTAAATATTTTGCATCTAATTTCGAAAGGTTACTTCAAAGAAGCGTTTCTTCACATCGCTGCGGATCTTTTCTTCTGTTGAAATACACATTCATGAGTGAAGTGCTGCAATTACAAGGATGTTTAGAGAATCACAAAGGTATTTATTCTTGTCCTGGCTAGTTTATAGTAGCAAAATTGCAAGTGGAAAGGCTAAGAAAATGTATTCTAAAAACAAATGTGTAATTGTTTTGTTGAGAGTTAGAGTCAACAGTGTTTATTCATGAGGCTTTGCTGCCCCAGGCGAGAGCAATCAGACTGGAGGTACCACCTCCTGTATCCTTGTTCTCTTTAATTGGAGCCATAGCCTTGGATGCCCCGAGGCGAAGGGCCGGCTCTAACTGTATTCTGTTCGCTTTATGAACATTTGAAAGCACAGTGGAAAAAAACATTCTTTTGTTTAGACAGTTTCAGGCTTTCCCTCCCTTTTCTGCTTAGCGAGTGAAAATTATATGTCAAAATTAAGCTCTCGAGCTGCTATAGATTTGGCGAGTACCGCAATACCCCGGCGGCCACATCGTTGCGCAGCATGCGTCCATTTTCAGGCCCGGGAGAGGAGCTGGGGGCAGCCGGGGAGCAGAGGGATGCCGAGCTGATGCCGAACTGATGCCGAGCTGATGCCGAGCTGCAGCCGAGCTCCTGCTCCTCGCACCGGGGCCGTCGGCAGTGGCAGCAGCAGCTCCAGGTGCCTCGCAGGCAGGCTGCTGCGCCGCACTCCCCCGCCGCGCTCCTTCTCCCAGCGTGCGCATTCTTTTAAAGCAAATCCGAGCATATTTTAACAGTTTCACTGCAAATTCCCGTGCTGCTTCCCTTCTATTTTTAGGCCCTGGCGAGGGTACCTAGCGCATTTACCAGCCTAGAGACAGATTCAATAAAAGATTCAATAAAACTTCTCTCCAGCTTCCTCCCAGCAGAAGCCCAGGTGGGGGCACGCAGAGCAGGAGGCGGCTGGCGTCTCGTTCTGAATCTAGCCCTGAGTTTATCCTAGCTCTTCCTGAGTGTTTTTCTCCTCTCTCCCCTGTAAAACTCTGATTTCCCCATGACATCTTTATGCAACACCACGGCTAAGTGCTTTCTCCTTCCATTGTCAGGGCTGCTAGCCACGAAATGCTTCAAGCTTTTAGCTCGGAAAGGAGAAGTGTGGCCTGGCGCTGGGAGGGGGAAGAGCCCTCCGTGCAATCGCACGCGCTGGCTGTGCCCGCTCCAGTCGTGTCTCAGGGGAGGGTTTCCACGTGGGGCAGATGCCGCTCGCACAGCCGGTGGCTGTGACGCTGCAGCCCGGAGTCAGAGCCGAGGGAAGCCGCCAGCCCCAGCGAGCACCTGGAAGAGATCAGGCAGGCTCGGCCTGCACTCCCTTGTCTGCTCCGGTCCGGCTGCACGCAAGGTGTTTGTGGTCAGCGCCTCCGCATGAGGAGAAAACAAAAGTGCTCCCCATCCGGGCTTCGTTTTCACGTCGCGCCACTGGGACGCCTGGCCCTGCTCTGGGAGGAGGGTTTAAGCGTGCACCGCCGGCGTGCGTCGCCTTGGTTTGTACGTCCCCAGTTTCTCAGCTGTCTTCCAGAGCTGAGAAATTCACCACGTAAACCTCCGGGATGGCACCCTGCGTGCACCCCGTGGCCATCAGCCCCGGCCTCTTTGCAGGGCTGCCACTGATGCAGCTTTGCATTTCTTCCGGCCGCTTCAAGGCACCTCTGGTTTACCAGGTTCCCTTTCCTGGGCTCTCATGCAGTTGTATCTCCCCGGCAGCAAATACCAAGGCTTCAAAAGGCATCTGTTTATTCACTTATTTCATGTGGCTGGCGAGGTTGAAGAGCTATCCCTGGATGATATTGATTCGAGCGAGGAGTATGTCATAGCTCTGGAGACTTTATCTAAATAATCACATGCTTACACACGTGCTTTTCAGAGTGCCGTTTTCAGATTGGAGTTATTAGATTTCAACTTCTGGTCTTCTTAGGAAAACACCTCCCCTTGAACCGGGGCTCACTGCCCCTTATCCAGGGCTGCGCGGCCGATTCCCAGCGGGCCGGGGGGTGCTGCACGCAGGGACAGCGGGGTGCGGGGCTTTCCCACCAGGAGTATTTGTTTAAATGCAGCAAGTCCTTTCTCCAGCGTCGTCTTCGCAAAATGCGGAGGGGTGAGCCTTTTGATGTTTGTATTTACAGTGTTTTCACATCTGGATGTCATTTGTGACACAGCCTCTCCTCCTTTTTCTATCCCCGTGTCTTCCTGTAAAACCCGTTCTGAACATAGGAGCTCATGTGGCTTTAATGTGCAGTAGTCGGGCAATGTATTTAGCAGGCCTGTAGCAGGCCAATAAAGAGGTACCTTGGGTCACGCTGTGCACTCTTGTAAATTTATCCCGAATTAACCCTGACTGGCATCCAGCTCCCCCGCTGCACATACAGATGTGCGCTCCCCGCAGCCGGTTCACGAGAAGCGGTGCCGTAAATCCACAAACCCCGGTGACCCGGGGTCTGTGCCGAGGGCCTGGGGACGCCCGTGCTGCAGGGCCCGGTGAGCCGTGGTGGTGGCTGGCTGCTTCCCTGCAGGGAGCCCAGCGCCGTGGTGCCGTGGAGAGGCAGCCCCGTCCCCGCACAGAAATCCTCGTGGTGTTGCAAGAGGTGGTGTTCTTCCAGGAGATCCGGCCTCCGGTGCAAATCCTGCGTGGGGCTCTCCGGCCGTGAAAGCGGTTTGAACATCCCCGTCCAACAGGTTTCTTTGGGTTTCTTTGCGTTAATGCGGCTCCCTCCTTTAAAATGCAAACGTGGGCATGGCAGAGCAGGCTCCCTCGCCGCCTTTACGTGCGGAGGAGCGCAGGGGAAGGCGATCAGTCAGAGCAGAGCAGCCGGCGCGTCGCTGCAGCCCTGCAGTCAGCCAGGATGCAGAAGGAAAAACACACCCATCAATTTCTAAATGTCAGCAGAGATCCCCTGGAAATTATTTATTGCGTCTGCTGTCGTATTTAATGATTTAACAATATACTAATAATCATAATATATTAACTTGGTGTAGTGATATACCAATCAATATAAAATAATGAACACGTCGAATGGGTTTAATAGTATACAGATGTTTACTGCCTTTCTCCCGGAAGATTTTCAGATAATTTCTCAAGGCCAGATGAAACCCGCGCTCGGTCGCTGCCTTTCCCCTCCCTACCTGCGAGGCAGCTGCAGCACGGGGGCCCTGCAGGCTGCAGGGTGGCGGAGCGGTGCTGAGCAGTGCGGGGCAGGGCAGGGCAGTGGCTCCAGCGCATCGCGGGCTCATGGGGGGCCGTGAGCGGCTGCGCGGGGGCTGCCCCCGTGCCCATGAATCACGTTTACTGCAGCAGGGACTAACCAGGCGTGTCAGGCAGCCGGCACTGCCGGCCCCCGTGGCCATTGATTAACCATTTATTAAAGCCCCCATGAATCACTCCGCCGGTAATTATACTTTAAATGTACCTACTAACAACTGTTTTGCACCGCGGAGGTTAATCAGGATGAAGCGTTTCCTCCGCTTGCCTCTTCTCCCACCGCCGCCGGCCAAATCCCCCCGGGTGCAGCTCGGGGACACACAGCGCTGTGCCCTGAGAAACAAGGAGGGATCCAGCCTCGCACAGCAGCTGGGTGGGGAGGGAAGCACACGGGCACACATGGATCGTGCATGTGTGCGTGCAGATGGCATGAGCGCACACCCAGTGCACACTCAGGCCGTGTGCATGCACACACCCGCATGCAGAGAGCACACACACAGTGTGCCACGGGATGCACCCACGGATGCCCAGAACTGGTGGTGTGCGTGCACACACACAGACCATACACACACACACAGACCATGCACACACACACAGACCATGCACACACGTGTACAGACCACACACATAAGCAGACAATGCACAGACATGCACAGACCATGCACACACACGTGCAAACCATGCGTGCATATGTGCAGCCCATGTGCAGCCCATGCATGCACATGCGTGCAGACCATGCACACACACAGTCTGTGCGTAAACACACAGACCGTGCACAACCATGCACAAGCGCACAGACCATGCACACACACACACACAGACCATGCACAAGCATAGACCATGTACACACACACACACACAGACTGTGCACACACATGCAGTCCATGCACAAGTGCACAGACCATGCACATACACACAGCCCACACACATGCAGACCATGCACATGCACATACCATGCACACACACACACACACATGCAGACCATGCACACACACACACACACACACACACACGTGCACGCGCACACCTGCGCGCACCCTCCCGCGGCGCGCGCGCACTCCCCAGGCGGGGCGGGGCGGGCGGGCACGCGCAAGCGGAGCCTGTCCTGTCCTGTCCTGTCCTGTCCTGTCCTGTCCTGTCCTCCCCTCTCCTCTCCCGGCCGCTCCGCTCGGTGCCGCTCCGCTCCGCTCCGTGCCGCTCGGTGCCGCTCGGCGCCTCGGCGCTGGATTGGCGGGGCCTGGCGTTGGGCAGGGCCGGGCCGGGCGGGGCGGGGCGGGGCGGGGCGGGCGGAGCAGCGTCCGCCGAGGAGCGGCCGAGGAGCGGCAGCGGCGGCGCCGCGCGGAGCCGAGCGGGGGCCGGTGCGGGGCGGGCTCGGGCTCGGGGCGGCGCTGCCCGGCCGGGAGCTGGTGGCGGCCGCCGGGCCCTGAGCCGCGGGGAGCGCCGCTGCGAGACCCCATGGGGCCGGGGCTGGCCGCGGGGCCGCTCGTGTGGGGTGCGCGGGCTCCTCTCACGCCTCGTCGGACGCCGGCCGGAGCCGCCCGGGTCGCTGCTGTGCTGCTGGTGCCGCGTGCTGGGCCGGGCTGTTAGCCCTTTTTTTATTTTTTCGGGGTGATTTTGGGGGTTTTTGGTGTTTTTTTTTTGTCGTCGTTTCTTCTGCTCGTTCCCCGCCGCGCCCGCGGGTGATGGCCCCGTAGCGGCGTCTGCCCGGGGAGGCTCCGGGGCGAAGGAGCCGCAAACTTTGAGCCGCGAGTAAAAAAGGAAAAAACAAAGGAAAGGAAAGGACAAAAAGGAAAAGGAGGAGAAAAAAAAAAAAAGAAAGGAGGAAAAAAAAAAGAAGAAGAAAAGGAAAAAAAAAAAAAAAACAAAAAGAGGGGAAAAAAGGAAAAGAGAAGAAAAAAAAATCCCCGGAGCGGAGCTGCCCGCGGCCCGCAGCGAACAAAAGCCCCCGGAGGATTGCGGCGGAGGAGCCGGGCGGGACCCCCGGGGCAGCTCCGGGCCGGGCCCCGCCTCGTGCCGCTGCCGCCGGGGGGGCCCCGGGGCTCGGCATGGTGCGGGCGGCGCGGTGAGTACCGGGGGGGGGGACACGGGGGGGGGGGGGGGGGGGGGGCTCGGTGCCCCCGGCTCGGCCCCGCGGTTCGGTGCCGGCGCTGTGCTGCGGGCGGGGGGGGGCGTGCGGTTTGTGTCCGTCTGTCTGTCTGTGTGTGTGTGTCTGGGGGGTGCAGCCCCCCCTCCCCTTCCCTTCCCTTTTTGTCTCTTTCGGGGCCGCGGTTTGATTTTTCCGGCCGCCGCTGCCTTATTTCGAGGGCCCCTCCTCGGGTTTAGAGAGGGGAAAATAAAACAAAAAAAAAAAAAAGCAGAAGCGGTAACAGCGAGGAGCCGCCGGGATGCGGGCAGCTCTGCCCCCCCCCCCCCCCCCCCCTTTCCACGCATTCCTCCGCTGCAGCCGCATCCCTCCGGGCAAAGCCCCCCGGGGGGGTCCCGGTGCTGCGGGGTGGGAGCCCCGGGAGCCCCCTGTCCCAGCCCCCCCCCCCGGGCACAAAGGGGCCGAGTTGTGGAGCGGGGCTGGGGGCAGCCCCCCCACACCTCCTGCACCTCTACACCGCCTGCTTGGCCCCAAAGGGGGGATTTAATCCCGTTAAGAAATTAAAGCTTGTGGGTTTAGGAGTGACAAATTTCGGGGGGGGGGGGCGCTGAAGTCGGGTTTCCAGGTCAGTGGTTAACTGAGGCTGGCTCCGGAGAAGGGCTCCGAAATAAGGCGAGGGCAGAGGGAAGGGAAGCGGGAGCGCTGGAAATGGCCAAGGCTTGTTCATCTCGATGGAATTTAAAATGTTTTTTAGGCTTGCAAAATCTTCTTGAAGTTGCGCATTTATCTCACGAGGCTGCTCGCTAGCTAATCTCCTCAATGCGTGTCCTGATTTTTTGGTAACATTACAGTATCTGAGGTCCTTTTAACCTAATTTTGTAACGAAGATAATTTCTTGTTATGTAAGTTACTGTTCGGAACGATTGCTTTGGGTCTCGGAGGCTGTCCTTACCCGGTCTCCCCTGTGCAGTGGAAGCTGGGATTATTTACTTCGTTATCAATTCTGGGAAGAAACTCTGCCTCAACTGGAAAGGGCTGCTGAGGAATTACAGGAAAATAGTCTTCCCATTCTTATGTCTAGGGGAGTTAAATCTCCGGTCATCCCCGATCAGAATTGACTTCAGAGGTTTATGTTTATGCATAAATCGGATTTTCCCCACATGCGGACTTACAAGGACGAGCCGCTTGATTTGTACGCGCGGCATTAACTTCCTCCAAGCGGGAGACTTGTGGTGCTCTCCAAGAATTCTCCCCCGGTGACAGCAGCCTCCCTCCTGCCCGGCCCTGCAGCCCAGAGGTGCCGGCTCGGACTGCCCGACTTCCCTTCCAGCGGAGATGAACGGCACGGAACAAAGACGGCAGTGTGCTGCTCGGCTCCATCCAGCTTTTCCACCAGCAGAGCGTGATTTATTTTTTTTTATTTCATTCTGTTTGGCAGGTGGGCTATTCTGAGTGAAACCTTAAGCCTTGTTTATCAGAGAGGGTCAGCCTGTGCTCATAAACAAACAGTAGGCTGGCGAACGAGCGAAATATATCCGCGTGTTATTCTATCGGGACGTGCAGTCATCTGTTGGAACCCATGGCCTGCGCTGGCCAAATCGAACGGCAGCGTCAAAAGCAGCTCTGGTATTTTTAAGTTAAAATAGGGATCGGAGTGTGCTTTGAATTCCGTTGATAAACTGCAAGCATTTAGCAGTTAGTATTTATTCTGCAGGAACACCGAGATGTGAAGTGTTAACTTCCCGGAGAGGGTCCAAACCCTAGCCTTTGCTGGTGTTGCTTTTTAAACTGAGAGCTGCTGAGGTATTTAATGGTGCGGATGTTGACAAAAGTGCCCATGGAAAGGGCTGCATTCTTCAGTGAGCTGCTCCGTGCTGTGTGGTACTTTCTGGAGAGCACAGATGTAGATGTCATTTTCCGCCTTAAATCCTTTTTTTTTCCTTCTGTGACTCCCAGCATCCTTGTGTCGAGTGACCCATAATAACTAGGGGTTGTGGTGCGTGGTTATATTTGAATGTGAAGCACTCTTTTTTGAAGCAATTACAGAAGATTCAGTGAAGTAAAATTATTTGTGTCATCAGAATAAGAAATGCAGGCTGCTTAATTTTAATGACTTTATGAATTTACAAGATCTGAAGTCAGGCAGGTAGGTGAACGCGTTGCTCCTCACTTAATAGCACGTTTGAGCAGAGGTTGGTGTTCTGCATCAGAAATGGAAATTTTAGGGTTTCTTGCAGTCTTTCATCCTTCTGAATAAAGATGGGAATAGTGAACCAGGTAAAGAAACATATGGTTTTACCAGAAATGATTTCCTAGACTGATCAATTACTAGGAGATGTAATGAGAAACGCGCTCCTTAGGGAGAGGCAGGAGGAATTGCCATTACATAATATCCCTCGGGAGAATTCCTGTATCGCGTAATGAGGTTGGTGATGGAGCATTTGGGGAAAATGCCTTTGGATAAGAATTAGTTCTTCAGATTTCCATAAGCAAAACATATTACTGAAAAATAGGCTTGTTAAAAGTAGTGCTGGTATGTTAGTAGGTGGGTGCTTTGCCTCCTCACACGTTTCTTTTGTTCTGATAATTACTGTGTAAGAGATTAGGTAACCGTGCGATTAAAACTTCCACAGAAGATGAGATTCAAGTCAATTTTGTTCTGTATTTAACACCACGGTAAAACATTAAGGGCTCGTGCTCTGTCCTAGGCTTCATTGCATTGTTGGTGCTTATCTGCTGAAGGTCCTAAAGCAAAGCAAATCTCAAGCCTTCGTGGTGTAAACACAGATTCTCTCGTCCTCCTGTCAGTGAAAGTGAAATACCCAGCAATGCATGGATGTGATCTCGTGGATTTCATCAACCCAGGTGGCTGGAGACGTGCTTCCAGAGTCCCCGTGCTCTCCCTGGGACTGCCTCAGAGCTGACTTTGAGCTGGAGAAGAAAGCGCCTGTTAAAAATTACTGAAGTCTGTCCTTACACTTTTAGTAGCAGTTGCCTGCACCAGGAAAATAATTAATTTCCCCACACCTGCCCTTCCCACTTCAGCATTTTTTACATTCAGAGCCCAGCGAGAGCTTTCAGCCTTCAGGACCTGAGCACGGAGCTACCTGGCAGCGCCTGCTCCCGCGCGGACCGCGAGGTGTGAAAACCAACAGAGGGAAGGGGTGAAAAACCTTCACACCTCTGTCACTGCTGGGGAATTTGCCTAATTTGAGCTGCTCATTTGCAATCTGTGTGCCGGTGATCCTGGTAACGTTTCAGATGGCTCGTCCAGCTTTTTTCCCCCGGAGTTACAAATGTGCTGCGGCTTTGCCGAGTGCTTGCAGAGCGGTTGGCGGCTGCCACCAGCCGAGGTGGTGCAGTGACCCCTGATGGCGGCTCTGGTAACTGAGGCCGCGTTGCTCCAACTATTTTTAGGAAGTTAAAGGTGCAATGGCTGTTTTGAAGTCCAGGCCCCCTATTTCAGCTTTTCATTGATAATATTTTGTAGTATTTTGTGTGCCACCGTGTGGCTGCTGGGGCACACTGCAGTTAGCGAGGTAGGGCTCGGTTTCTCGGGACAGTCAGGGCCTGAGGGGTGTCTGGGTGCTTTTATTTCGGCTCAGCTCAGTCCCAGTGCCCGGTTCTGGTTCAGCAGGCTGCGAGATGCTCAGGGTTGGAAACCTGCCCCAGAGCGGTGGCAGCGTGCTGTGAACCCCTGCGGGGCTCTCTGGGTTCGTGGCAGGGCTTGGCTGTCAGGAAGGTGGAAGGCAGCGCTGGCATGAAGTGCTGAGAGACTGCATAAAGGAACTCGGTGTTTGTGTCCGGTGGAAAAGGTCGGCATCAAAGAAACTGGAAGTACTTTGATACTGGTGGAAGGGCTCGATGGCAGCTGGGGATGCTAGGGCAGTGATCTTCCTTGCTGCCCTGTCTCGTTCCCCCCCAGAGCTTCACAGGTGCCTGTGTTATCCATCTCCTGGGCACGTCACGGCTCAAGAGCTTCCCTTGAGGTAGCCACGGACACTCGGGGTGGTAGGAGTGGGACCCTGCGATCGCTGGCTCGTCCCAACTTCAACTAGGACGGGGCTGTTGGCTTGGACGTGGGACAGTCGGTTCCTCACAGCACCCATTTGGCTTACCCAGCTGCACTGAAAGGGCTGAAGCTAAATAAAAGGCGTCACTCTGATGCTGTAAAGATAAGCCTTGCTTTCTGGTGGGTGGGAAGTGAGGAGCTGGAGTTCACGTGAAGGCACCATTTCAGGGTGCCTGCTTGTGTTACCGGAGATACTTCTGGCTTGCCTATAAAATGGGATTTAAAAAGTACATATTCTGAAAGTACTTAGCCTAGCTGATATTCTTGTGGAAAATGTAGTTACTTTGCAGGGCAATCTGTAATGAGGCTCTTCATCTGCGATTAAAGCAAGCAGGGCGAGTTTGCCATAATGTTTTTTGGGGGGGAGAATGGCATCTGTACATGGATGCTGTTCTGCAGCAGTTGCTATACCAAAGGAAAATCAGCAACATGATGGGTATAAACCTTTTTTTTCTTTCCCCTGTGCAATAATCAACAATGAGAAATGTTTATGCTGTTAAGATCCTTGCTCCAGAGTTGTTGGGTGTAAAGCTCCAGGGTAGTCTGCCTTCAAAATGGTTGGAAATCCTTCCTAACTATCTCTGTAACGCATACCTTGTATCTCCCCGGATGATTGGCTCTCTAGCAAAGCCTTCCGTAGAGGGTGTACTGTAATCCTTTTATGTTACTTCTTCAGTGCAGATTACGCAGCAAGAAATAATTAGGAGATTAATTTTCACCTGTCACTGCCAATAATAGATAACCTTGATACAGTGACAGGGCTAGGAATTTGGGGAATGGAAAAGCGTTTAACCCTGTAGCGATTGCTGCAGGGACCAGGCAGAAAATGGTTGCCAGAACATGACCTCCCTGCTTGCTGTCGGGAAGGCGAAGGGATGTGCTCGTCTCTCAGCCTCCTCGTCTGCTGCCAGCGCTGTGCCGTACCCCGAGCGTGCTGGGCGAGACCCGCTCTGTGCCGCACGCGCCTCGTGCTAATCAGCCAGGAGCAGACGTCGGAGACCTTTGTAGCCCAGTCTTTTAATTCAAATGCGGTTCTGTTGCTTTTCATGATTTCAATTCCCAACCTGGCTGGCGTTCCTAGGCTGCTAGGGAAAGGAACAAACTAATGAAGATGGCTTCATTAGGCAGCGTGCAATTTCGCCTTCGCCTCTCTGCAACAAATGCAGCTGAAAAAACATCCCAGAAGTAGCTGTGCTTCTGGTCTTCAGAGAAAGCAGGGCTGAGGTGTTTCTGCTCCCTATCAAAATTAATTACTAGCTCACATCAGGTGAGCTTAAAAATGTAGCCTGTGCTGCAAGGCAGTGAAGGTAAATGGAAAGGGGAAAAAAGCTACCCTTCCCCCTCTGCTGCTGTTTTATTTTTTTCCTTTTGTGCTGAAGTTTAAATCTACAATCTGTTGAAAATGTAATGGGAAACCAGCCTACAGAAAATGCCATTATTCATATCATCCTGAGCTCATTTATTTTATCTGCAATAGTAATGATAAGACAGGCTGCTTGGCAATGCTGATAAGCTGAGAAATATCTTAGAGCTATTTGTAAAAGTTAAAGCAGATCTTGGTACTGAGAGATAGGGAAACTGATGAGCCTTTGGGCAATCTGCAGAGCTGAAAGCTAATAAAGATTTTAATAGGAAGGCCTCATTAGGATTAGGGAGAAGATCTATTATCTGGGATTTACACAACACAAATGGTGGGGCAACTTTAATTTTTGCTTTTTTGTTCATTAAATACTATTGCTGAACGTGAAGCCTTTTAACTGCGATTGGGATCTCTTTGTATGAGCGAGGAACCATCGCCAGCTGTTGGCTGAGCAAAGGCAGAAGGGCAGGTTGTGTGGGAATGCGTTCGCCACACGAGTGATGGCAGAAAACCGTCATGTTCGGGGGCTGGTCACTTCTTGCAGGTGCAGAAATAAAGCTGATAGCAGGTGTCTGGGTGGGAGCTGGTAGCTGCCGTGTGCCTTTTGTGCTGAGAATGGTATTTCTAATCTTTGGGCCCTGAAGAACATCGTCAGGAAGAAGTTGGCTCTTTGCTGTTGTGCTGATGCTCTTGGCGGTGAGGCTGAAGCAGCATCACTGGGTGGTCAGCTCGTCTGCCCCGGTGGGGTGCCCACTCTGGGTCCCACACTGGTGGCTGTCCTATTTGTGATCATACAGACAAAACCAGTTTGGTGCAGGAGCTGCCTCCAGTGCAGCTGGAGTTGGGATGGTAGGAGTACCAGGCCACCAGTGGGCTGAGTGGTTCCCTACCCTCAGTTTTACGACAGGACTGACTTGAGCACCATTTGCATTCTCATGCTGGAGTTGTACAAAACATTCACGTTTTGAGGACCCTTGGTGCGTGCAAACACACATAGCGTGGTACATGCAGTGCACATCAGATGCTGAAAGAGCATTAGTTTGCCCAGGGTTTACAGATGTATTTCATATTTGTTCTCAAAGACCATGTGAACCATTTTTTTGTGGTTGAACTGGATTGTAAAGCAGGAGAAGCCACACAGGGGCGGACGTTCTTTGGTTTGCTTCTGAGGTCCAAGCCCTGTTGTAACCTGATTCTGCTAACCTACTGCTCAAACCACTTTTGCGCACAGCTGAGGAAATGAAGTTGAACCTCTCATGAAGATGAAGGGTTTGGTTAGGTGATGTCCATGCTGTTTATGCAGCACATGTGTGATCTCAGCAGTGCTTGGATGCTGTCCACGGGCAAAGGCGGTGTCTTCCTTGCATGGAGCACTGTGGGTTACAGGAGCCTCGGCATCTGTTCCACTCTCCTAGCACAGGCCGGCTCCTCTCCTGCTGCTGATAAAATAACTCTAGTGGTAACTACGTTGCTCTATGGAAGAGTAGTGTTTGGGAAGTGTTCTTGTATTTTCAGTTGTCTGTAGCATGATGTAGTAGCTGAAAACCAAAAGGGAGTGCAGCACCATGAGCAAAAAAGCAGTGTATTCCAGCCTGTCCGTCAGGATCCAGTGGTTTCAACCCATGGTTTCACAGGGTCTGCAGGAGAAGTTATAATGATAGATGCAAATCCAAACACTCCATCTTCCCTGGGCACAAGGAATGCAGGTGGCATCCCCCTGGTGCCCTCAGCAGCGTGAGGGCAGGCAGGCAGGGCTGGGAGGACAGCACCCAGCACCTACTGCTGAGGACGAATGTACGTTTCCCACACTTGGCTGCTGTCTGTTCATTGCTGCTCGTTGGTAACAAAGCACAGTTGATGTCAGCAAAACCGCATGGCCTCGTAAAAAACTAGCGCTATTTGCACGTAACATGTTGCTCCAGCAAGGCTGCCATTTGAGACGTTTCTAATATTTACGTTTGATATGAATGAAACTTTTTGTTTTGTCTGTAGACCTCAACGGAACTGGAGCTGACTCGTATCAGGAGTGCCTTGATAACAAGCAAGGTATGAGATCAAGTCTCTCCAACACGGGCACTTGGGACTGATTTAGCTTGATTTCTTGCAGCTGAATTGGTTGCTGTCTCTGTCTCTTGCTCTCTGTCTCCCCTTTTTTGCTTTTTTTTTCTTTTGCTGTCTCCAAGCCAATTCACCGTTAGCAGTTCCATGTCGGTTAACCTGTTAGCAGGGTCTCATTATGCATTTGTGCTAAGCCTTCTCATTTCTAGCACCCCAATTCTTCTGTTACTCAGGGAGAAAGTGGGAAGATTGTAAAGCAACAAATAGCATGTGCACTCGCTTGCAGTTGTCTTCTTCCTTGCCCAGCTAAGCAGAAGAGTTGAGTTAAGGGAAGGCACGTGCTAGGCTGGGTTACCTAAATGCCAGACATCCTGTGATAATTTGTGTGCTGACATACTCATTCAGACTCGTCCAGCCTGCTGTCTTCTCCTGTGGCAAAGTTGATAAGAACTGGAAAAGCCTCTTGTGGT
Organism: Anas acuta; assembly: GCF_963932015.1. Lineage (NCBI taxonomy): Eukaryota > Metazoa > Chordata > Aves > Anseriformes > Anatidae > Anas > Anas acuta. The sequence goes on along the minus strand of NC_088995.1, from coordinate 11,420,493 downwards.
TTACCAGGGAGTGGTGAGGGCGGGGGAGGAATCTGTTGGCCTCTTGCTCAGAGCTTGGAAAGAAGAGGCACAGCAGTAGAAATGACAATTGTAGGAGTATCTCAGAAGCAGGACCCAACAGCGAGGTCACTGATTCTGTGTTTGGACAAAGTGTTGGTTCATGGTGTTCTCCTCAGATGTCCTCTGTGAGAGCTGCCATCAGGAGTGCTACTCCATCACCATAACCATGCCAAGTTGAACCTTCTGTTAATCAGAGAAAACAAGCACCCGTCAGTCCAGAATTTCATTCGCTGTAGGCTACAGCAGAGATAAGGGGGAAGACTTATCCTAACCAGGTTATAGGCATCAGTTACGTGCCAGGCTTCTGTACTGCAGTTGATGCAGGTCTGTGACAGTAGCTAAAACGATCATTTGCTGAAATTCTGACCCTTCTTGCATAATTTTATGAAGTAATACCTAGAAACACAAAAAAACCTCTCTCAATCTTGTTGCTTTGTCGGGTTTAATTTTCCACCAGTGTCTTCACTATCAGTATCCATCAATCAGTGTTACGTGTGCTTCAAGTCAAGCTGCTGCGAAGTGCATCCCCTCCAGCTGCTGTTGGTTTTGGGGTGGGGTTATTTGGGGCTTGTGGATTTTTGCTTCTTTAAAAAAAAAAAGTTATCTCAGGTGACTTTTGCACTCATCTGTTTTCACTCTTTTCTCTATCAATTGTAGCTAATACCTAATCATTGCTATGCTTTCATTTCAGAAGTTACAGCTGGGAGATTAATATGTAAGAACTGTAATCAGTAATGGCTTCTTGATTAGATTAAGTTTAAGTCTTCCAGACCAGTGTAATTCAGGATGCTCTGCAGAAAGATAGATAGGTTGTTTTTCAGGAGAGTGTTTTTTTCTTCCGTTGAAGTGTTTCTGGTTGGCTGGGGGGATTTGTTCCATTTGACACTTTGTAGAAAGTAACCAAGTTTCAGCTTTTTTAAAAAAAAAATCCAGCATTCTCACTTCTTGAAACCAGTTGCAGCCCCTTTGATGTCCTTGTTACCCTGGCTTATCTGACAGCTGGTATTAAACGGTGTGACACCCATCACTTTCATTTGTATGTCTATACCATAGATTTTTCTTTTCTTTTCCTTTTTTTTTTAAGCAGTTTCTTTTGACATCACTGTTAACCTTTGAACAAGCTGTATCGTTATAAGCACTTCCATTCCAGCGTGAATTGGCTCTGGTTTGGGTAATTTACCATGTCTATGCTACATCATCGTGTTTAAATCAGAAACCTTTAAGAATAGAGGTTTTAAAGGTAAAAGTATGCACAGCAACATGTAGTCAGTCTCTCACTGTCTGACGTGCATTATATTTTGTGAGCATGGAGTAGATTTGAATCTGCCATTTGCAAGAATTTACTGAATGTAAAATATATAGCTGACGGTGGGCCCGTGATTCTGGTTGCTTTCAGTTAGGTTCAGAACAAAACAATGCCAGTGGTTGAAAGTAGCAGTGGCTCTTTAAAAGTATTAAATCTTCAAGCCATGTGAAATGCAATTGCCATGGCTTTTTTATAACAGCGTGCTTGTCTCCTAGAAATTATGCTATAATGAGGTTTGGTTTATATATTTTACCCTTTTCCTCATTAAAGTGCTATCTCTCAGAAGAAGCGCTTTGTGTCTTGAAATACTGCGCGGTTAAAATGAAGGCAGGTTTATAAGGATTTAATGTACTTGGGAGCCAAGGTTTTGCAGCTTTATGGCAAAGATGTTTTAACAAAGGACTTTATGGTAAGGGTGTGCTGTATTTTAGGCAGGCAGTTGTTCAGGAGAAGATTTTCAGTGTGAGCACGTCACGGCAGCAAGGAGAAATTCTGAGGGAAGCAGGCCTCTGATATCTCGCCATGGTCTTAGCTAATGTTGGGTCGTAATTTGTAGCAATTTCAAGCCCTGATTACTTTATCTCTTGGCTCAAAAAAGACAAGAGCGTTGCATTACATCATGTGACACCACAATTGGGTAATTTGGGTTTCTCATTTTAGTGCTCAAAGACAGGGTACTGGAGAGCAGGCCTGCGTCAGCCACAGGTGGGATTCGGAGCTTCTCAGGACAAACCCTGTTCTGTTTTTTATTCAGCCTTTTATCTCCAACATTCAGTGTTAGAATCATGTCCTAAAAGCAAGACTTGCTGAGTTTTTTGGTGGTTTGGAAGTGAGGAGGGCAGCAGTTGGGAGCAGTTACCCCTCCACTCTCAGTTGGAAAGCGTGTCCTGGACCTGTCTGCTTCGCTGGGGTACACTTAATGCCCTGTGGTTTCCTGATAGCCGGGGGTTCTGCCACAGAAAACAGGTATAAAATTACAACCAGGCACTTTCGTCTCTGGAGCTTCTCAATAAGAACTCACTGTTAAATAAAAACTTATGTTTTAAAGGTTAGGCAATGAAAAGCGCTTAGCTAGGGCCTTGGAGGCAGCCAGGAGCGTCAGGAGATGTAACCTCACATCCTTGGCACGGCGTGTGGAGCATCGGTCTTGCTTGGGTTACATTGGGACTTTGAATCTGAATATTTTAGGTCATCATCTGTAGCACCTGATCTCACCCCTGGAGAACTGTGGATTATGTTGCTTCAGAGGTTTTCTCTCAATCCCCCTGCCCTCGGGTGGGGTGGCGATGGGCATTCTGCTTGCTCAGCTCTGGCTTTCCCAAGCAGAGCTACTGATCCCTGCGGGGGGAACCTGATACCTTTCACCTTCCCAACTTCCTCCTTCCTGCGGAGTAGCATGGTTCTGTATCATTTCCCCACAGATCAGTTAGTTGATGTTTTTCCAAGACAAATGTGTTTTCATTTTCCCAATGGCGATATTGACGTCCTCATTCTCTTTGTATGTCTTCTCTGGTATTTTACACCACCTCCTGAATTCAGTGCCACTTACTGATTTTGTTAGCTCACCTCTGGAGGGAGTACAGATGGAATTGGGAGCACCTTTGGGTGGCAAGGACAGAGGGTGGTTAGCCCTGACACTGATCAAAGCTTGGTTGCAGTCGAGGCAGGAGCGGTGCCTACAACCCGAGGTCGTGGGGGTCTGGGTGCTCATACCTCAGTTTGTGCAGTGGGAGGATGTCAGGCCTCGTTACAGGGACAGGCTGTCTGTAGGATCAGGCTTGGTTTTGAAATGGTGGCTGTCAGCTGAAGGCTTCCCTCCTTGTTACCAGTCCTTTGGGCCATGCAGGCCCCGCGTGCGTTGTCCTGTTAGCCTCGATGCAACCAGCCTTGTCTGTGAGGGAGCAGCAGGCAGAACGTGAATGCCTGACCTGACTGCTTCCAGCTCAGGCAGGCTGTCACCAGACACCTGAACTCCCGGTTGTTGAATGCGTCTGGGTGGGAAAAGAGGACAGTTAAAATGCATACTTGGGCCAAAACTCTAAGAATTTGGAAAACTGCTTGTGTAGCTGGCATAACTCTAGCTGTTGGTGGAAAGGGGCTCTTTGCTGGAAAGCAATGGCTAAAAATGCAGTATTTTTGTGGTCTCTGTAGGGGTCTGTTGAGCCGCCTTCCCCTGGTCTCAAGGCCATACCTCGTGTTAAATAGCAGTGTGATGAATGAGGCTGCCAAGATGCAGGGGCACCTTATAGAAGATGTTATGTGGGAGAAGTTCTGACCTATTGCAATTCTTGGATCCCTTTTGAAACACAGCAAGATCGCTTTCAGGATGGCAAATATGAATTATGGGGTAGATAAATAGAAACGGCAGACCGGCATGGCTGGATTGAAAAGTGTGGTCAAAACACTTCTGTCACTGAAGATGCTATTTCCATTAAATGTTTTGAGATTTAATATTGATTTCAGTGAAATTACCCTTGAAAACAGATTTCCTCCGAACCTTTATTTTTATATGTTTGTTTTGGAACTACTTTAGGAGGCGGAAAAATGAAACTTTCACTTCAAACAGTTTTTATGTTTTGAAATTGGCTTTTCTTACTGCATGAATAGTTTTTAAAATATTATTTATTATTTGTATTCCAGTCGTGCCTATGCACTCCAGTTATGGGCTAAAAACCTCATTTTGTTAACCACAACGCAGACCGGGGTAAGGGGGAAGGGATCAGTTTCTGCCCGAAAAAGCTTTGGTTTAGTATTTCTGACTGGGACCGCACTGATTGCTAGTGCCTATTTAAAAAAAAAAAAAAAAAAAAAATTCTCATTTTACAATATGTTGGCTGCCTTTTTGTTTAAAAAAAGTATAAATACATCGGCAGATTTTCCACGAAAACACATATGCTTTCTTCCTGATGAGCATGATGACGCACTGAGAATCCTTGCGAGAGGCCTTGAATCTCCTTCAAGTAGAGGATAGCACGGAGGTTGAAATTGAAATTTTAAATAACTCTCTTCATTAAAAAAGATGCTGGTGGGGCCTTGTTAGCGGAAGAATTGCCATTTTCTGACTAATTTTTTTTTTTTTGTCAGCATGGGAACAAAGAAAGAAAGGAGGAGGCAGAATAAAAGCCTGTGTGAGTGTATGTACAGAGGCTGCAGCTCTCTAAACTGGTAATGGTATCTGGAAGGAGTCCAGGCTGTTGTAAATATGAACTTTTGTCAATATTCCCCAAGCTTCTTTGGACTCTAGGGTGGGCTTTATTAGCTGAAGGTCACACCATTGTGCTGTCTCCCTCTCCTGAGACCTCTGATACCTTCCTGAAAGGACAGCCCATTATCCCTGGGCTTAGAAGCCAGCTTTCTCTTCAGTGGCTCTGAGGCTGATAAGCTTAAGAGGCATATTTCATCCCCCCACTGCTGCTTTCAGGAGACAAACAGTGTTTATCGTGCCTGATTAATTCCAATTGAACAAAAAAATAAAATGGGAGGCATGTGTGTGTGCACACGCGCAGGCACACCGAGCTGACATTTTTTAGGCTGGCCTTGCATAACGTCAACTCATCGCCTGGCCACGGTCAGCCCCACGCGTTGCTGCCTCTTTGTTTTTTCGAGGTGCTGTGTCCAAGGATTGATTTAGTAACACGAGAGGATCCTGGGCTGCGATCCGTTTAAAGAGAAAGGGATGGAAAGGGGGCCAGGGTAGCAGCAGCCTGAGCACTGAGGTTGGAATTGATTTGTGACAATTAGGCATTACGGTCTGCAAGAGCGGGACCACCCGCCGGGAGAGTGGCTTTCTATCACCTGGGTAAGATGAATGGCCCAGGCAGAGAGAAGGGCAGGGATTTTGCACTCGCCTACCTGGGAGGAATCGCAAACACGCTGTATCTGGCTTCTGTATCTTGCAGTCCTGTTCATCACAGCTAAATCCCTTAGCTGGGAATTACATGCAAGAAGATTGGAAGATAAAAATGCTCATTGCTTCTGCTGCGTTGCTTTCTCCATTTCTCTTTCTGGATCTGACTTAAAATGTGTCTAAAAGCATCTTGCTGATTTTCTGGTTGCTGGCATTTCAGTAAAAAAGTCTTTGCATGTGGCTGCTGGGTTCTGAGGGTTACTTTACTCCTTGTCCTGAGAGTTGGAGTATGGAATAGATAAGAATGAGTAAGGTGTGCAGTGAATAACATCTCATTCCTCTTAACACTGCTCGAGATCCCTAAAATGCCCCAGGAGCCTGCCCCCATGGCTGGAGGCTTGTCTGGTGTGCTCCTCAGTGCCACAGCCGTGCTCAGCGAGGCACCTCTTCTGCCTGTGCCTGCGCTTTTCCGAGTGGAAAACGAGAATAGTGGCACCACATCCCTATTCGCTGGATGGCCATGTAGCTTGTAGATCTGGTGTTTTACAAAGGGCTCTGTATTTCCTTTATTTTTTCTGTAGTTGCTGAGGTTGAGGAGTAAAAGGAGATCACACTTGGCTGAAAGGAGCCTCTTGGTTTCTTGACCAGAGGAGTCAGTATTTCAGTCCCTGACGCTAACTTTCCCAGCCTCTTAAAGTAAAACCATTTGAGAGCAGTGACGTGCAGTTTGCTTTGTGTTTGCATCGAACCCGACGGTCAGAACTGGGGCCACATTGCACTGCAGTGCCCTGCAGCACGGCCCCGACGCAGGTGGGGGGCTCCCTGCTCTGCCCACCCGCTGCAGAGGAGCCGCACCGCACCAAGGCAGTTTCACGTCCCTTGCCTCAGACCTTTGTCTTGCTCACCTCGTGGGCCATGTTGAAACCATGCTTCTGGTGCTCAGGTTGCAACTAATTTCATTTCCTTCGCCAAAACAGACAGAGATGGAACAATATTAAAATAATTTTACAAAACCATGTTTGCTGCTTGCCTGTGAGAACTATGTTTGAAGATGGATTTTGCTAATATGGCTCCAATGTTAGTGTAAACAGGGTCTAATGGGAAAGGCTGTAAAATAATAGGGCTATTGGTCATCTTCAGGGAAAAAGGAATTTCCATAAGGCCTTTTAAACTGGAATAGATCAGAAGCTTTGGCTGACCAAACACGATCAGAATTTCCATTGCAAAATGTGTGTAGTAACGTGAAATGGGAGCAGTGGGCCTCTAATGTTGCTTTTTCTTCAAAGGTAAATTGCACAAGCCTGCGTGAATTGGCAGCACCTACTTTTGTTTTGTGGATTGGGTTAAGCTGGTAATACTTCACAGAATACAGTTGTTTTGTATGATTACCTTCTTAAATGTACCACAGACTCCTTTTTAAGGGTGAAGTAGATTTGGGGAAGAAGATGACTGAGAAGGCTAAGGGAAAGGTTCAGAGGCAGTGGATGTGGCTCGTTATCCAGCTCGGTTAACATGGTGGAAAGTTTTTTATTAGTCCAGTGGTGCTCTGTAGGCTGCAGCAGAACTCATACTTGCTTGGACCTGAGTTTGGTGATAAGTGAAATGTTAATATGCACTTGGCAGAGCATTCCCTTAATTTCCCTTAAAAAGAATGGGTCAGAAATGATCTCATCAGACAAGGTGCCTTTGGGCTACGGCCCACCATTAGCTGTATCCTAGAAAATATTTATTTACTCAGCGTGGAGGAATTATTTCCCTTTCCTTCTCTGAATCTGGCTGCAGTAGCTGTGAGCAGAAGAGCTTTCCACCTTCTGTACTGCAGGAAGCATTTTAGCTCTTGTTGAAATATGACCCTCCCTTCCTTTATTAAAATTGGGAACCACTTTCTCACATGGCAAAGTGATAATAAAGACTGAAATTGGATCTATAACTTCATGAAAAGAAAGATTATTTTTTTAAAGACAAATCATGCATGGTAATACCTCCATTGTACTCTCGCTGTGTTCTTTGTGTTGCTTAACTCCCCGCAAACAAAGAACCCATAACTGGAATTGTAAAAATAATCCAGGCGTTTAAGTCAAAACTCAAAAGGTCCTTGGGAATCTTATGCAAAGGTATGCCTTTGAAATGGTGGTTTATGAGTTGTCTGAACAGGTTTGAACATCCTTGCCCTGAGGAAATCCACGGGAATTTTGCCACGGGCTGCAGCGGGGTCAGGGTTTCATGCTTGGAACTTTGTGCACAGAGGCCATTGAGCAGAGCCCTCTTTCGGTCCGAGGCAGCCTGACTGCCTTCTCGCAAGCAGGCGGGAGATTTTCTAGCTGGTTGCACTTGTGTAGTCTAGTTATGGGAATTGCTTTTGGTCCCCCATCTTTGTCACTTACTTAAACAAACATGGAAACTGGAAACATTCACTTGTTCAAGCTTCAGTAGCGTGTGCCTCCTCGAGACCTCCTGTTAGTGATCTAGAACTGAAACTGGTTGGGAAAGTGATTTTAAGCTAAGGTTCAGCCCCTTTTAAATGAAACCATCTGGACAGAGAGGTGAGAAATTCTATTCCCTGTTGCCATTCAGACATCTGAACCCAGCTAGTCTGAAGTTCCAGGGAACCATTCTCTCAGCTTGAGAGCATGAATACAGATCAGTATGAAGGTTGTATAATAAATTGAAGCAATGTGTACTTCCCCAGCTTGCTGCATAATCAGGTTCTTTTGGAAGCTTACTTTTATCCAGGGTCAAAGTCACTAGGAGATGAAGGTACTTAAGTGAACAGTGCGGTAAGTAGCCCAGTATTTGGGTGCAGATTCAGCTAAAATGGCTGGGCCATAGAAGTTTACCTTGTTGAGCTGGAGGTTGAGCCAGATGGCCTCTCAGAGTCCCTTCCACTTAAGTGACTCCATGGTTGTCTGATTAAATGCCTCATGCCTGCCGGAGTGTTTGAGCAAACCACTGAATGGCCTGACCCTGATCATTTCAGATGTAGACATCTTCATCTATTGTGTCCCAGCCTGGTGAGAGGATGGTCACCAGAGTTGTAGCAAATTCCCCTCTGCTTTCTTCCAAATTTGTGGTGCAGATGCCAATGACATCATCTGTTGTTCAAGAACCACTGTTGGCAGCTTCTATCATGAAACCTGGAGCAAGCTCGGCGTATGTTGAGGAAAGGGGAAAAAAAAGGCAACATAATCCCAAAAAAACACACTCCAGTACAATGCACAGGCTCCAAGAAAATTGGAACACAAGTTACCAAATTGTGGTTCCTCATCAAGAGAAAAAGTTAAGAAATTTTTTTATAGAAAAACCTTTAAGCTTTCAGCCGCAACATCCCACAGACTGTTGTCAGTCCAAAGTAATCCCACAAAGCTCCACAAACTGTTTTCTAGTGAACTTGCTTGTAATTAATATGAGGAGGATTTAGATCAAAAAGTGGGCTGTGTGCCCCTAGTTACTATCAGTAGTTGAAGAGGAATTTTGAAAGCTATATCCTGTGTACAACACAAATGTTTATTTAGGCTTCTCTGTTGCTCAGGGGATTGCAGATACGTTGCAGTGGCTGAAAGATTGGCTTTAACTTTTCCATGTGTAGCTGTAATGGAATGTGCAAAAAGTTCAAAAATTCCTTGAAGGTGCCTGGAGAGACCCAACCGTCATGTCAGCGGGAATGTGCATTGAAAGCTGCTGAAAAGCGAGACGTTTCTCAGAAGGGTTTGCAAAAAGTAACAATCACAACTCAGTATGGACAATTAGAAAATGTCAGAAGTAAATGGTTAATTTTTCCCTACTTTTTCTTGCCCAAACACAGCTAACAGATGCTTTCAAAAAACGCTTGGTTGTTCCTCACTGTAGCTGTGTCTTGAGGGCTTTCCTTAATGAGCTGTCTCCTTCTGTCCAGTATGGAAAGAAAAACAAGAGTTAGAGACCTTCCTTTGTCCCCATGTGATTTTAATCTGATTCATTCATTCTTAATCATCTTGAAGGATTATAAAAACAAAACCTGTTAAATCTTGGTTCTTACCTCTTTTCTTTCTCTCCCAAACATCATCATTTGTTCTTTTATCGTGTTGCGTTTCTTTACCCATGAATCAGCTGCCTTTTTATTTTATTTCTATATAACAAAAGTCGGGCAGGAAGGGAGGGGGGGAAGGAGCACTGCTTTCTTTGATTCGCTCAGCACACAAGTGTTCCTTGGCCTTTCATACTGAGGAGTGGATGCGGCTCTTGAACAAATTGGACCTACTTGTTTGCTGGCCTAGGCCATCTTGTTATCCAGCCAGCTGTATTTTGATCTTGGAGGGCCGTTTGAAGATTAAATTGAGACATCTTTTGTTACTATTAAGTGCAGTAATTAAATCAGCTCAGTGTTATTTAAGTGTGGAAAATGTCGCTTCGCTGGCCCATGGGTGCCTGAAGTTGCCATTAGACAGCTGTGTTGCTTCCAGTGCTAATGATGAAGAGGTAGGAGAAAAGAGCCAAGTGCTCTCTAAATAATTTCCAGCCCTTTCTGGGTTATGCCGGATCCCCTCCCCACCTCTTTCTGTCACGTTTCTCCCCCCACTTTATGAAAAACAAGGATTTCGAGAGGGAGCTGAGGCCTTTGCGGGTGAGGAGGGGCAGCGAGCGCTGCCTTGTGAGGAGCAGCGCTACAAAATGGCGCCAGGGCAACATGCCGCCATGCGGCCCTGCATCCACACAGGCGGTTTCCTTCTGCTCCCTTACTGAGCTTGCAGGTTCTCAGCTCTGTGAGCAACAAAAGAGGCTGAGCTAGCAGTGCAGTTGCAATAAACGAGCAGTGTTGGCTTTTTCATCCCCCGCTTCCTCCGTAGGGGGTGGTTTGCCAGCCAAGTCAAGCATGGCAAGCAGGGCTGCTCCCATGAGGGTCGTTGTGTCGCGATTTGCTGGTGCAGCCCAGCCTGACTGAGAAGCGGTGGCACCAGGGAGATGTGAACTCAGGCTATGGACGGGGCTGGTATCACTCACAGGTTGCTGGGGCTCAGTGGGTGAGAGGAGGCTGCCCTCACCCGGCCCTTGGCCTGCTGCTGCCGAGCAGATGGCTTGGAGAGAAGCGGCTGGGGGTGATTGGCAGCTGGGAGACAGGCAGAGTGGCACTGGAAGAGAAGGCGAGATCCTTGGCGGGGGAAGTCGTTCTGCAGAGGTCGAGTATGTTTTAATGCTGGGTTAAGTTGAGAAGCGGTGTTGGTTCATTGCTACTGGCAGTGCTGATCACTTGAGCGTTGCTTTGCGCTTCCTATCGTGCCCTCGAGAAACCCCATCTTGCCTCCTGTGCGCAGCTGAGCGCGCAACTCGCAGCTCTCCAGTTTCCACAAAGAAACTCGGCGGCTCTCCCTTCCTCACAGGGGAGCAGCAGGCAGGAGCACCCCTGTCGGATTTTGGCTAGAGCAGTGCGTGCCCTTCCGCGCCTGTGTTGCACCTGTGCTCCTGAGCTGTCTGCTTCAGTCCATCCTCCTGGATGTGCCTGACTCTCCAGCTTCCATCCCCAGCAATTGCCCAGCAACATCTATTTGCATTGCTTTGTATGCTCCTGTGCTTTATGGGGGGGGAAGTGTGTTTGCACTTCGACGGCGTTTCTTAGCCGTGGCAAGGGCAGAAGCATGGCAGATGGGTGGGGATGGGAGAAGCGGGAGCATGATGAATCTGTTTTTCTTACCTTGTTTAAAATTGCCTGTTAAAATTCAGCAGCCGCACCTCCGATCAGCCTAATGGTGTCTGCCATGTTGCGAATACACAGTCATTAGTTGGTCCAATTCATGCATGCTGAGGTAGGAGGGTGATGTGAATGCAAAGGAGATGGAGAGAATAGGAGCTGGGGGGGCGGAGGAAGGAGGGGGAGAAGCTTGGTAATACAGTGACAATGAAACATACGGTAGTCACACTGGAAAACTTTCTCCTTCATTAGCAGGGATCTGTTGAGTTTCTGCTCACATTAGGGTAATTAACACAAGTACAGATTGTTGAACATCTGTGCAGTTTAACTATATGGCCGGTTCCCAGGCTTTAAACAGGGCTGTGAGGAGCCAAATGCAAAGCAGTATGAAAAGCCCACACACTATTCATTTTACTGAAATTAGCATTTCTGGATGAAAGCTGATGTTGCATGTCGGCTATAAATTTTCTCTGGTCTGCTGCCAGGCTGGCTAATGATCTGAGGTTAGTGTTTGTTAATAATTTTTTAAAATTTGTTACTTTTAATATTCTGGAGGGGAAGTTTCTATCTCACTCTTCTTTTTTAAAAAAGGCAAAACAAAAAGGAAGCAAAACAAAGCATATGGGTATATTATACCTAATGTGCTTCTAATCTTTTTCCAGCGAAAACCCAAGAAGGAGTTGCTGGTTGAGCCTCCATCGGGGGCTGTTGGCTTCACGGAACCACCAAGGCTTTTTAATACTTCTGACCAAGCTGCAGTTTTAATTTCCTAGCCTTGTAAATTCCTGGGAGACTCCACTTGCAGTGCTCTTGTATAAATAAAATCAGTTGTGTCTGAAAGGTGGTGGTGACATAGGTAGTTCTCCTGTGCAGCTCGCCATCCCGTAGCTCTGCCTGTGCCCACACAGAGTTACAGGTACACAAAAGCACAGCAGCATTTGTGGAGAGCCTTCTGCAGGGTCGATCCCAGAGGACTGTTGTTTTGCTGTGGCATCTTGGAGCTTCCTCCTCGCTTGTTTGTTCCTTGCCAGCTGAGAGCATCTGGGACACCAGGCTTGACAGGCTCTTCGTTGTAATGGTTAGCGGCAGCGTGTGCTCTGCAGAGGGCCCTTTGGGCCACGATTGCATCTTACGCCATGGTGCGTCAGAGCTGGCGCTTGGTGGCCTTCAGGCTATGTAGCAAGTGTGCTTCATACTTTGGGGGTTTTTGTTCCTTTGCTGTGTGGGTAGGGACACTCCAATTTTTTCCTTTAATGGATGATCTGTGAAGTGTTCTTTACGTAAGCTTCCTGACGCTGATCATTCACGGTCATGGTTGCAGTTTCTCAGCATCTCTTCAGTTTGCGCCTAGGAATTTTCACTTGGAAGTTCATGATTTTGACATGTGACCATTCACTATTTTCTCTTGATGTGATTTCCCTCGTGACTTTTTTACTAACCGTCTTGGGGTATTTTGCATTGTTCAGCTTGTGTATTGACTTAGTTGTTCTGGTTGTGTCTGTACTCAAGCCTATAAACCATAACTGCACACCTGAATATGCACACACACACACACACCTGCCTTCTTATGGAAATAAACTAAATTTGTACCACATCAAGAAGTCTTTCTGGAAGTAACCGTCCATTTGAACCAAAGCGTAAAGGGTGTGCCAAGAATCATAAAACCCGTAATTCAAAAGTGTACTGCACAGACATCCTGTATCCTGAAGCCACTGGTGTTTATTAATCACATTATCTCTTTCAGAGAGATTTTAAGGTACACTGAAAGGAAAAAATAAAGTTACCTGAACAGATTTTTTTCCACAAGTGGGTTTGCTCTAAGGTGGACAGCCCCCTGCAGTTTGGGACAGCAGTGCACCATGTGTCAGGGAACCCTGTTGTAATGGAGCAGACAGTCGTGTGTGAAGATTTAAAAAAAAAAAAAAAAAAAAAGTCCACCAGTGTGCATAAAATAGTAATCCTTGTTAGCACTATTTTTTCCCTGCTGTTTTCACTAAGCAAAAAAAATTTTTGTTCAGTGTTTTTTAATGTAATCCCTGTGGGCTGATGTGAACAGAGCTGACCTTTGAAACACGACTTAAATTTCAAAAGGTTTGTGTATTTTTTTTATTTTTTTTTTTTTGCTTAATTGGGAAAGGAAGGGACTTGGTGGCTTGGAGGAAAAACAATTCTTGAGTTCTTTGCGAAGGTGGTAGTGTGTGTGGTGACAGCAAGGGACACGTACAGCCCAGAGCATCGGTTCCGAGATGGCAGAAGGGGTTTGCACTTCGAAGGAAGGTGGTGACAAATGGAGCACTGAGGTCTCACTGCTGGAGTCCTGCCAAGAAGGCCACCAGCCTCTGTCTAAGCCTAAACTGAGATAAGCGAATTTCAAACTGAAGTAACAGGTTCTGTCTGGTTTCATACAGACGTATCTTAAACCAGTGAATTAGCATCACATAGACTGGTGTGAGGGCAGACCCAAAGACAAAGAAGCAGGAAGAATGGGTGGAGGAGACGGGATTTCAGGGCGATGAGGAAGAGGCTTTCTTAGTGGCACTTCCTTCTTCTTGAGCAGGGTTATAAGATACCAGAAGTCGTAAAAGTGAATGAGATATGTGGTTTCTTTGTGGTTGGGTTTTTGGGAGGGTTTTTATTTGTTTTGACATTTTTTGTTACAATAATTCCTCCAGCAACTTAGGTATTTGGTGGATGTGAAATGAGAGCATCAAAATGCTCTTGTGTGCTTTCTGTTTTTCTTTTTCTCTGTGCTAATGGCAGGAGGATGGAAGAGGGCCATAGATAGGGGTTCTGAGGCAAGTTAGCACTGTGTAGTACAGGAAAGTGCACCATGAGAAACTGTTCAATTTAATCACGGTGTTACTAAGTTGAGAGCAGTTGTGTTGTTTCTCTTCCTGAAATTGATGGCAGCCAGTGTTACTTCCAGTATTGGCAGAAGTGTTTCATTTAAAGGTGATGACCATGGTCAGTTTTACCCAGGTTCATGTCTGTGCTCCCTGGATTTGTACCCCAGTTATCTCTGCTTGGATTTTATTTGTTTTCGTTCTAGGGAAACCCAGCTCTATCCAAGACAGACAGTCATGCTTAGAGAAGAAAATAAATATTCCTATTAAAACAGACAAGCCTGGATTATTTTTACTAACTACTAGGCAGAAACCAAAGTCACCTATTTGGGTATGTGAGACTGACCATGAAATTAAAGGGCTGCTGTATCTGCAAATATACTGCCAAAATGAAACATTTCTCTCCTTTATTAATACCCCCCCACACCAGCTTCTTTCCTGAAGCTCTCTCCAGCACAGCCCCCGCCCATAGACTGGATTAAAATGCTTATTTCTCATAGACTGGACTTAAAATGCTTATTCTATCCCTGAAGAGCTGAAAAATGGCAACACATCCAGAGAGGTGGTTTCAGCATTTTGTGAGATAGCAAGGCTGCGGCTGGTGAATGAGAGCTGTCAGCCATAGGGCTGTATCTGAGACCACAAATACTAATTTCTCTTACAACCAGATTCGTAACAATTTTGTCAGCACCTGCACTGGTATCCATCCCCAGCTGGGAGGCTGTAGAGCATGCACTGAGAAACCTGAGTTCGAGGACATTGTTTTGAAGTGCTCCCAGAGTTCACTTTGGGGTTTCATTTCATCGATTGTGAAGCTGACTTCTCCTAAGCTGCAAGTTTTCTTGTTCTCCTTACATGATCACTCTTAACGGGTAGTTTCATTTATTTAAATACCCAAGGAAATCTCGGAGAACTTCAGGCTGTTTCTTTAGCTAGGCTGTGTATCCTCAGCCACCTTCAGCAGTCTCCAAACTGAGCATCTTGCAGCTGCAAGTGCATGATTGGAATTGCCTCCCCTGTATGGATGGGAACACTGAGACAGACTTAAAATTACTTGCCCATTACTAAAGCTGACAATAGACCCCACGGTCCCTAACCCTCATCCTGTGCCCAAACCATCCTCTCTTGCTTGCATAAGGAAAAAATAGAGTAGGGGTGCAGGTTGTGATAACCAGGAGCTGTCGTTCCCAGAAGACATTCAGACAGTGATGGTTCCGTTGCTGTGAAATGCAAATAGCCAAGAGGTGCACAGAAGGAAGGGCTAAAATGGGAGTTGCTGTGCACGTAGATGGACCCGGGAGCATGCAGGCTGTGAAATGAAGGCGGCAGCACCAGCAGCAGCCGTCGGCCCCTGCGCCAGGCAGCACATTTGCATTCTTCTGCCAGGGAGCTGGAAGCTGCCACGGAGCAGTTTATACTCCAGCCTGCTCTGGCCTTGAATTATGCATGACCAATTTATCATGCCCCCAGCTGAAAAACTAATTGTGTCCCTGGGATATATTTACTAGAAATTGTAGTTTGCTGTGCTGGGGTCCCCAGAGTGTCCGGCAGAGCAAATGACTGGGAAGTCGGAGCGTGTAGAGAACAGGACTCCTGGCTCTGCCGGGGCCAACGCGCCGGTGATAGATTTTTCACTTCGATTGCCTTTCCAAGGGTTTCCCCCCTCCTTCCTATTTTTCTTACACTGCATTACACTTAATCGGGCTGCAGGAGTCCTTCCAGTAGTTTCTAGTATTAAAAAGTGCATCAGCGTGCCTGAAAAAAAAAGGCGATGTATTCAGGAAGAGCCAACCTGGCAGGGAGGAAGGGGGTTGGCTTCTTGTGTGTGGTGGGGTGGGGGTTTTTGTGTGCATCATTTTGGTTTGGTTTGGGGCTTTTTTGTTTTTTTCTTGTGTTTTTTTATAAGCACAGTGTGGCTTCGTGTAATGTCTCCAATTACTGTGAAAGTCCCCTCCCTCTCCAGGTCTAGAGTGATGAGATTCCCTAATTACTGTTATTTGAATGAGAGGCTAGGGAGGAGAGGATTTCTTTCCCTCATACAGAGCCCGTGGGGTGGGCTTAAGCTTGCAAATGTTATTACCACCGGGTCTGGCAAAGGAGCTTGGGATGCCCCCAAACGGAATTTTTCAGAGCGCAAATGTCAGCTGTCAAATCTGTATCTGGCTGCAAACCCTCCCGTAACATCGGGCTGAGCCGTACGCATCAGGGGTGGGGGCGAGGTTGGAAAGGGAAGGAGGCAATTCGCTGCGAAATTAATCACCCAGTTCAGCCTGTCCTCCCCCACTTGTCACGGGAGGAGGATGTCAAGGAGTTAATCACAATGAAGGAGCCAACAGTGACACCACTTCGTAGCCGAGGAGCCCGCTGGAATCCTTGGCTCCCTTACTGTTACCCTCCAAGGACAGCAGGGGCCGGGCCAGCAGGGAGAGGACAAATTTGGAGGCCTGCTTCTGGGAGAGGCTGGGGGACCTCCAGAAAGGGGTCACCCCTGTCTGGCCATGGGCAGGAGCCTTTCTTGTGGCCGCCTGGAAACGAAGAAAGGTGCTGGCAGAGGTGCTCTCTTAAGCCCATTCAGGATGTATGAAATAGTTTGTGGGAACTATTTGCAGCACGTTTGTGCGTGGGAAGTTGAAAGAAGGGAAGGTGTTTTTATTTTATGTTGTTTCTGAATGTCACCCTTACGCATCCAGAAGCTCTCTGCAGCTTTCTTCTTTATGCTTCCCCAAATTTGTATTCAACGTGTTTCCAAAAAAGGTCTGGTGGAAAAGATTTTGTTCAAGTAAATACACGTCTTGCTGCAGAAAAAGTAGAGCAGCTCTGCTGTGCTCCTTTGTGCTGAAATATGTAATACAACCAACATAAAAGCAGATCTGAGGCTTGTAGGATCCTATCAGAGACGAGGCATAAACGGGTTTCTCCCTGAATGCAGCTAGCCAGAGTAAAGCCAGGATGACAGAGCGGGAGGTTGGTGTGGACTGCCAAATCAGGCCTAGCCATGCAGCATCCCCCAGAGGTTTTCACAAGAAGAGCTCATTTTGAGTTACCTGAGCAAAAGCATTGCTGTTACCTTTCTGTTGTGTAGTGCTGACGTGGCCTTGGGCAGGGGGAGAGGGAAGAAGCAGAAGCACAGTAAAGCTCCTGCATAATAAGCGTTGTTGTTTTTTTTTATTTATCACCATTGCAAAACATTACAAGCGTAAAAGAAGAAAAGGAAGGAGATGAAATCTCGAGACTTTCTGGGAAGCGCTGCCTCCCACTGTGCTGCAGCGTTGGAAAAATTCACTGCTGGGCATCGAACGCAGCCTTTTTCATTGCAGACAAGTGGCCTGGTGACTTGGGGAAGGACTGTGACAGAAGGAACCTTGGTGAACTGGAAACAGGCGTGTGTCTGGAGCCAGTTTTGTGTTTGTGGGGTCCAACCACGCAAGGTTGCTTTGCTCCTTTTTCAGCTATTGTATCCAGCGACTTCCAGAGGAGCACGGTGGGCTTGTGGAGCACGGCGGTTCTGGGGCTCTGCGGAGACAATGGAGGGCTTTGAGCTGGGTTGCACGGAACACGCTGCAGTCTGTTTTTCTGGAGGGTGTTGTCACATGTAAGAAATTACTGTGCTTTGAGCAGTGGGGACAGCGAGAGGCAGAATGGGATGCGATGGAGAGCACTGTGGTGTAGCAGTGGCTGTACCATTAAGGAAAGGGTGGGACAGAGACAGAACACAAATCACAGCATCTTCTGTGGCCGTGTTTTAGCTGCAGTGACTCAGTGTCTGGACGCTTTTGCCCTTTCATTATTCAGAATGAAGCACATCAGCGAGTCCGGGTTATGCTCCTTTTGCTGCTGGTTCTTATTAGCTTGTTAATGATCTTCCTAGGTTTTAAGTGTCTACCAAGGTGAGCTCTCAAATGACTTGAGTTCAGGGCAGCCATCCTCAGCAGGGTGTCCTGATTTCTGCTGTGGATGTCTTCTGCGTTTTGTTCTCTTCCAGTCCCTGTTAACTCATCATTATGAAACGAGGGGAAAAGCTCTGGGATTGAGCTGCCGAATGGGCACTGCTCTTCCTTTAACCTGTCTCCTTCCACGGGAGCTTGTCTGGCTGGCAATTGACAGCTTCTGAGTGGCTCTACTCGTTTGTCTTCCTCCTTGTTGTTACTCAGGCCCTTTGGGCTCTGCTGCTTTCTTTTCAGTCTGTTGCTGTACTGTACTTGAGTGGCCTGAGCTGTTTGGTTTCCTCCTGCTTGCTTTGCTGCTGCCACGGCCAAGGTGGGACAGGGAGCTGCAGCAATGCTTGGAAAGCATCCGAAAGCACCAACAAACAAGCCAGGGCGGCAGCCAAAAGATGAAAATAAGACGGTCTCTTTGGGGTAGAACAGGAGTCGGTGTCAGTTCTCTAAGAGGTTACAGGACCCTAGCTGACCTCCCCTCGCTCTCAATTTTTTCTCCCTCCAAAATCTTGTCCTCCATTCTCCTTTCTTCTTCCTTTTCTCTCCTCCCTGTGTAGCTGGGATACATTTCAGTGTCAATTTTCAGTTATTCCAGTACTTAATGATTCTATGATAGTTCAGTAAAATCAGGTTCACATCAGCAAAGAGAGAGGGGTTTTAGATGCCTCTTTTAAAGGGGTATTTTTTTTAATTCATGCTTGAGGGGAGAGGGAAATTATGCTAACATCAGCTGCAGCTTAAACACAGCTCTTGCTACCAGTTTCAAGTCAGTGTGAATGCAGTCAGCTAAAAGACCAATCTGGCTAGGGATTTTTTTAGGGGGTTGAGCCCCATGTCCTCAGTGCCATGCCTGCCTTAAGTGCCACGACAGAGGAAGCTGGGCAGGAATGAACTAAAAAAATAAATGTGCAGAAAAGGGAACAGCCCATCTCCTTTCATAGTAAGACCATGGAACCGTCGCTGGGGACGTGTGCCTGTGCACGGGTACGTTCACAGCCCTTGCTTAGAGGGCTGTGAAGGAATCCTGAGGGGAGCACAGCAGAACAAACCTTGCTGTAAGAAACCCTGAAAATGTCCATCAGCAATGCTGCAAGTATTCTGCGGCTGCTGGAAGCGTTCCAGCGCCGGAGTCTTTGTCTCCATCCATCACAGGCACTGCAATCTTTGTGCCCCCAGCTTCAAACAAGGGCTTCACGCTGTCCTTGCAATCTGCCTTTATGCAGCGGAGTGTGGAGGCTTCTAATTACGAGGCCGAGATGCGCGGCGGGTGGGGAGGCGTGCTGTGCCCCGCAGCCGCGTACCTGATTATCCGTTGCTGAGGTCGTTAGAAGGGTTACTCCTGAGTTTAAGCCTGCTCCGCAAGACCCCTAATTATATGCTGCTCTGCAAGTTGCATTAAAAAGAAATTGTTGAAAAGACAAAGGACAGAATAACATTTCCTCCCTCATCTTCCCCTCTCTCCCCCCCTGCAACACACACAGACACGCACTCCCCCACCTCTCCCCGCTGGGCCCAGAGCTACTTTTCACGCTCGAGTTGGTGCAAGCTCTGATAAAGCCATTGAAAGATGCAGCGGGGAGACGGAGCGCTCCCAGGGACAGAGGGAAGCAGAAGAGGAAGCCGAAGTAAAATGACCCCCTCCCAGGTAGATACAGCCAGGCGCTGCTTGCTGAAGGAGTTGTCCCACAGAGCAGAATTAGAGAAGAGATTAACCGTCCTTTATTGTTTTGTTTCACTTCCTAGGGAGCGATGTAATGTAGTTTCTTCCATCGTGAAAAACCCGCTTCAGCTGGAGCTCCGGGAAGCCTGAATCACTATAGATAACGCATTCAAAGTGCAGTATCCCTTGCACATGCTGCCAGCTCTCGTTTTAATCTCCCCAGACATCAAAAAAATTAAAATGTAAAATTCTCAGCTTTGCAGTTGAGTGACGTGAAAGCCGCGCTCGTCGCGATGCAATTTCCAAATCTGGGACATGCACACATGTGTCCGTCCCTGTCAGAGATAACGTTTTATGTGTGCTTTCCATGAGCCCATGAAGTGTGCCACTAACAGAGAGAGGGAATTGAATGGGTTCTTCATTACCACATGTCTGGACTACTAATGAAACTAAACCCGTGTCGCTAGCGGTAGCACTAAATATTTCCAGTGCTTCTTGGTGTGATGGTTACATTTTCAATTTACGGTGGAGATTATTACAGGGGTATCTGTGGTACCAAGGGTAACATTTTTCAAGATTGCTATTTCAAGGGTATTTTTTCTTTATTATTTGCATTATAGTGGTACCTGAAAGCCTGAGCGACAGATCAGGCTCTCACTGCGCTAGGTGCTGTACAAATATGGGGGAAAAAAATTCTCTACTGCAAACTGGGGTTTATTGAGACGTGGCTATGGGGCTTTTTCATTGCTTTTGTAGCTGTTAAAAATACATGTATTTGAACAGGAATCTTAGAGTCAAAATGTCAAAGTTTGAGTCACTCCTGTACCGGAGAAGCTTGCAGGCGGCTGGAGCTGTACATACTGTTCTTGACTGTAATCCGAGAGCTTTAAACCTTGCTCGGTCTCTTCAGTATCTCAGTCAGGGTGCTCTGTGGTACGCTCCCTGTTTCTTACTCATTTGCCTTCACTTCTCTCTGGTCTGCTCCACTGGATTCCCTGCCCACCCGAGGCACTAACAGCAGGGCAACTTCCTCTCCTCCTGTCTGGCCTGGTCCCTTTTTCCTCCTGTGTTCCCACGCGCTCCCACCTCCTTAGGTGGTGAGGAAGATCTCTGCAGTGCCCTTTGCTGCACGTTGCTGTGGTGCTCAGCCTCAGCCTCACTGCTGCATCCAAGGTGAGACCCAGAACTGCCCATCCCTCACGCTCTGCCCTTGCTGCGTGTGTAGGGCGAGCTCACATCCCTCTTGGTGTATCAGGAGAAATAACCTGGAACCTGATGACCCTAAGCCTTGTGCTTACACATCAACTCAGCGCATCCCTTTGCTTCCTGCTTTTCCCTGCCGCCTGCTGGAAAAGGTATTTGGTGTGGGTGCTGCGGGGTGCTGCTCCCAGCTCCCTGCCCGAGAGCAGGCTGCAGACAGCCATCATCCCACGTGCAAGTTGTGTGGCTTTTATGTTCTGGCAAGGTGACACAACAAAGATCAGCTGCCTTGAGATTACTCCAGAGGGCAAAATCTTTGTTTCAAATGGTATTTGGAGATCTTCCAGCCACGCCTCATATTTTCGTGACATCTGTGTCAAAGATGGATCAAAATCCATTGATTGAGCAATGTCACTCTGCTTGAGCAGGGGCTGTGACCTCGAGCTCGAGCTGGGTGCAGGAGTGCCAGAGCACATTCGGGCAGCAGTGGTGCTTTCCTTGTCTCCCACACTGAAGCTTACCAGCGCCTTGTGTTGGCTTTTCTGGTTTTGTTTTCTGTTCCCCCTGCTCTAAAGGGTGCATGGAGTGTTCACGGTTTTCTGCATACATGGTGTGCCACTTTCTTCAGCCCCAAAGTCCCCGGAGTCTGCAAGTTGAGTCATATTTCTGTTGGCACGGGCTCGAGCAAGAGGCATTACTCAGAGATGGCAGATAGTCTTGAGGCTTCAGCTGCGTGCTGTTGAACAGTCTCCAGAGCCGCTGTCTTGCTCATTTATCAGCTTGGAAAGAAAAAACTTGAAATCCAGAAGCAGCAAAGATAAAAGCGGATTTCATTATGGTGCTTTTCAAGCCCCGGGACGCGCACAGGACAGCGAAGCAGCCAGCACTTTGAGCCGTAGCTCTCTTAGCAGAGCTCTCGCTGCTCTCACCCACTGCAGGGACTGAGTCAGCGCTGGGCATCAGCAGCCGCCTCCTCTGGAAGCCAGCGCCGTGACTGCCACCTGCACGCCCGCCAGGGCGGGTGGAAGGGACACGGTGCTAACATCTCACTCGAGCCGTGACACCTTTGATGTGCTCGTTTTCTCTGTCTCGGGATCAAAACCGTCTAAATTCCTAATTCCCCTCAGAAGTCTGGCTGTCTGCTTCCAAGGCTGACTAGATACCAACAAACCAGATGTGGCTCACAGACCTCTAAATTGGGAAAGGGTGGCTTCGTGTTTGTTATTTTTGCCATGAGCGTCTTCCCATTCTGCTGGAGATGGTTTTTAGGTTTCTGAACAACTGCACACTGAGATCAGATACCCAGTCTGTGCTAGGGGAGGTGAACCAGGAACACTGTGATGGAGCTGTATTTCTTAATTACCTTAGAGCTACACAGACAAGATCTCCTGGCTGCAGCCCAGGTAGATCTGAAATACCCACCACAAGGCAAAAAAAAAAAAAAAAAAAAAAAAAAAAAAAGGTATGCATGTAGTTAGATGGAGCAGTGATAAAATGTGCCCAGGCAAACAGGAGTGCTGGGTTGCTGCAAGCCCCGGTGCTGCAGCTGGTGTTGATGCACGGTGACCTCCCGCGCTGGAGGGATGTGCTGCCATGCATCATGGCACTGATTCCCCCCTGGACTGCTTCATCTCAGTGCAAATTAACTTAATACTTCACAATGGCTGCTGCAGATTTATGTTATGATGTGTTTGTGGCAATGGTCCATATCGGCTTCAGTTGGTGGTGTGCTGAAGTGTATTGAAACAGCCTGGTGTGCGGGGACCTGGAGGCACCAGGGAGCAGGGGGAAGGATGCAGGATAGACCCCGGGCACTGGTAGTTGTCTGAATTTAACTGGTGCCTCTTAGCTGCTGCTTCCTGAGTTGTTCTATTTGAAAAACTGAAGGCAAATCTTTTCCGTTCTTGTAACACTAAAGAAAATCTTGAGTGGAAGAAAGATCAAGTGGAAGAAAGCGACTTTTTTCTTTAACTCTGGCCCTTTGATTTATGGAAAGAGAAGGTGTGAAGTCTTAAGGTCAGCAGGCATGACTCAGTGCTGAAAGGTCATGAGACTAAAAAGAAGGAAAAAACAAAAAAAACAGAGCTCCTTATGTGTGCCTTCCAGCTTCCTGGCCATCCAGCTCCACAGCTGCAGGACTGACCGGTCCTGTGGACAGAAGGTTTCCTCTTCTGACATCTCCTCAGCTTGCTGCCCCAGTCTCGTTGTGCTGCTGTTTGGGATTGCTGTTAGGCAAGTTTGTTTTAACCCTGGTGCCGCTGCTCTGAGCCTTGCCTTCAGCAGCCCTCGCGCCGTGGCCGCGTCTGGCAGAGCTGGAGGAGCAGGAGGCCGGGGTGGGTTGGCTCAGATTAATGCCAACTGCAGTTGTTTGCCACTGGCGTGCTACGGCAGCCCCCTACGAACGGAGCAGTGTTAAATGTGAACCTTGCAAAGATGTTTGAAAACCAGCAGAGCGGGTGGCTGGAAGATTAACTCCGCACGAGGACACTTCGGAGAGCAGAGAGCCACAATAGCGGCTTCAGTGCCAGCTTTGTCCCAGCTGCCAGAAGGGACTCTGTCAGGGGAGTCCTTTACCATGGTACTGGTCCCCCAGCTGCTGGAACAATTGCTCGAGACCACTGGCAGTCAGCATGATTAAAGCAGCCTCCAGGCTGCTTTATTGTACGTGGGCAGTTATCCAGGTCCCAGGATTGGCTCAGCCTGCAAGGATGTAAAAGGAAGCTGGCCATATTGTGCCCTTCCACCAGACGTCTCTTTTTCACCCACATCTAAGGCTCGAGGTGGGTTGTACTTCATTGGTAGTCCCCCCGGGTCGCAGTCCGTGAAACACTCCAGGGTCTCTGCCTATTGACTGATAGGGCTGAACTTCTTTTTTCTTTCTACATAAAGGACACATTTAGTTGAACTAATTATCTAATTTATTGCTCGCTTAACTGGGATTTTGGCCGTATAAATTAATAGCACTAACCAAGAGCGCTGTTAAAACTTCAGCCCCTTTCCTTTCTTGAGAACTGTGTTGTGGCTGCGAGATCCCATTAACACCCCAAAAGCAAGGTGGCTGCTGATAATGGAGTTACTGGTTTGGGGTCAGGATGCAACCACAGCAGCTGAACGAGCCTTGCTCGTTCTTTAGCTTCTTCCCTACGCCAGGTAGAAGCTTTGCTTTGCCTTTTTATTTTTTAAAAGGGGTGTTAGAAGATAACCTCACTGAAATGGCTTTTTGTCCCAGTGGGAATGGCCCTCTTTTGCTTTCCTCTGCTTTCTTTATGTGAGTATGTAAATATATGTAAATGTATACAGGGGCTTGAGTTTACCGTCTTCGTCTCCCCCTCCCATGTATAATGTATGTGTTAAACACGTAATCATTAATCAACTTTGTGGGGAGTGGAGACAAGAAGGGCTCTTTGATGATAGATGTATACTTGTGACTGTGCTTGTATGCGTGTTTATTAGGCAGCACGGTGCTATCAAAAGAAACTCCAGGTCCCCAAGGATAAGAAACAATGTAGGGAACAAATGAAGAGGAAAAAAAAATCCAACCCCTCTTACTGTAAAACCCTCTGTCTTTTACCATCTGTCTCCTTTTTTGGAGTGAAATAAATTGGGGAGAGATCTCTGAATGATGTGCTTGTTTGCAGTGCGCAGGAGCATTAACCCAGCGCAGAAGCGAAGTTACGGGCAGCATTGCTCCTGGCGGGCGGGAGCACTGGAGGCAGGGCGACATTATTGCTTTTGTCTGTGCATGCTGGAAGTGGCTTAGACCAAGAAAGCCTTCAGGTTATCATGCACAAGCACAACTATTTCGTGGGTTTTAATCACATGCTTGATGTTGTGGAAGGCGCAAATTACAGGTGGTCATTGCCCTGAAGTGTTGACAGTAAAGATGACAGAAACCACGCTAGCTCTTTGTGAGCACTCATCTCAGAACAAGCTTCAGTCTGCTCTGTGTTGCTAGAGGAGGACTTCGGGTGCTGGAATTACTTGTCTGGAGATGAAGGTAGGGGTGGAGAGCTCGACTTCTTTGCGTTTCTGTTCCCATGAGATAGAGCAGTAAGCCTTAGGACCTGAAAGCTTGGACTGGACTGGGGAAACCAGACATTTCCCCAGCTGTGTCAAGAGGCAGCTCAGTCAGTCCGGTAGAGCTGGGCATATGCTCTTGCACAAAATTGCATTGTCCAAAATGATAAAACTATTATAGACAGGTTGAGGGAAGAAATAAAAGTTCAAGTGATTTTGGTTGCCCTAGATTAATTTTTGCTCATCTTACTCAGCTTGTATGCTTGCAACTTCCTTATTTGAGAAGTATCTAATTAAATATATATTTTAAATGAGCTTAAAAAGTGGCTTTGGTTCATTGGGTACAGAGCTGCTGCACTTTTTGCTTTGCATTCCTGCAGAGCTCAGCAGGAGGTGCTGAGGTCTGACTGCAGCCACCCAAGTTAGCAGCAGTCCCAGCACCCCCAGCCCCCTGCTGCAAGTCCCGCGGTCACTCACTGCCCCGGGGAGCAGGAGCAGGAGCTGCAAGTGTGGCAGCGGGGAGCAGCAGCAGTGAGACTGGGAGGCAAACGGGAGAAGAAAAATTCCAGTTTTTACAGCCTGCCCAACGCAGAGCAGCAGATGGATTGACCGCAATGTGCCAGATTTGTCAAGGTGTATCTGGTGCTGTTTTAGGGAAACAAAAATGGGGTTTGGTTTTAGCTGATGCTGTCTGGGGCTGCAGAAGGAGCTGTTGAGTGACGGAGGGTATTGCTTTGCAAACAAATTACTTTGTCTATTAGTTGTTCTCCTTTTTGGAATTAAGATCTATGAATCTACCAAAGTGTTTTACTGGGCCTCTTGAGTAGGTCTTTCTCAGGTTCATTAGAATTAAAAAAAAAAAAAATCAGAATTGGTATACACGTTTGCTTTGGACTAATTTAAGCTATCTTTACAGTAAGGTAGCAGCTTCATCCACTGGGATTATTTCTCTTTATTTTATATTTCTTTCCTTTTCTCATTTGCCCAAGTCAGCACTTCGAGTTCTTTTTTCAGATGAGCTGAAAGCCACAGAAATTCAGACCCTCATCACAATTTTCCTAAGCTGTTGACTATTCAATTCTACATTTTTAGCTTTGGAGGCCTTTCCATCATTTTATTCTTCATAGAAGAAATAAACAAGGCGTCGGTTTAGGAAAGTGCTTCAGCTACAGTGAGATTAAGCACATACATAGAGCTGAGCGTTTGATCAAGTGCTTTTCTGAATACACTTTCTAGAAAATTTATGTGCCTTTTACTGCTCTTGCTAAGCTAATCAGAAGATGCTGGGGTCTGATCAGAGTCTTTTGTGCATTTTCGAGATAGTGTCTCAGGAGGATCATTATACACATCCCTCTGCAGCGAGTACAAGGAGATTGTCACCAGGAAGGTGTTAGTCACTGTGTGTTAACAGGCAGGATTATTACGCCTTTTTTCACTATAGGCTTTTCATCTCCTTACTAAGCAGGCACAGTCATGTCTATGCTAAAATCGCAAAGCCTTCTGAGAACACCACGTTCGTGCCTCTAGTTCAAGAAATAAGCTCCAGTGAAATGAGCTGTTAGCTGTTGTGTGACTTTTGAAGAGAGGAGAGGACACTGGCTTGAGCTACGAGAGGCCAGGGGCATCAGCCAGGACCATGTGGTGGGAGCCCAGCGCTCGGCTCCCCAGGGCGCAGTTGCCTGGAGGAGCTGATGAGCAGACAGCTGAGTTGAGCTGCTGCTCTCTTGGCAGAGGAGCACATCTCCAAAGAGAGGTCGAGTACAGCTTGCTCCCCCGTTCCTTCCCAAACATCTCCAGTACAAGTCTGGTGGCTGAACACACATCAGTGGTGCTCCCCCTGTCCAGCCGGGACAGCTTTCTTCTGCCCAGAGCCAACCTGGCCCTTTGGTAAGCCCTCTGTGTGAGTGCCCTGAAAGCTTTCCAGACAGTGGCTTAGCACACAAACATCAGCAACAGACTCTAAAAAATGTTCACCTCTGACCTCACCACGAAGGGAGAAGAGCAAATCGGGGCCAGGGATGCTTTGCTCAGTCACAGGTCCACATGCAAACACAGCAGGACACAAAACATCTGACAGACAACTGTCGTCCACTGCAGGCAAGCAAAAGTTTATGGGTGAGGTCATATCAGTGCATATGGAAATCTATTAATTGCCCTGCCATTCTGCCAGGAACAGCTGTTGTTAGATGCTCTGTCCTGCTGGAGCACGGCACCTTCCCGGTGCGAGGCATGCAGCTGCAGTTCAGCCTTCTCGAGACTCGCAGACCCCGGATCTAGCAACTTCTCACACACAGAACCATGTTTTTGTTGAAAACAGTTGGTTACCGATGGAAGCCAATAACTGGGAGAAGCTGCTTATGGTTTGTGCATGAGGAAATGGCCTGGTTTTGTGGTCAGCAGTTGGCATGGTATATACTCGACTGCTTTAATGTCTTTTGCAACCCCACCCAGATAGTCGCAGTGAGCGCAGTACAAAAGAAGCTCGGAAGAGCCCCATGGGTGTAGCTGATCACATTCACCCCGTTAGCTTCAGCTGTCGTGGAGAGTTCCTGTACCCAGAACATTGAGAACACAGGGCTTTTGGAAATAAAACTGTCTGTTCCCTATTTCAGATCAGTGCTTGTCTGTGCAGATAATTTCTCGACTGGAATTGCCAGTAACATCGGCAGAGGCTTTGAATGACAGTTTTTGTTCATTTGCGTTTGGGGGATTTTTTTTGTTTTGTCTCTCCAATTGTATTTATAAAGGAAAAAAATGCAAAGAAAAGAGGCAATGGAAAGTCAAGAGGCATTGTACAAGAAGGAAAAGATTATAGCAGGGATGCATAATGTATTGGAAGTGAAAGACCATTCCAGGGTACTGCGGATTTTCTCAAGAATTGAATGTACACGTCTAGCAGAAGAATGGGAGAAGAAGGGTTGACATTTTGTGGGGTTCTGACAAAAGAATGTAGGTCCCTTTCCCTTTGCATCAAGTGGTCCATGGAAATTAAATTGTCCTCTCAATGCAGGGGGGAGTTCCTGTCCAGAATGGATCACAGCAGGATGGGCACTGTGAAGAATTCTTCCCTTCTCCTACCTTGCTCCATGGGGCATTTACTTGAAGAGCACAATAAGGAAAATGCATCTGGCAGTGAAAATACTAGAACTCACTCAACTGTACTTTAGTCTGCTGGGAATGATGGGGGAAAAAATGAGACAAATAGCATCAAAAGTTAGCTTCCCTTGGGCTTTCTCTCTGTTTCTTCACGTACTTTGGCTTACGCACACACAAACCTTCTGTAAAGGAGGAAGTTCGGCCATTTAAATCCCATGAAAGATGTTTGATTTAAGAGGAAACTTGGAAAAAAGACGGGAGACCTGGCTGATGAAGTCAGGAAGGATTGCAGTCCTTTGGATGGAGGGCACAAGGGGCCAGGCAGACCTCTTGTGTGGTTCGTAGCGTGGCTGGGAGAGCCCCGGCTGGTTCCTCGAGGAGCCGGGGTGGCAGAGGGAGGTTGATGTTGGCTGGGTTAGCCTGAGGCTGGAGAGGGCAGCAAGATGCAGGAACTGAGAATCTTTTAGGTTTCTGGAGACAAGGATGAGAAGGTTGTTTGTGAAAGCAACTGGAATAGGGCATGGAAAAATCCAGGAAGCCTGCTTTACCCACGGGGTGAAACTCTCTTTGGTTTGGACTGTAGCCAGTGGCACAGAGCAACAGAAACTTTGGAGTTCGTGCATCTGCTGCTTGGCCAGTCCTCACTGGAGACTGTCAGCGCAAACGGAGCTGCCTGTTCTGGAACCATTTTAGCTAGAATCAGCTCCCAGAAGACCGTTGTTAATAACTTCTGTCTCACCAGCCCTCTCCTCCTTCCCTCCACTCCCTAAAAACTGGGCTGAGAGACTGTGCAGGAATTTGGGCTCTCTCGGGTAGGCCAGGAGCAAGGAGCGGGCTCTTGCTGAGGTAATCTGCTAAAGCCATTGCCGTGCCGCGAGGCAGCCACAGCTCAAAGCACAGCACCGCTTCAACACTGGGCTCGCTTTTCCGTCTCTTTTAATGCTTTAAGCAGGGCCGTGCGTTCAGCAGTTACTTGTATAAGCATTCTCCAGGCGTTTGAAAAAAGACTTCTGTTTTCCAGAGGAGAGGAGGAAAGAGGTGGGAAGGGACTGTGTGGGGCAGAGAGGGGCAAGTGGTAGGGGAGTAGCCGAAATGAGCGTTTTGGCTGAGCTGGTGTGCGGGTGCGTGGGCTCGGTAGGGCTCCCCCACACCTGGTATTAAATCAGGAGAAAGCCTTCCACCTTCTGTTGCTGGGAGTTATGCTCTTTAGAGCTGACTTCGACAGTTGTTATTGCAATTTTGTGGTGCTCTTTTGATTTACAGCTGTTTTTACGACCATTGAGACAGCCACAAATCGAGGAAATCTCATAAAACAGAGAGTAAACGTCTCCTTCACAACCCAGGCAGAGTTTTGGCATCCGTGCTTATTCCATAGAGCAGGATGTGTAAACAATATTGTGTCCCCTGAGTGGCTGATATCAGTACAGTTAAGTGGTAACAGCTTGAAAAATGCATTTCTCTTATATTAGCGGTAAAACTCGAAATGGGCCCCCAGGCTAAAGTAAATTGGTGACATTTTGCAGCAGAAAGGGAAAAAAATAAGGACAGGAATTGGAAATGTGGAGCCCCAGCTTTGAAAGCAGTGGGACTGGAGCCAAAGTTGGATTTATCTGCGTTATTGCAGTACAGAAATAAATGGATCCACCACACTTGTTGCAAAGCATATCTAATTGGAGAAGACAGATTGTATGTCGGCTGCAAAGGGCAGGCTGCCCCCTTCACTGCATCTTACCCAGAAGACGAGGTCAGTCAAAGCCATATTTAATCCAGGGGTAACGATGAGAGACACTGCCTTGACTTGGAGCATAGCTCAGGAGAAATGCCCCTTTGTTGGAGGAAGCAGCCAAGTGCTCACCCCAGCCCGGTGCTGAGACCGAAGCGCATGGAGCAGCCGTCAGAGCTGGGACCCGAAGCTCGAAGCCGCAACTTCTGGGCCTCTCCCAGGCTCATCAGTTTGCCAGATGCTTTTCAGATGTGAACCATTGTCTTTCTTCTGTATCATTCCCTTCGCAGGCTCCATAGGGAAATTCGCATGCTGTCCCGGTTCCTTCTTTTCAGGTGCTCCTAGTCTCATCTGTTGGGTCTTTAAATACTACGGCACCCTGTGGTGTGCCTTCTGCTGAGGGTGAGGGCATCCATGTGCGGGAGCAGAGCCATCAGGAGCGGTACAACAGTCTTTTTTTCCCCAAGAGACAGAAACATAAGACGTGAGAGAGCTGAAGGACTGTGGGCAGTAGAATTAATAATGATATCGAGTCAATCTGATAAACACCTGACTGCTTCTGAAATTTCACCACATTTTGGGATTACCACATTCGTATTGTTTACCCAATGAATATTTGATGTCTCCTTCATGTATAGAGTTGCTGTTACCTGATTGGGGTGACAGGAGGTATCAGCACCTTGTAGCTCGTTGGCTCAATTACCCCTGGGTCAGCTGCATGTAACACATGGGGGTCCAGCCTAATTCAAACTAACCTGTTTTTTTGTTTGTGACAGAGAGCTGTGGCAAGACTTTCCACAGCTGTCCACTTTGCAGAACCTGTCTGGGGAAGTTTTCAAAGGATAAAAGCTGTTGTTCCTTTCCTGGACTAATAATTCAGAACGTACTTTCCTATTTCAAATTAACCTAATGGCTAATGTTAAAATCTGGGCAACCGCAAGGGTTCATAGACCCATAAACGTTCAGGAAATAGTTTCCTCCTTGGATCAAGAAGAAGGCAGATGGTCTTTCATTTCTGTCTCTTATTGCTTACTGGTGCTGTCTGAAAAGAGCCAGCCTGGCGGTGTTCGGCCTTGGCGATCCCACAGATCCCGCACAAGCCATGCGCGGTTGGTGCTGAAGCTGCAGTGAGTGACGTTTGTATCGAGCGGTTATTTGATGAATTGTTTACTGGTGTGCTAATAGAAAGGACTAGGAAGGAGGTGATGGCTGTGTTTGCTCATTAATGTCTTCATCTTGGTAACACTTTTCTTAACCGTTTTACCTTCTGAGCCATGTTGCTCCCCAGAAATCCCAGTTTAAATTTATTGCATTTTTAAAGAAAAGTTTCAACTCTTGGTTGCAAGGATTAAACTTGAAA
The DNA here is from genome assembly GCF_963932015.1 of Anas acuta. NCBI lineage: Eukaryota > Metazoa > Chordata > Aves > Anseriformes > Anatidae > Anas > Anas acuta. The sequence goes on along the minus strand of NC_088995.1, from coordinate 11,389,781 downwards.
ACTTAAAAGCACCGAACGAATGTTGACAAATGAAGAAGGATGCCCAGCTTGGTTCCCTTTGAAGATGTACTAAGTTTTTAAATATCTTCAGTGTGAGTTCCCTTGGTCTTCATAATCATTTTGCATTGTCCTAGGACAGATGCAGCTCTGGATGGCTGCTGCAGGTGCGAGCACCGAGGTAGTCCCCAAACCATGGACTGCAGCAATGGGCAAACCTCCTAAATCACTGCACAGGTGTAATGGATGAAGTGCTCCGAGAGTGCAGGGCCAGTGCTACTGCTCCGGTCTGATTCACACAACCCTAATATTCACATTGTAATAGGGATCCCTCCCACACCTAACTCTGGTGGGATTGAAAATTTCCCCATAAGTCTCCAAGCAGGGCTGCCGAGCTAAGCTGAGGCATTTCTTAGGTGGCAAAGCCTGCCTGAATGAGCTGCAATCTCTGTTCGAAGCAGGAGCAGCTCCAAGCACCTGGGGCCTCGAAGGCAAGGACACCTTTGCTGCCACAGCCAGGGACATCCCGAACCTGGGACCCCTTGGGGATTTCTTCCACCCACACACTGCTGCTTTAGGCAAAGGCAGGGATGTGCTTTTTGCCCAAACCGAGCCATTTTCTGCACACAAGGAGAGCCCCCTTCAGAAACCCGTCCTCCTCCTGGCTTGCACAGCTGCGGAAGGAGTGGACCTGAGAAAGAACGGTGCTTTTGTGCAGCACAGTTATGTGTTTAACATAATAAATGTTTATTGTCCTCTGGAGCAAAGGAGCAATAGGCTAAATTATAGCCCGGGGAGGGAAAGCTAGAATCAGGAGGTATAGGCTGTTAATTATCCTTTTTTTTAGCTGTCATAACGTGCTGGCGTTCGCCTGCAGCTCGCCCCCTCCCACGGCTCCCTTACCTCCAGCAGCACTATCTGAAATCTCTGCTTCCCGGCCCGCTGCGCCCTCCTGGCCGTCCCCCTGCTCTGCCATTTGTAAGGCATCTCCGGCCTCCGGAGAGATTTGCGACTTCCCCAGCAGCCGCTCGCGGTGATAAAGGCCCTCAGCCTGCCTCTCTCCGATTAATCAGCTCTCGTGCAGCCTCGATAGGGTGTTAATTTGTAAACTCGGTGGACAGGCAGCCGTGATAAGCCTCCGCAGCTGCTGCGTGTCTGCTGGGGGGAAGAGGGGGGGGCAGATAAGGCTTCAGCCCTGGGCTGCGGCCAAGAAATATTTTGGAGCAGTGAATTAGAAACAACAACAACAAAAGAGCCTTCTGCTGAGGCGCTCCTTTGAGGTTGCTGCGGGTGATAGGGCGAGGCTCGATAGCCGCGGGCAGGGCCCTTCTCCCTGAGAAGCTCCTTGAGCCCCCCAGCCCGGGAAGGCCACATCAGGACTGCAGCCGTGGCGGGGGGCTCCTGTCGGACGAGTGGCCGTGGGTTGGATGGCGAGGTCTGGTGCGTGTCCCACGTGTTTGCCACGGTTAGCCTGCTCCTCTTCACTGCTCGGGGCCAGTTTGTCACATCACCTGCGAGGGGATGGACCCCAGGGCTGCCGGAACAGCACCAAATGGTTATAGTGTCCCCAAATACTTGCTGTGTGCTGTGATTCACAGTAAGCGCTGTGCAGGGTCCACTGCATATCCAGCATGCAGATAAAGACCGGGAAGGCAGCGTGTTCCTGAGCAGCAGAGCATCCCAGTGCTGTGAGGCTGCTGGGTGCTGCGGCGAGCTGGTGCGCTCGGAGCACCCCGGCAAGCAGGGACACGTCGCACCAACAAGGGGCAATTCTGCCTGCCTGTTCCAGGTGGCTGTGGCCAATGTTTCTAGTGTGCTCGTGTGCTTTTCCCTTTTCTGTTGAACCGATTATGTTTTCTTCCACGATTGAGGTGATATTTTACTGAATTCATATCAGCTCCACAGTTCAGCTGAATCCTAATGCCATTGTTGGCCTCCCTAATTGTTCTAATACTATCTGACAACGCGCAACAGACCATGGAAGCTGTTCCTTCCCCAGCTGCCAGTGCAGGTTGTTATTTGGTACGGATTTGAGCTGCAGCAATTCTCAGACAGACAGTGACCTTTTTATGAAATCAAATGTCTTGCGAAACCCTCTTGGTCTCTGAACTGTGATTTATAGCCGTTTGTGTTGGAGAGGGCTGCAGGTGGGATTCGGGTGACACATAATTGGTTAAAAGATAAAATAAAACGGAGGTTGCCCCGCTGGTGCAGCGATGGCAGGAGCCACAGGAATGAATTGCTTGGCAGCGCAGAGCCTGGCCCTCCTCCTCCCGCCCTCCTCCGCTGGCTGCCAAGTCCTGTCTGGCAGGCCATTACAATGATAAATGCAGGTAGCTGGCAGAGACCACAGTTGAGAGTTTGTTCTAGCATGCCAAGCCCTGCTTGGCATTCCCCGTCGGTGCCAGCATTTGCACTCTTACTCAGTTTGACGGAAACCAGGACATGAGGTGTGAATTTATGTCCGCATCCTTCCAGGAGAGAGTTGGGATAATGAAATGCCAAGGCAGCCCTGGGAGCAGCAGAGTAATTTGGTAGGTACCAAACAACAGTCTGCCACCTGTCATTTGCAGTACAGTCCCTGCTCTCGCCCATCACTCTTCCACAATGCAGCCTTTGAATTATAAGGAGTCTTGGGTAGTTCTGCAAAGAGCGCTTTCCATTCCATTTGATTTAGTGCAAATAAAAATCTGTATCCCAGCCAAATAGATGGTCTGGCTAGATAGTTCCGAGCTGTAATGACAATGATACAAACTACTATAGTAGCGTGTTACGCAGCGTTCCCAACCTTTCCTACTCACAGACAGGTTTTCCCCGGTATTTTGTAGCAAAAGCTAAATCAGTAATCACGTCCAACGTTGCCTAAGTCAACGTCTGGGTACCGGGAACAATTTAAACGTGGAGTGCAGGCTGGAAGTCCTGCCCTTCAGGAGCGGGATCAGCTCGAAGGAAGAGGCGTGAGATCTCTGTTGTCTGAGATGTTTAAAAACAGATTGCACAAAGCCCTTTTACAAATGTATCACGGAGAATTGTGTTCCATTGGCCAGGCCATGCATCAGTTGCCCGTAGTATAGCCATGTTGCTGTCTCTAATCCACGGTGAAAAATGCAGCCTGTCCCGGTGATGGAGGGAGATGGCTGTCCTTTGGGTGCCGCTCGTAGAGCAGACTGCCCAGAAGTAACAGCAGCGGAGTTGTCTGTGAGTGGAGAGGTAAAAGCAGCCCAGTGGGAGACAAGAACAGCAACATCTACTACACCTTCTGCTTCTCCTTTTCTTCTTTTGCTTTTTTTTTTTTTTTTTGGGGGGGGGGGAGGGAGAGAGGGTTGGTTTTTTTTGTTTGTTTTTTATTTGTTTCCTGCTAAGTGTAACTGGCATTTCCTTGGTTGGAGTAAGCCAGGACACGGAGCAGACGGCTGCGTAATAAAGGAGATATCAGAGCTGATTAGAATGGAAAATAGCCAGGAGTGTAAAATCAGGGTAGGTTTTGGTAGCAGTTGAGGAGCTGAGGCTGGAGGAAGGAGGATACAGAGGTAAGGACGAAGTGCACCTTTATTTAATTGAGGACATGCAGGCAGAATAACATGAAGCAAGTTTTTTTGGCTGGGTTTAGCAGGGGACAGCTGGAAAACTTCTCTTCTGGTCAGTGTCTCTGCAAACAGCTGAGGGACCTTTGCAGCTGTATGACCAGCCTCGGCAAGGCCCAGGAACTCCCCAGCTTCCTCCCTTCTCTTCCTTCACTAAAATCTGTTTCAGCGCATGTATTTATTTATTTATTGGAGCTGAGCTGGCAAGCAGAGGGAGTTTGATCTTTTCCTCTGGGAGACAGCAGCGGCTCCAGAGGCAGGCGAATCATAAAGCCTGGCTAATGCAGGGAGTGGGGAGGGGAAGGCTCCGGGCTGTGCCCTGCTCTGGGGGCTGGAGGGCTGGGAGGAGAGGGCAGAGGAGCTGGCCCAAGGCTCTGCCCGGAGGCACTCTGCGGGGCATCCCGCTGCTTTCGGAGCACTCAGGAGGCAAATCAGGGCAGTAAGCCCACAGACCACAGCGGCGTGTGCTCAACAACTGCAGTTGCTGCATAAAGCGGCCTTGCTTGATCTGTCCCAAAGTGACTGAAACACTGAGGAACGTGCTCTGGTTTCGGAGTGGTGCTGTGTAACTCACCACCACGTTGCCAAAAGAGAAGGTCCAAAAGACAGCCGTAACGTAGAGCCTGCAGAGGAGCAATGGGCTTGGGCTCCTCGATGCCCTGCACTTATTGAATCAAACCATCCACGCTGTGTTTCCTTCCAGCTCTGCACCGCTCTGCCTTCACCTTGCTGCCGTGTAAACGGTGCGATTCGAGAGTGAACCGGGACCTCTGGTCTCTGCTTCCAGGCTCTCTGGCCTGGTTTAATTCTCTGTTCCCAGGCTTGTGCTAGCTCCTCAGAGGGGCTGTTGCAAAAAATAGGCATGGTTACATAAAGCACTGAGAGAAATAAGCGTTCTCAGAAGAAAAAGTGATGGAGAGAGATGAGTGTGTTGTGAAAGGCCCTTTCCAGGACTGAAGCAGTACTGAATGTGTGTTAAATCAATATGGGGTGGGAACCTAAACAAGTGTGTTTTTGTATGAGAGTATAGTCCCAGAAGCTCTTTGTTTCTAGTGGACCCTCTGTAGGATGAACTTTTGTGTAAGATGTGGAAAACCCACCAGTACCTCCCAATTATTTGAGTCAAAATTGATCTAGAAGTGTTTGGGGCATGGAAGGCATTGCCATTTCAGTAAGTAGCTGAATTTGGGGTATTTGTACTGCATATTTCTCTGTGATGCATTACGGTGTAGCTAGAGCCATAACTGAAACTTTCGGATTGTTGCTAGAAAACTTGAGATCCACCAGAAATTCATGTTTGCTTAGGGAATACTAAGTTATTAGTCCTTATTTGCACAGGGGCTCAGCAGCCAGGATTTCATGTGTTCCTGACCATCGATTTTTCTAAACACTCTGGTCACCATCCAGGTATCTGAGTGGGTTTTTGGAAGTGCTCCATGCCCAGTACCCCTGGCCAGGCGGTGCCCCCGGGCAGCTGTTGAGCACTGATCCCTCTCGAGAACCCCAGCTCTAAATTCTGTGCAGAGGTCTCGGACGGAAGGGGACAGGTGAACGTCTTGGCTGTCGAGTCCCAAAGTGAAATGTGGTTTGTAGAAGTCTCCGTGTCTCCTGTTCCCTCTGGCTTAATCCCCTGGCACAGCTGGTTGCTCCGTCCCAGCCAGCCTCCTACCCCAGAGCTGAATTTTCCTAGAAGGTGTCACAAAAAGGTAGTTCGTGTTAATTTACTTCAGCTTTTTGCCTGTGCCTGAGATGACTGAGCAGTGTGTAGCTTTTCTTTTGTCTTCTCAGTAAAGCTGTGATTTCCCTCCAAAAATAATGCTGGGTTTGAAAAGCCCATAGGCTCCCGGTGGCCTTGAAGGATCCCCTCACAATGCAGGCAGTGTTCACCATCCGCTGCCACATGGCCTCTGTGTCCTGCAACGTGCTCAATGCTTCCTTGGTCTTCGGGGTGAGGTTCAGTTTGTTCTGGTGTGCGCGTGTGATTTCGAGGCTGCACTCGCACTGCTCCCTGCGGATCGGGTTCCATTTCCTACAGCAGAATCGCAAACCAAACAATACCTTCCTGTTCCAGTTATTGTTCTCCTATTGCTGCGTGAAGGGGGCTGCTATTAATGACTTACAGAATCAGCTGGAAGCTGGTAAAGCAATACTGACGTGCAGAAATTCTCCACTAGACGAGCGATCAAGTGGTATCGGAGTGGTAGGTAAAAGCAGGGGAAACGGATCAAAGGCAGGAATTAAAATTGATCCCAAATTTTCAGGTAGTTTCCGTGCTTTATTCACAAAGTCTCTCGAAGCGTATACAGCACTTCTAGTTTGAAAATCTCCTGGAGAAAGGTTTTCTTGAGAGCTTTTAGTACTTGCTAAGTTCAGTAACAGTGTGAAAACAGTCTCACTTGAGACCGGCTCTTGGCTGTCAAGAAGATAGGCAGCCATCCAGAAATAAAACCTAAACTCCATTTCACTGCCTCCTCTTCCTTTTACCTACCGTACTGGACTCACAGAGGGGATGCTCGGTTTTGCCCTGTACAAAACCTAGTACAGCAGGACCCCAAGCCCATGTGCCTCTGCTCTTTGTGAACCAAGACTGCAGCCTTATTAGCAGCTTGACAGTGTCTTGTGATCAGACCGTGAAGTATCGGGCTGGGATCTGCTGTTGTGTGCTCCAGGAGGCTGCGTGAAGATCTGCAGAGCTTCTGTTCTCACTGATAAGGAACTGTTTATTCCCTGCGAGCAATTTTATAGGCTACAGAGAAAAGAGGGGAAAAAAAAAAAAAAGAATAGTAATTACTGCGAGGCCTGACATAGTTTATAATGCTGTCTCTGTCAGATGATGTTGTTCTGTTACACATAATCATTAAATTATTAATCCGTAAGCACTCTTACACCTTTCAGCCGCCCTGGGTTAGTAGGAGCCGGGATGAATTAGGCATGGACTTCATTACGCCTCTCCGTTCACCTTCAGAGGAGAGGGTGTGCTACATCCTTTGTGGTTACTGCCTTACATTCGGAGGGGAAGGCTGCCTTTGCGAAGCTTTTAGTGCTGAAAATAGAACGGGTGCTTGTGTTTGCTGGGTTCCAGGGGAGGAATGGTGAGGGAAGGACCGCCGTTCCTCTGCTTTCTCTTCCCAAAGCAGAAAAGGAGTAAAAATGTTGCTTTTCTTTGCAGTGTATTCAGCCTAGTTTCACGTTGTCACAGAGCTGGGTGGAGACATTTTCCCCTCCAGATCTGGAGAAAGAAAGAAAATCAAAATGGGGCAGAGAACCGCTAACTTGGAACGAAGCACAAAGGGGAACCCCAAGGCTCGGTGCAACCTTAGGGTGTCTTCAAAGGGCGCTGGCTCGTAAAAGTTGCAGCAGCGAGACTACCTCAGAAACTGAAATCATTTGTGCGTGTGTCTCTTTTGGGACAAATGTTAGAGCCTTTATGCTTGAAATACAAAGGTCGTTGTTGGGGATGAGGGTGGGACTTTGCAGGCAGCAGCTTTCATGAAAACACGTCTGTCTGGGGCTGTGCTGCGACGCGGAGAGAGCAGGAGAGCTCGGTGGGGGAAGGAGACGAACAGCAGATGTACAAGAAAGACGAGGGGTGTCTTTTGTCTGCGAGCTCCAGGCCGGGGGGGTCTCCCCGCCGTGCTCGGGCGGTGTGGCCGCTCTCCTCCCCTGCCTCCTGTGCCGGAGGAGGAGGAAATGCCTCCGTGTTTTCTGATCGAAAGAGTGGGATTTCCTGGGATGGCGTGAACCCATCCGCATAAAGGACTCCCAATGCCTGGTTTTGCTCACAGGGGAAGAATTCCTCTTTCTTTTTTTTTTTTTTTTTTTTTAATCCCTTCTTAAACATATGCAAATGGTTTGCTTGAAACAGCAGAAAAATTGGGAGGGGACTTGTTCTAGCAGATGCGTTGGTTTGCTGGATTTTTTCACTCATTAGTGGGCTCACTCGGACACATAGGTTTTATTGTATGCTTTCTTTAAAGGGTGACTGATGAAATTGAATGATGTATTCAGGCTCTTCCTCCCCCGGCTCCCCTCCTGCCTTTACAGCAGCTCGCAGAATATGCTATAGCACAGGCCTTCACTGTTTGAGACCGGTGCTCATGCCAAAAGCCGTTCGGATCTGGAGCTAGAAATCACCAGAAAAGAGAGCAAAAGTTACTGTAAACTCTAGGTGCGAAAGTTTGTGTCTGCAAAGCAGGGCTGTGATGTTGAAAGCTCTGCTCTGTAAGTGTTGGCTCTGATTGTGGAGGGCGGTGCCACACGTGTGGTTTTTGATATCAGGAGACTGAGCAATAATCCTTGTGTTGTGCTTTCTCTTAGAAGTGATTTTTCTTGCTCGACTTCCTTGAACATTGTTTTCGTATCACTTGGACCTGAAGCAATGAGATCTTTAGCTCGTGATTAAGCTGCGCCAGTCTCGGTCACATCCTTGGTACCGAGCTCACCGAGGGCAGCGTGGTGGCTGGCGTGAAGCTGCAGTGCTCGCCTTCCAGGCAAAGCACGGGGCTGCTGCTGCTGGGGGGGCTGCCACACGCCCCCCTGCCAGCTCCTGGCTTCACTGCAAGCCGTGCCCAAGCCTCATTGCCTGTAAAATGGGAGAATCTTATTTATCCACCTGCCACGTGTCCTGGTGCTCCTGGAGCGCACGGAGCAGAGCCTGGCTTAGGGCGAGCTGCGAGCGGCGCTGAGCGCCTCCAGCCCGCGTTCCCAGAGCCTGGAGGGCCGTTCGGGCTCCGTTGTGACTTCGTGTCGATGATAAGTGAAAAATCTCGGAACAATGGATTGTAAATTCAGAGGCGGCTGTCATTTTGTGCGCCGCTCTTGTTGCTGCTGTGTGACGCTGTTAGACTTTTCTTTGCAAGCCAGCCTAGACAAAGCCTCGTTTAATCCTGGTTCTTCCTCTGTTTAGTCCGTGCAGTGAAGGGATCGTGCAGGTAACTGGTTTTCCCTAACATATTAGGATTCTTTTGCTGAGCTGTGTATCAGTCATACATGCCACAGCTACACTTGCAGCTTTGTTGTGGACATGATTCAGAATTTCTTTCTTATGTGTCTCAGTTTCAACCTATTTTTCATGTAGTTTTCCCTCTTTTTTTATACATTTGTAGTAAGTAAGATGTTCAATGCTTGCAGTGCCAGTTTCCTTAGAAGTAACATGAATAGATCACTCTTCCTTGCTTCTCACTATATCTGATGCAGATCTTGCATCTTACTATTTGTGTGTTGTTTTTTTTCTTTCTGAGTCCTCATTTAAAATATATAACAATGTAATACAATTCACAGTGCTCTTTATCATGCAAATCTCCCAAGGCACCTTAGAATAAAATCAATAAAATCAAAAAGAAAATCAACTTAGTTCAGCCATGTGTTGAATTAATTCATTTTTTAAAAGCAGAGCCAAGGGAGAGAGCCTTTTTTCACTTTCAATATCTTTTGCTCTTCAGCTTTGTACTTCACCCCATTTTATGCGTGCAGCAGTCAGAGCCAAAATGCTGCTGATATTTTCAGCTGTCTTGTAGATAGCAGTAATGTTGATCATGCTCCCTGCTCCCAGACCGGCTTTGATTCTGTAGAGGCTGCTTGCTATTTTATCAGATAGCGAGGAGGAAAAGCTTATGCTGAAATAGGTTGACTGTTTGATATCAGGGGTGGGGGTGGGGGAAGCCATCGAATTAACTCATAAAAGCTTTATTTACAATGAATGGACTTTTTTTCCTGTCTGTCATTATCATCTTGTCTGTAACCCAGTGACCCTGATTATCATGAAGCTGTTTACAAGGTTTAGGTTAATTGGATTTCTTTAACTATTTCCCAGAGCTGTGAGGAGCACAAATGCACTGCCGTGGAGTTCAAACAGCGTAGTGCAACCCAGTTTGCAAGGAGACGGGCTTCTTCCAAGAGGAAGTCGTTTTATTTCATATTCGACTAAGTGCATAGCAGCATGGAGCTATCATTTGGCATAATATTGTGTAACACCCTCTCATACGGATGTGTTCAGTTGCAACTCGTGTTTTCAATACACAAATTACATTTTGCATGTTCAGCAAGAAATGAGCTTATTTTCAATGAGAGAGGCTTTGAAATGTTTTTTGTTTTTTTTTTTCTTCAGCTTGATAGCAGTTTCACTGGTTTTGTTTTTATATGAAGACTCATGGATAAAATAGCTGTGCATTGCATGGCTGCCTAAATAAACGAGACAGGAGGATATAGCTGGGTGAGATCAGGACAGTACTTTTACACGCTTTGCTTTCATCTTAGGATGCATGCTTATTCTTTAATGGCACAACATTGCACCCTCCAGGTGCAATGTGTAATTGCAGGTCTACAGATAACAGACTTGTTTTATGAGCTGTGTTTTTGTGAGCAAGCCTTCCTAAATTCTCCTTCAGTATTACTCACCCTGTTTCTTTCTTTTGCAGGCTTCTGTAGGCTCTGAGAAGCTGTTCTCCCCTGCAGCAAATAAAGGTAAGTGATTTGGAGAAATGCTTTCCTTACCTTAGAGCAAGCTGTTTGAGTGCATGAAACTGTGAGGAATGTCATGCAAATAGCAGGACATCAGTTTTGCCAGCGCCTGTGATTTTGCCACACACATTGTCATAAAGATCAGCTTTACAGGCTTGAGATGGTTAAGTTAAAATGTAGAGCTGCATTATCTCCACGTGGGGCAAGACTTCTTTCTTCCCTACGGGTCAGATCCATGAGGAGAGGAATTACTGACAAAGGAGAAATCAGCCCTTACTGTAGGGGATATGCTGTTTCCCTCTAATACAATCAAATCCTCATTTCTTTTAAACAAATACTTTAGCATTATCTGTATTATTCTTACAAGGTCTTGCATGTCTATGTCCTGCCAGCATGCACAGAGCATTCATGTCTGTTTCAGTCCTCCAAAAGGAGGAGGAAGGTGCTCGGCATGTTGCGGGGTTTGAGCTCCCAGCTCCCCTATTACTATTAATCGAGAGTTACCTGTGATACGCGCTGGGTGTTGCTAAGAGACTGCGCCGTTAAGATTCCCGCTGGGAGTTGCAGTGATGTATTCCTAAACACGCCAAGCCCTCTTTGGGGGGCTTGGTACGGCCATAAAACAGGGCTACTTGGGTTCCTGGTCTTCTCAGGGACAGTCTCAACAAGACAGTGTAGGTAAAAATGCTGAAGAAACAGCCTCAAAGGGCAAAGTGTGGTACGTGGTTGAAAGCATTATGTTGGGAATGGTTCCACTGTATCGTGCAAGGAGGTTGATGTTGTGGCTCTGAGTGAGTTGTTGGGATCTGTAGCTGTTCTGCAGCATTCCCAGCACTGAGCTACAGCATAAATCCAGTTTGGAACAGCGAGAAGTAGGAGGGACGTGCGAATACCCTGAAGAGGGGAGATGAGGCACGTTAATAAGAAGCGATGAAATAACCTCCCATTATTTCAAGAGGGCCAAGAAAAAGGAATGATTTGCAGTTGTGTAGGGGTAGGTGCTGGCCATGGAGAGGCGTTCTGGTGGTTGTGTGCTCCATCACCTGGCTCCAGGCCCGGGTTATAGCTGGGCTCTGTAGCAGTGCTAAGCATTAGGAATTTTCTCTTTCCAAGCTTTGCAAATTGTCAATTCCAAATGTGGAAACTGATGACAAGCCCATTGTGTTATTACATTTGCAGATATTTTTATGGAAGTATGCGGCTTTATCTGAGGGAAAGAGGGAAGTTTAAACAAATGGAAGCAAAGAGCGTTTGTCTTCCCTCGGCCTTGGCTCACCAGTAAGGCAAGCCAGATTGCCCATACGGCACTGCCTCAGCAAAACAAAAATCTTGCCATCCTGAATAAATGCGTGGCACAGAGATCTGCTGCAGAGGCTTATGTTGAAGTGTTAGCAGCTTTGTTGGCTCCTCCTCGTGCTGAAGCCCGAGATCCCCCACCCCTCCATATCACAGAGCAGCTCAGCAACATGAGTTTTCAAAATACCTCTCCATCGGGAAGTTAAATGTGTGAATGGCTGTGAATTTGCTGTCTTGAAGTCTGCGTTCACTGCTGTTTATATCCCTGTAGCTTAAGGCTGTTCGTGTTTGGTTTACTGTGGCAAGTCGACACTGCAGCTTTGGGAGGGTTTGGGTTCAGATCACAATTTTTGTCTTGGTCTTGTCTCTTGCTCTCACCGGTGCTGGCAGTGCCTTGCAGGTCGGCACAGGCTGTGGCTGAGGGCAGGTCCTGTCGGGGGCTGTCCCCACTTGTGTTGAGAGGTGAGGTTAATTCTCCTCGGCACGATTCTGTGCAGAAACCCCAGGAGCGCTAAATTCTACCCCTCGCCCTGTTGTCACTCGGTGACGCAGGAGCCAGAACTCGTCTCTCACACATGCAAATGAACGCCGCGCCGACAGGACCAGGCTTGGCAATGCCATATGGCCGGGAGAGAGTGACTTCCCAAGCGCTGCGCTGAAATTCCTTCCCAAAATAATGGCGTTGACTTAAAGGCAGCCTTCGGCAGGGCTGAGGGTCAGGGACCAGCGTTGTGGTTGGTACTCGTGCTTCATCCATCCTGTGGAAACACGTGGGCCTTCTTGGAGAGGCGGCCGCCGGCAGGTCGGCAGCGTCCTGCTGCAGCTAACCAGATAACCTGCAGGTAACCAGGCTTAGGGAGCACAGTGAGGTGGATTTGTCGTCTGGCGCAACTCCCCCTGCTCTCCTCAAACTTTCCCCGGGGATGTGTTTGGCCCAGTGTATTTGTTTTATGCCGTCCTAGTTTATCAGCGGCTTAGCAATGCAATTAAGCGCTGAGATAGACGTTTTTCGCCTGTTGGAGGCCGGAACAGCTGTAAAACATAACCTTTGACCACCTCTCACGGCTCCACAAAAGGCCCGAGGAGCTGAGCCTTTTGTCTGGCGCTGGCTGGGTAACTCACATTTGTCTTCGCCCCCGCCCCGCCGAGGCGGCCGCGAGCTCAGGCACAGCACCAGATGCGCGGCGCCGGTGGCCGCGGCTGGGCCCGGCAGGGAGAGGGGCCACAAGCCAGGGCCACCTCGGTGGCCGCAGCTGGGACACGAGCCGAGCTCCCGGGGGAGAAGGCGGCGAAACGCTCGGCACAAGGAAATAGTGACCGAAGACAAAAGCAGAGAATCTCTCATCTGCTGTGCCGCCGGGTCTTTGTTTCCTGATGTGAGGAAGGATTTGTGCAGCCAACTCGTCGCTGCGGTGCAGAGCCGCAAGGACGTTGGCTGCCCAGGGCCGGGCGTTGTATCCTCCCGGTGACTGAATCGATTAGCAAATAATAAAGGTCTGTTTGCTCTCTCAGGCAGCGCTTCTCTCCCAGGAATCTCCCAGGCGGTCCTTTGGGATTTCTGAAGAGCAGGCGCAGTGCGGGGCACGGGAGGCGGAGGCGAAGGCCGGGTCCGGCCGTCCCTGGGCAGCTGAGGGAGAGGGGAGCGCCCGTGGCTGGCGGAGGGCGGGGGGATGGGAGGTGAGGGGTGTCTGGAAGGACCTTGCCAGCCTTGACATAATGCTGTTTTTAAGTGTGTCAGGGCACAGTTTGTATTTTAAGGACCTGAGAGCTGTGTCCTGCCACTGGCTCCTTCCGGCAGCGAGCTGCCCTGATGGCAGGCAAGCCTCCTGCTCCCACCTCCTTGCCACGGACCTGCTGCTCTCGGGCCAGGTGAGGGTTGGGTACGCTGGGGAGCCAGGAGAGGTGGTGCCTCTTGCACCAAAAGAACACGGGGCTGTGGCCCAGGAGACCTGCAGGCCCTCAGCCGAGACCCCACGGAGGAGCCAGACCCAGGGGCACAGGGCAGCAGCCAGGGGACGAGGGTTTGAAGGCCATCGAAGCCGAGTATGTCACTGTATGAGGATGGGAATGGAAGCTGACGTGCGGGCAGTGCGTGGCCCAGCTGCCTGCTCTGCCCCGGGCTGGGGGTGCTCGCTGAGATCCCTGCCTCACTTCCCCCCTCCCAGCAGGGGAAGACCAGTGCTTGTCAGCCAAGTGTGCTGGGAGACTTAATTAATGAATGTTTATCAAGAGATTTATCAAGAGATCTGTTTAATGAGAGATTCCATAAACAGTGCGAGGCTTCGTTTTCATGGCAATAATAAATGGCAGTGAAAATAAGTCTTATCCTTCCCCCGCATGTGCACCCCCCAGGAAAAAAAGATTGCTTACCCTCCACTCTCACTGTTCCCTGGTTTCGAGGCAGAGGGCTTTGAAGTGCTATCTTTCATCATGAACTGTACTCATCCTCAAAGCTCTAAAGCTCACAATCTGTGTCTTATCCCTCTGACAAGAGGGAGGCAAGCTTTCCCGGCGCGCGGGTCGTAATTGTCAGCCATGGGATGTGCCGCAGCCACCCGCCCCCGCGGGCTAATGCAGCTTATGGTCCTTTGAAGTTCCCTTCCTTTATTTTCTGTCCTCTTGACCACAAAACTGTGCCTTGGGCCAGCAAGAGAGATTTCTTGTTCAGAGACAACACCGAGCCCTGACAAGCACATCTGAACCAGAGAAGAACCCTTGTTCCTCCTGAGATCTCTGCTCCATAATTTTGTTGCCTTAAGGGGACTGTCTCTCCTTTTTCTCTCTTCTTCTCTTCCTTTTTCTTTATTTTCCCCTTTCTTTTTTTTTTTTTTTTAATTCAGCACTAAACTGTCACACCAAATCATTTTAAAAGCTGGAAATACAAAACCCCCAGCGTAGGACATGCTGCTAAAAACTGATGGCTATTGCTGTGAGCTAGGGTGAGAGGGGAAAGGAGGGGCAGCAGGGCAGGGGCAGGACAGGAGGGCAGCGAGTCAGCTCTCAAGGAGGAACCTGCGAGCACCCAGCGAAGCAGAAAACAACCTAAACACAGCTGAGCTCAAAATAACCTGCTTGGCACAGGTTTGCAGCGGGGCGTCTTCATGGTTGCTCAGTGCTTGGGTTGGGATGGCATCTGCCCTAACCGTGTCACCTCTCCTGCAGGGCCTCTGCCTTACTGTGCTGTGCTGTCGAGCTTTCCAGGGCAAGAAGGTCTGTGCAGACAAAGAGCAAACACCCACTCGGGCAATTAGCTGTGTTGTACAGGAATGGAGGTCAGGAGCGACACCATAAATTTTCCCAGTTTCCTGCGTGGGGTCCACAGCAGGGTCTGAAATGCAGGAAAAGCAGCAGTGCCTCCCGTCTCTTGATCTCAGTGTTATCCCCAGATTTTGGTTACATTTGGATGAGGTCACCAGCTTGCATGCAATTACCTGGCCTGAGAGTGAACTTGAGGGGGATGATAGTTTACAGCTGAATCTTCGGACAGCGGTCCTCCGTGATTACAGGCATGCAAAAACTTCCACAGCAGCATCTGTAATAATAAATAAAGTAATGCATTTGTGTAGATAGCAACCACATTGCTGTGATTTATATGGTGTTCAGGATGCTCTGCAGCTGCTCTGCTCCCCGCGTTGCATCTCTTGTGGTTTTATCACAGTCTTGCAATATTCTCAGTTTTTCATGAAACCAACGCTCTCAGAGGACTGTATGAGAATCTAAGTTTTAATTCCGTTTTTTAAGTAAGATTTCAGTCTTCCTGGCCACAGAGGAATGCCTGGAGCAGCGATTCTTCTGCGCTTCACAGCCAGCAGGTAGCTGAAAAGAAGCCCAGATAGCTTGTTGTTAACCTCATTTTAAAGATGACTCGTGATTTGTAAATGCTTGGGCTTGGCAATAGTGGATACCCTGAACTACTGCAAAATCCATTGTGTGAGTCCATCCCAGTATCTTCTTGAAAATTTCTATGTAATTTTGCCACTGCCTGCATGATTATATTAGCTTTCTGGCTTTCTTGCACATGCAGATACATAATTATACAGCGGCCTGGGAAGGAGGAGGACTTTGATTTTCTAACAGTGTGCATAACAGAGATAATCACACAAGTCTCAGCCAGTTAAACACATCTCAAAACAAAACCAAGAGCAGAAAACTGCAGTAAGCATAGTCTTTTTAGTCTTCTTGCAATTTTCTCATCTTGCAGGCTCTGGAAAGCTCTCGGCTTTCTCTTTGGGAATGTGAATAAGTCTAGCATAAATGCCTTGCCTGCGAGCTACATGCATCTCACAGTAGTTCAGGGCATAACCATCTGTATCCATAGCAGCCACCTGGAAAATACGGTGGACAAGTAGGAGAGGCCATTCACTTTTATCACACTGCTCAGCTAACTTCGTAAAACTCATAATGCAAAAGTGGATAATTTATTGACTTCAACACAAGTTGAGTGTTGTATGCTCCAAAGTCAGATGAGCCTGGTGCGAGTGGGCAGGTTTTGCGTGCGCCATTTGCCGTGCAGTTTGCACAGCTATCTCCCGGTGCGTCTCCCTCAAGTCAGCCAGCATAGAGCTTTCTTTGTAGCTTCAGGCTGCAGCCAAGAGAGTTGAAAAGTTGAATTATAAACATTTCCAGGCCTTCTGTTTGGTGTCTTGTGTTTTGTTTTGTTATTTTAAGGATGTGGGGTATGTTGCTGCATTCCTGTCAGTGGGATTAGAATGAATAGAAGCAATACTGTAGGAGATAAAACGTGTTTAATTATTTATTTGAGTATTACAGACTGAAATTGCTTTTTGATTTAAAGCATCCAAGTCATGGGTATGTTTTTGGAGTGGAGAGAGGCACGCAGAAACATATATATACACAATTACCTAGGGTAATGTAAGAAGTCTCTTTGCTCAACTGCCCTTCCTCTGCAGAATTTGTTCATTTCCTTAAAGATTTTAAATTTCAAATGTGGCTTTGTTAAGCATCACGGAAAGCTAACTGCATGCTGTGCCTTGCCCACCGAAACGTAAATAAAATAAATAAAGTCTTCGTTGTATAAATGTTATGAAGTGGGTGGTTTATTTTCTTTAATTATACTTTTTATTTAAAATAAACTATAAAAGCAAAATAGTATATATCCTGAATGCGCCTGCACAAACTCATATTGATCGAGTAGGCAAATTTTAGCTTTTCTCAGTTCGTGTGAAAGTAGATAAAAGGACCATCAAACTGTAAACCAGGAAAGAAAGAAAGAAGAAGGAAAAATTCCTTCCAAATGCATGTTCTAGGTTACATTACCCAGACTCTTTAGGGCTGTTTGAAAGATACCATCGTTTTTACTCCTTGTTTATAGTTTGCTTATCTGTTTTCCTGAGCAGCAGAAGCCACGAGGGTTAGTCCGAGTGTGATTCCAGCTGATGGCCGTGCTGACCGCAGGGTCGGCACCGCGAGGGCACTGGCGGCTGGTGATGGTGCGAGCAGCATGCAACCCCCACAAAACTATCAGTCCCTCAAACCACGGGTTCTTCTCCTCCATCCTGCTTTTAAAATACCTCAGGGACATGTTTTATTCATGGCGGATTCTGTAAAGCGTCAGTTTCTTCGCAAATTAAACGCGTGGTATAAACCCAATTCCCTCTTCATCCTGACTGGCACTGCGGCGCGGGGAGGTGGCGGGGCCTCCAGGACAGGCCTGCTCCTCATGGAGGACGTTCCTCCTCCTCCTCCTCCTCTTCCTCCTCCTCCTCTTCCTCAGCAGCCCCTCAGCCCCTGCCAGGGCTGTGCATTGTGTTGTGAATGATAATTGGGCAGTTCCACACTCTGATGCTCCTTCCCATGCCGCTCCCCGTGCCTGTTTTGGGAGCAGCATCCTGCCAGGCTGCGGCTCTCCCTTGCTGTGCTGCCGCCCCTCGGGGACTCCTGCAGTCCCCCCGCCACCCCATGCCCGCTGCAGGCCGTGCAGCCAGCAGCTGGCGATCCACAAGGCATTTGGCCAGGCGGCGAGGGGGCTGGGGCTGCCCCAGGTTGGGCTGTGCTTCCTCCTGGGCAGTCGGTGTCGGCGGGGTGATGGATGGGAGCAGGGCCTGCCATCTAATTGCAAATGGATCCTGCCGCTCGGTGCGCGGATGCTGGCAGGGTCTGTCATTCCCAGCGAGGCCCTGGCCTCTAGCAGAGAGGATGCTGTCGGCATCTTGCTGCTTTTCCCTCTCCTCTCACCACCCACCCAGAGACGCGTCCCATACAGGGACATGGCCAACAGGCAGGACGTGGCCTTGCTCTCATCCCAGACACTTGCTGCCATTTTCTCCTCTGAGTCTTGCTAGACACCTACAGGCGTGTGTTCCCCACCTCTCGCCTCCGTCCTTCGCTGGCCGTCCTTGCTGCTAGCTGGGGCCAAGCACAGCTCCCTGTGGAGCCTGTTAACATCGCTCCCGAGCCACCCGGGGATTCGCAGCGTGTGGCTTTCCTTCCATGGGGCCGCTGCCCGCGCTCTGCCCCAGCTGCAGGTATGGCCATACTGACCCCATTCACCGCCCTGCAGCTAGCGGGGTGTGCAGCAGTGTACAAGAGCGCGGGACTTGGCACCCTGTTCCTATTTGCATCTCTGTGCTTGTGAAAAGGATACTTGTTCTAGGGTGGGTTTTTTCCAAACAGTAAATATTTTCTTGTAAACTGCTGGGACAGACAAGTGACTGCAGTGCTTTTAGTTCGTTTATTTGCTTTAAATGGATGGCAAAGTCTTACAGGAGGTAATAGGAAATTAAAAGCTTTCTATATTTTTTTTAACTGTCCTGCAAAATTTATTGCAGAATTATATCCCTGCTATGGGATTCTGTCGGACAGTTCAAAAAGCCTGTGGAAAGGTTCTTGTTCGCCATTAAATTTTAAAAGTTATTGAAGTAATTTTTATGGGACCCTATTAAGTTTCTGAAGAAACATATTGGTTTCATCGCTAATAAATTCTTTAAGGCTTATCCATAAGGGAATAGTCAGACTTCCAGATCTATCTCCACTGAAAAGGACGTTAACTTTCTGCCTTGTTGCAGACATTCTTGAAAGGTGCTCACAAGGGGAGCAGCAAAGCCAGGAAGGCCTGATTGCCCCCAGGTACCTCTGCCAGCACTGGGAGGTGGCGGCTTCTTCACCGGGCAACCCACTACAGCTCGGGTGGGGATTTTAGTGAGAAGTTTTTTAAAAGGCGAAGAAGAAATTTGCAGATGGGATCCATCCAGGCATCTCCCAGCATGGGGGGCTAAACGTTGGCCACGGTGTTTGGCTGTGAGCTGTGTCATGCTCAGGAGAGGTGCAGCCTTGGAAAGAGGGATGGTGCAGCCCGGCTGTCCCTGCTCTCCAGACAGCACACAGTGCTTGCAAAATAACGTGTAATAACGTGCTCACTGTGCTTCTCCACGGCATCCAGAAAAGCACATGGAGACTTCCTCCCAGTGAAAGCAAAGTACCGAGCTGGCTTTGTGCTTAGCGCTCAGAAGCGCCTTTCGTATGCAAGCACAGAGCCACCTGATGAAAAGTGAATGGGCTAGGAGGGAAATAAAATTATGTAATTGCCAGTTTCCTTCAATTCCGCTCCCTCTCCCATTTTGCATAAAGGAGGCTATTTAAGTCTCAGCTGGAGTGAAGTTTGGTAATAAGCAGACATCTATGAACCTGCATCTGCTGCTGGTGTCTGCTTAGTTTGTTCCATATTTCCATAAAGATAGATAGATAGATAGATAGATAGATAGATAGATAGATAGATAGATAGATGATGATCCAGTATTGAGAGATCTCTCTCCTGAACTGTCTTGTGGTGTGAAACCTGTGGAAGACGAGTTTGTCCCTTCAGGCCCTTGAATCCTTGTCGTTGTGACCCCTTGGGATGCATGGTACCAGGCAGCATCAGAGAAGAGCACGTCAGAGTTTGCAAACCCACCTCAAACCACTTTGATTCTTGAATGTTAACCTGAAAGCAAGCCCAGAGCCTGCTCCCTGGGAAGCTATCCATGAAATGGGGTAGCAGAAAAGGGCCCGCCTTGTTGGATGAAGCAGCTAACGTTTTGATTTTCTCAGTACTATGTGATTTGGCTTCCAAACAGCTAAGCAGTCCCCTGCCAGTTGCTCTCCTACGTGGCTGGCCTCTGGGCATGGTGCGAGGTGCTCACAGTGTGAGCTCTGCAGAGACAGCCTGATCTATCACAGGCTTAACGGCTGGAAGAAGAAATTTAACAATGTGAGCGTTGAATGTTTATACAATAACAAACATTATCGTTATTTCTTATTGCTGAGCCAGTCTTTAAAATTGAGCTAGAAACCTGAAACCAACAGCAAGAATATGTCTGTTACATTCTGTACTGATCAATCTAATAATCAAAGTAGAGCAGATTATTTTACACACTTCATTAGATCCACAAATAATTTCTCTGGGCATAATGCACCTTTTGGCCTGAAAAGTTTTTGCATTATAGGCCAGTCTCTGGACCCTTTATGTCATTCCAGCAGTACAAGCTGTAAAGCAGCTGTAAGCAGACATCTGAGGACTACCCACTGACCATGCCAGCGTAGTCAGCCAAGCTGTGTCCTGAGGCCAGGGTGGAAAGAGCACCCTGTTGCAAGCCATGCAGGTGGGAGCAATTTGGAGAAACTCTAGAGATACTCCAAATGATGGTGTTAGCTGTACCAGGAGTGAAGCTGCCCCTGAGAGCCAGCATCAGTAATCTCAAAAGTGTTCCAGTGAGAAATCCTGGCTGGTCTACACCACTTGCTGTCTTCTCTAAAAACACCATTGTTTGAAACTAAAAATAGGCCAGCATACCTGAGACCAGACCCAGATTTGAAAGTTATTGCTGCAGAAGCTCTTCTTTCCTCCCATCCCTTCTTTCTCCCAGTGGTTCTGGAAGGCTGGGTCAAGGATTTTGGCTCAGACATCCATGCCTGCTGCATCCATTTCCTCTACCAAATGGACACAACCATAAACCTCTTTCTGCATCATTTCCTGCAGACCCGTACTAAACATGCCACCCAGGTGCCCCTGTGTAAAGCCACCTCTTGCTGAGTCTGCTTCTGTTGCTGCTGGCGGGCTTGCCTGAGCCTGCTCACAGCAGGACTCCCATCCCGGTGTGGTAATTTTAAACAAACAAAAAGGGTGTTGTGATTTGGGAGGGTCTTCCCATCAGGTCATATCAGAGTTTCTCCTAAAAGGGGAAGCTGTTTTTTTGTTTTGTTTTGTTTCATTTTATTTTGCCTTTTCCCCTCTTTTAATATGATCCCTGCAATTTTGTTTTTACTGAAATATTGACTGGCAGCATTGCAAATTGCCTGCATGCAGGCAGGAGCTTGCCAGCACTTTCTTACTCAGCTAGCCGTCAAGGTTGTGGATTCCACTAAGAGCATGCCAGGAAAGCTGTTGATCAAAAATATTCCTAACATCTGTGAGTCCTCTCCATCCAAATGAGACGTAGTTACATTCTCCTTTTCCCCGTGCTCTTCCAAAGTGTTGCTTCAGACACCTAGAAAGCCCTGGTTGCAAATCATAAGCTGATCTCTGTTTGATTTTCAGCTCCGCTTCCAACTCTGTCGAAATCCAACATAAACTCAGAAGTGCCCTTCCCCCAGTCACAGCACATGAGGAGTGTCAGAGAGAAGTCGGGGCGCGTTTCTCTGCCCATCACTCATTTGATCCAGATGCTGTCCCATGCTGTCTGTGGCCGCGGTGGTCCCAAGCCAACAAGGAGGGTCTTGTGAGAGCAGCGGGGAGAGGACGCGGCTCTGAGCAGGCTCTCGGGCCAGCTCGAAGCCTCTCACACACACACGTGTGTGCACACAGTTCTGCCAGCGCAAGGATGGGACCGGGGGCGGCGGGGGAAAAGCCTGATTTCCCTTCCACCCCGTTCCTACCACCACCGCCGGCTCACAAGCCAACTATTAAATAATTAACGTGCCCAGTGGGACAGGAGGAATCAAAAGCTGTTGTGTTCCCAAGTTTTCTCTGGCTCCGAAAGGCACGGCTCGCTGTGTATTCTGGCACCTCGGAGCGGGTTTTCCTCCCTCCTTCGCCTCCCCCTTATTATCCTGTATGTGTGCTGGACGGGGAAGTGGCGTTCCCAGCCCAGCGGGGGATGACTGTTATTTCAGACTAGCAACAGGGGAAAAGGAACAGCCTGTTGCCTGATTGATGTTTGTTTTTCGTGGACGAACACCAAAGGTTCATTAGAGACGGAAGGTTTGGGAGGAGGGGGACGGCGGGCAGGGGAGACGCTCGCTCTTAAGGCACTATTGTACCGCGGGCGCTAACCGGGCCTGCACTTTCTTTGACTTCTGTGAATGTCTCAGCTGTACTGTTTTGGCCCCGGCGACTTTAGGAAAATATACACACCACACAGACGTTTCAGTGAAAGCTGTATGGTGAGGGGGTCAGGAGAAAAAGGAAGGGGAGGAGAGAACAATGCAGTAGGGTTTTGCTGTAATTAATTTCAAATGTGCTGCTCATCTGTTCTCCTCGGGTTTCAAAGGGAACTGGGGGAATTTGCAGGGCTTTTCCGACGGCATCTGCTGCTTTGCAGAGGTGGGGATGGAAAGGTGGCTCTCCCTTCCATCTGTGGGTTTGAGCAGCCTGGCTGCATGCAGTGCTGAACCCAGCGCAAACCGATGCTGCAAATCGTGTCCTGTGCAGGGGTGGTGGAGCAGGGCAGGAGGGAAGGGTTTGGAGGAGCTTCTCTGCTTCCCACGTCGGCTGGGTGAAGCTACGGAGGCTTAGGAGGTTGGTGCTGGGTACAGCAGGTTACTCTGCAGAGTTCATGGAGCACATTTGTCTAAGTAACAGAAGTTATTTGCTGTTGGTGGTGGTACTGAGACGCTTCCAGGTCCTGGTGCAGGTGAACCGAGTGGTTGGGAGGCTTGTAGAGGTGTGGGTCACACCCTCACTTAATCTCCTGCTGACTTTGTGCCTATGAAAAACGTCCTGTCATATAATTGTGTCGGGAACCAATAAGGTAGTACTAAACCTTAGATATTGTGGCATCCTAAGTAGGGGCAGTTCCTTATGATTCCCCTTTCCCAAACCTCATCTGTTGGACTGCGCTGCTTTTAGCTGTCTGACACAGAGCAGGGGCTTGGCATCTGCCACAGAGCATTGTCCTCGTGTCCTTTGCCTTCAGGTCTGAGTATCGATAAAGTCGTACGATTGTGGCAGTAAAGAGAAAAAAAATGGGCCTATTAGATTATTGACTTTACTCCCCTTGACAAGATATCTAGAGGCTAATTTGATAGCCCTATGAATCTTAGCCAGAAAAAATCAGTAAAACAGAAACATGAACTACTGTAAACTGCCGCCAGTGCTTTAACAGCTCTGTTCTCGAGTTGTTCTTTGCTCAGAAGCTTCCACAGGAACCTGGAGCTGCTGGATAATGCCCTCTTGTTTAAACACTGGGCTCCTTCGTGATCCTCGGCTCTTAGAAAAACCAACCTCAGCATCGGGTGGTGAATGTGTCTGAAGTTTGGCCATAAGGAAAACATTTCTGCAGGGTGACTGAAGAAAGTGTTCTCTTTTCTGGCCAGAAACTTAATTTGGTGAAGCCACAGCGTGGTGAATACCCCAGAGGTACTGGAGGTGGGCGCTTGTTTGTGATACAGCCCTTCTCCAGGACACCAGGGCTGCTATGTGACCAGGAGAGCGTGGCCATGCAATGATAAATGTTTCAGTGGCTCTTCAGAAGGGACGTGCACACAGCAGCCATGTTTCAGACTGGTTGAAGGGCTGTGCCAGGTTTTGTAGCCTTACAAACTAAATAGACTTTCTGGTACTGCTGTAGGACTGGCTTCTGAAAAACTGGTCAGTGACGGCGTGTCACCAAAGTACGCGCAGAGCTCAGCAGCTGCTGTGTGGGGAGGGGTGGGCACGAACACCTGGAATGACTCCAGTGCAAGTTGTGAAAAGGCTTCATTGATGTGGGAGACAAGGAAATGGGAAGAAGCCCAGGGCTCCAGAATGTGGCATATCTGTAAAAAGCTGCAAGCACTGGTGTCCTTCAGACCTTCTTCCCTCAAAATCACTTGTGCAGGAAAGGGAAGTCACATTTGGAGAATTCAAGCCCACCACCACCCCTTCTTTGTGCAGAGAAACCCATAAGAGCAAGGAGGGAGATCTGAATCAAGTCTGGGTTTAATTTCCTGGTCCTCCTCCGTAGGAAGAAGTATCACTGCCTCTTCACTTCTGAGCAAACAAATGCAGTGGCCACATAGCGAAGCGTCCCTCAGACCACATTCAGATAAGCCTGGATTCCAGCATTTATTCTTGGCCGTGGATGTTTCTGTGCCTCGTACTTGCCAGCTAACACAGAGGAGGAGCAACTCCTGAGGTTTGTGCAGAAGGCACATCTGTTCCTCTGCCTCCTTTGCTCCTAGCTGGTTGGGGGCCACATCCTGCGTCCTTGTGCATGGGGAGCATCCGTAACAGCACTTAGGAGCTCAGCAGGGGTTCTTTTGATTCTCGAGCCATGGCCATGCCTTTCTAGCTTGTCACCTCTCTCTTCTTCAGTCTTGACAATGAGGGAGGAAGAAGGGCAGGCAGCAGGGCTGGGAGGGGAGGTGGGAGCGAGCTGCTCTCCCACAGTTCTTCCAAATGCAGAGCTCAGGAACTTGCCTGTAAAGCAGGCAGAAAACCACTCGGCACCATCAGAGGTGCAGGGTGCAGGTGCACCATGGCCATTCCTCCACCCTGTCCTGCAGCCCCGGTGCTTGGTGCTCGGAGCCGCTGGAGCAGGCAGGAGCAGCAGATGTGCCTGCCAGCCGAACAGCTCCCTCGGGTGCTTGATAAAGCCATGGGAATCAGGATTGTCTTCTCTATTTATTGGTTACAAATGATTTTTCTCTACTTTAGAGGATTCCCGCCACCTGTTCTGGCGTGCCTCAGAGGTTTGCTTTAAAAGCTGATCCTGCTCTTAAAAAGCAAGAGGGGAGGGCCGGGGCCTTGCAGGAGCGTTGAACCGCCGCGAGTTCGCCTTTGGAGATTGGCAAGGGAAGAGCAAGAGCAGGGAATGCTACAGGGAGATATTAAATGAGGCCCTTTTGTTTCTCTCCTTGTAGAGCGTAAAAATGCCCAAGGCATGAATACTCTGTTCAGATGACTCTTGAACATTTAAATGTCTGTTCTAGTAATTTATAAAGCGAAGGGGCAGGAAATTCCTCATGCTAGGAAGGAAAGGGAAACCTTTACTGGCGTGCCGAGCACCCCGCGCTGGGAGTACAGGAGCTGGCCTGTGCTGCTGTGGGGAGAGGTGGATGGAGCCGGGGGGTGAGCAGGGCTTCGGGCCCTGGAGACACGGGTTCAGCTCTGGAGTGGTGTTGAAGAGGCCGACTGCTCCCTCGGGGCCTGCCGTCTGCACGGGGTGATTCCCCTTGCTTCACGCATCTATACGGGAAATAATGGGTGCTCTGTGCTTCCTGGCCTCACTGCTGGTTGTGGCGTGGTCTTCAGGTTGGGTGTGACATTCCCATCACTTCCAGTAGCCTGGAGCATGGCCTGTAACAAAACCACTCCTGCTAGCACATTTTGTATGGCAATGATCCCCCTGAGGGCCACACAACCACAGCCACGGCACGGACACATCCTCTGCCAAAGGGATGAGGAGGTGCTGTAGCAAGTCGGTTAGATACCCAGGAAAAACAAACTGGGTTTGGCTGGGGAAGTAAGAACACAGGGCAGGGGGATGCGGAAGCCGTACGGTGCTGCAGCCCCGCACACATCTGTGCCCTCCTGTGCCTCAGGTCCCGGTCCCACCTGGCGCTGGGGCTTGGCCCTCCAGCCTCTGCCGAGGGCTGAGCGGGGCCATTCCCGCTCCTGTTACAGCAGGAAGCCCGTGGAAAGGCAAAATGCTAGATCTGGGCTTGGTATCTTTATTTCAAGCCAAGGGAGGAGGAAGCTGAAACTGAGACACGTTAGAAGCTGATGTCCCTTCCCTTTTAATTGCGGTTACGGATCTGCGTAGGTTGCTCGCTATTGACAGGCTTTCTAATGCGAAGTGAATATAGGTCAATTCGCTGTTAGCGTGAGGGATCAGGAGGATGGTGTGGATTTTATTACTCTCAGATATTTGGGCTAGAGGCTCTCATGCTGTCGGAGCTGAATCAGACTCTCTGCCAGTTTGCACGCAACATATGTGATACATTTTGCAAATGAATATATTACTGTGGGAGGAGGTGGTTCCCTGAAACAAACCGCTGGCAGTTTGGGGTGTTGTCCTCAAAACCAAAACCATATTGAGTCCTCAAAAACAAAACCAGTGGCACCAGAACTTGGATTCTGCATATGGAGAGATGAGGCATTGAATCTGTGATCCCTGCATTGATTAACCATTTGGGGCCCACCAGAACCAGTGAATTTGTTAAAAGAAGGCATCACGTCCCCGTGCAGATAGAGTGTATGAACTCCAGGTAGATTAATAGGAGCAAAGGTGCCTCAAACCATTGCTGAAAGACTGAGCTGAGGGCCTGCATCATCCCAGCCATTCTCTTTGTTGAGCCTGTTTGGTGCAGAAGCCATAAATTGTTAGTAACTGCACTGGTATTTCATATCGGTTGCAAATAGTCATCGATGAGTCTTTCCCCATGTAGAGGGCAGCACTCCTCCAGCCTGAGGGATCTGCAGTTGATGGGGAGCAGGTGGCTTTGGGCAGAGATACGAACGCTCAATTCCAACTTCACAGCAAACTGCTTGCAGGGAAATACAGAAATAATGAGTGAAAGGTGGTGTCTGCTGTGCTAATGGGAACTGGGAACTCTCAAGAATTAGCACGGACGCCACTTTCGTCTCCTAATGTGCAAGAATCCAGGATTACAGGAATTTGCCAAACCCAAGCTGCTGCTTAGCCTTGGGATTTTGTTTGTTTGTGCTTTTGCTGTTTGGAAAAAATGTGACATGGAGATGACTTGAAGGAAAAACTTACGGTGAATTCAATAGAATTGTTGGTACACATGGCAAACATGTGAAAACAAGAATATGAATTATGCAGCAATTACTGTCTTAGAAAACTATCTGCAGGCTAAGCCCAGATACTTGTCTCTTTCTTTCACCCAACATTGAAATAGAAATGCGCAGCAGCTTTGTATGAAATAATTCCTGCGATTGTGTTACAGATGTCTGAGTCTGTGCTTGCTCGCTCCCTGGGAGGGAGGTTGGTGCCGCGGCAGTGCTCGCCCAGCTCCAGAGCAAGGGCATGGGGAGAGCTGTGGCTCTGCCCAGGGAATTGGGCAGCACAGAGCTGGGTGCTGGGGCTTCCAGCACGCCCCTTCGCCAAGAAGGGTGAGATTTCTATCCGCAGTCATAAATCTTCATGAAAGAAGAGATTCAGAGTACCTTCTTGTGTAGGGCGTGACTCAAAGCTGAGCAGATCTTCCTTAGATGCCAGATCTTACATTATCCTCAGGCATTTCCGGCACCAAAGTATTTCCAAAGCTTCTACTGCCCATTGAAGAGCTCACACTTCATCAAAGGAGAAAGCTGGAAGGAGCTTCACAGCTGCATTTCGCACACTGAGATCATGGCGAAGGAGTTTGCCTTCTGCAGGGCGGGTAATAAATGAGTACACTCTTTCCTCTCCGTAGTGCATACCAAGCCGCTCTTCCTGTTTGGAAGGAAGGGAGAGTCATTCCTCACATCTTCCATCCTGAGCACACTGAGAAGCTCTCCTTCACATGCATTCTCAAACTCTGTCCCCTGTTGAGCCAGGTGAGATAGAAAATAACTTTCTGGAGTTAGATGCAACATCTTCCAACGTAGGGAGCAGAAGCACAATTTATTAGTCGCTAATACATGCGATTTAACACCCCATGTGCAACACAGTCTGTTTTTCTTGGTATTTTTAGTGAGTGTCCTTTCAGAAAAAATGAACCTTTTCCAGTCTTAAAATGCAAAAGGCCATTTGTGGCTTCCTAATGCTGTTTACAGACCCTTTTTTGCCGGTGCTGTGCTTGTCAGTAGCTATATTTATTCATTGCTCACTCTGTGAATTAAAACGTCGAGGCAGCTCCTGACATGCTTCTTCCAGAGCATCCTTTTGGAGTGAATATTTGGTTGCCATAGGGACCAAATCCAAAGGGCACACACCATTCAAGTAAATGCTCCCTGATTAACAACTTGCAGCTTGTCCCTTAAATATTTTAATTATCCATACAACTTGAATGTGTTGAATGTGTTCGGTCTGTTCACTTCAATACCTTATTTTTTCTTAAACTGCCATTACAGCAGCTGTAGAGCTGGATTTTGACCTTGGAGATGGGAGCGAGGTGGGAGACCTTACTGCTTAGAGGAAAATCTGCCGTTTCTTTTCATCCTGACCCTAGATCCTCAATAAAATGAATGGGAAACTGGTGCTGCTGCCTACCTGCTGTTGAAGTGGAGGCAGTTTGGCGACAGGTACCCAGACGGTGCTTTGGAGGAGCGAGGTGCTGCCACTGATGCCGAGCGCTGGCTGGGACCTGCCTGGGGGGGTGAGCAGGGAGGGCAGCAGGAGGCTGCAGGGTGTGCAGAGCCGCTGCTTGGAAAGTGTTGCCCCCCCCCGACAAGGACTGAAACTCAGGCGTTGTTTTCCCAATTGATAAGCGTATTAGCACTAATGTGACAGCAGCTACTGAGCTGTGAGAGCTGGACTTAGCAAATAAATAAGGCAGGATTTCGCTAATTTGTGCATGGTCAGTCACTCTTTTCAGTTCCTGGTTAGGAGAGGCAAAGTCACCTTGCAGCAAAACTTTCCATTTTTCCAGCTCCAGCCATTGCCCCGTGTCTGGAAGTTGGTCAAGTTACCACGACGGTTTCTGAACAGCTCTGTTTGCTGCCCTTCCGTGCCTTTCAGCTCTGACTTCCCTGAGCCAGAAAAGCAGCTTTGGCACTTCAAATGCTGATTGCATGCGGTCACGATACGTCGTTTTGTGCAGCCTCCTGACATCCAGTAAAGACCACTGTAGACTTAAATCCATTAGAAATGATTACTGCTGAGTGTTTTCCTGTAAAACCTAAGTGGCAGAGTTTAGCAGAGAGCCTCCTAAACAAAGTACAGCGTGCTGAAACCCTGCGTCTGGCAGGCACAAAGCACGGGGGGATCAGCACGCGGACTTGGGAAGAGGGCTCTTTCCCTTTGAAGTCTTGGTTTACACAGGGCTGTGCTCTGCCCTGAAAAGCCAGTTTGAATCCATAAAATCTATCCGGGGACTGAATTCAGATGTGTATATGAGAGGGTCTGTTGTGTGCCTCTGTGTTTCAGTAAAAAATAATAGGGACGCTAACCCAGAGCACAGAGTTTGATGCATGTGAGTGATCTTCGTTGATCTAGAGACCGGAGCTGAGCCCCGCTGAGATGTGTGCAGGGTGCTGCATTCTGCACTGCTGTGTTTCATGTCGGCACTGCACACCGCGTTCCCAAAGAGATCACAGCACAATCTGATCTTTCTAACTCCAGTTACAATCGCCAACCTTTAGGGAGGAAGAAAACTGTTCCCTGAGCTTTCTGCCTTTGCTGTGATAGGGAATAGCTAATCTCGCTCCCTCTTTTTTGTAAAAGCTACTTGTGTCCGGTGATTAAAAGCCATGGTGGAAGCCGGGCTGTGAGATCCCAGCAGCACCTGTGTGGGTGTTTTCCTCCTCTCCCCTGGTTTGGTGTGAGTTCTCCGTGGGTATGCTCAGCCTTGTCCGAGGCTGTTTGGGCACATCCACCACGGGGCTGGAGAGGGGAAGAAGCAGAAATGCGATCCCTCGTGTAGATGGAGCCAGTGCCTGCAGCAAGAAGGGTATGCTATGAACTCATCTTGATTAGCTTCCTGGCATGGGTCCATCACCACTTAATTGGCTGCCAATAGCCTCCCTAATGAAGGATGATGGATGGCGCTCAGGGGCCTGCTTGAAGGGGGGAGCGATCGGAAGCAAGGATGCGTGCAGAAATACGGCTCTCACCTGGAAAGGACGCGGATGCTTAGTGGCACGGCGGCAGGCGGAGAGCCTGAGCACTGAAGGTTCCTCTTTCCATTGCATCGGGGCGAGCATCAGTTATCTTCCAAGGCAGAGATGGGAATTTCTGTGACCCTGTGTACGCTTGGCTGCTTAGGGTAATCATCTGCTGTTCCCAGCAGAGATGATCTGGTGTTGGAGAATGTTCTTTCTTGCCTTTTTCTGGTTTTGGTTAGCGAGTGTGCTTTCTCAGCCAGCCACTGATTTAACTTCTCCAGGCTGGAGGGTCTGAAAGGTCATTCTCACTCCTTCGGAACAGTCTCACTGTCGGATTTTACTTTAAATGATTCTTTGGGTGTTTGGAGTTCTCTGATGTCATTTTAAAAAAAATCAAAACCTCCATAAGACTGTGCAGATGAAACAAAATTGTTGTCTTAGCCCACACAGGGTATTATGCAGCCTGGCAGATCCCTTCCTTGTAGCAATAAGAAAAGGATTTGGCATTTAACCTCTTGAAATTAAACCAGAGTGTGAACTTCAATAGTTCAATCTTATCAGGGCTTTGCTAGAATAACAAATTGTGAAAAAATGTAATCATGTCTCCAATGTGACCTTGGCAGATCTGCCTCTGTGATGTGAGAGAGATTAGGTAACTCTAAGCAGATGTCTGTTTATTTTGAAAATAATAGTTATAAAATCTTTTTTTTCCCGGGTTGTTTGCACTGCCTGTGAAAGATACGGCGGAGAGAATTGTGGGCTGCGTGGAGCTCTCTGCAACAAGCCACTCTATTATGCTGAACAGTAATTGCTCTTGGAGGTTTGAGTTATTGATCTATTGGTGGGGGTTCAATTTCAGCGTAAAGACCTGTGTTCATGATTTAATTTGAGTGATTAATAACTCACTTGCAGGCTAGATGGGAATCGATATGGATTTGGAACAGCAAAAGTAGTACATTTTCTCTTATAATGTAGTAGTTGATAGTTGTTTGACTAATTAAAATCATAAGATTACTTGATATATAACAATTCTGTCTCTTTAAAAGCCTAGATCTGGAGCGGAGTATTTGTGCTTGCTTGCTTTCATGTGTTGGAGGGGTTTTTTGTCTTCCTAATAGCTTATTTATCTTGCTGCTTGTCTATCACTCCGATGAGGTGTACAACATGCCGTTGCACAAAGCAAAAACAGAACAAAACAAGACAGAAACACCTTCAGTAAGTAACTACAAGAAGCTTTAGTAGCATTTTGTGGCCAGGGCAATTGAACAGCCCTTACGTCACTGGTTTTTAGGCAGCCGGCATCTGCTTAGGAGCAGCACTGAAGGGATTTAACCCTGCAGTGTTTGATCCACCATTATAGCCCTAGATTAAAAGCCTATATGAAACTTTCAATCTCATTACAACGCCAGCATCCACAGTAGGTGCTTTAGCTGCAAATCCAGTTTCAGCTTTGCATTGAAACGGTGCCAGAAGCAGCATTGCTAGGAAAATGCAGTGTGACTTACTTTGGGGGGATTTGAATGGTGATCCTCCTTCTTTGTGTGCTGGCCCCAATCCTTGTGTTTGGCACCCATTTTCATTCAGCTCCTGCAGCTTTGGAGTGTCGTCATGCATGCTTACAGCTAACATGCCTGGATAGAGCATGGAAAGCTCCCAAATCTCCAAGAATAAAACATCCCATTAAAGAACCATAAAGCAGCAAATCAGCATCAAGTCTGTAGGTCTTTATGCTGTTACTCTCCTGTTTCTTGGGGAGAGGGTGAAATCTTCCTGCGCTGCAAGCTTTCGCAACAAAGGGTCTTATCTGCGGAGCTGGCTAAGGAAAACATTTAGCATAGGGCTTTTTTTAAACATTTTTGCTTTGTGCAGTCCAGTAAGCTTTCTAGTGGAAGCGCAGATTCCTCTATGGAGGTACTGGAGTAAATTCAATCTGGCCAAGTTGAGGTTTTTTAGTCGGGTGAGAAACTGAGCTGTGTGTGTAAGGACCCCGTGGGGGGAGAGGTGGGCGCAGAGTGCGGGTGGTGGTCAGGGCATTGTGAAGCTCCTGGGTGCATCGCATCGCTGGGGGAGGTGGGCAATCCCTGGAGGGAAGCGGCGTGGGGACTGCCCACGGGAGGTGCCCGTGCAGCTGGAAGAGGAGAAGGGGCTGTCTGTGCTCGGGCGTGCTCCTAGCACGAAAGTCTTGGAGCACGTCAGCCCTTCACTCTCTTGAGGCATTGCCTTTGTGTTAACAATGTGGGATGCTTTCCTTGGCGTCACATTATGAAAGCGACTTGGAGATACTTCACTTCTAAACTTGGGTGCTCCAGAAAGGAGAGGAGGGAAATAAAAATAAAAGATACACTTGGAAGTTAATTCTGAGGACCAAGCTGACAGCTTTTTGCCACTGTTGCTTTCTTCTAGTTTGAAAAGCTGAAGGCTTGTTACAGCCCCAGCATACAGCAATCTAGCAGGTTAAATGACTTGGGCAACACAGTTTATTAAAACTGGCAAGTGCTCGCTCCAGTTCTCTTCCTGATAGTCAAGGCTGTCTGCGAGAGTAATTGATAGTGGCAGCTGTTCGGAGGGTGTTTCAGATTGCTGCGAGACGATTTGACTTGACAGACAGCTCGGTACAAATGAACGGAGCGGCAGGGGCTGGATGGGGCTGGGTTGGGGACGAGCTTCCCCCTGCCAGCCGGGCACCCAGCCCACAGGGACGGAGAGGGGTGCACAAGGACAGACCTCCCCGCGCTGCTCCGAGGTCAGAGCCAGGCAGGAGAGCTGTGCTTACACCCGGCTGGCTCTCTCTCTGAAGAGGCACTGCCATTATTTGGGAGCACCCACCAGAGGCACGTTATGTTCTGAGAAGCCCCTGTCACAGAAGAACATTTTTGACACAGCCGCACGTATGCAGTAGGCTGCTGTCACAGTGGAAATCCGGCCTTTGCTGCCTAATAATGCTAAAAATGGTTCAGCTACACACCACAGAGCCTTGCAGACAGCGTTTTTGTGTGTGAGTCCCAAGTCTTTTTCTTATCTTGGGCTGATTTGCATTACAATAGGTGGAGGAGCTTGGTGCCCTATGTCAGATAGCTGCTGTGTGGTAGCTGTTTGCCTCCTCACCCTTGCAAACCCAGCTAATTGTCTAATGCCTTAAATAGTGCTACCTTACTAAAACATAATGAAAAAACAATCCATATAAAAGCAAAATCCAGCTGAGGATAAAGAATTAGCACTTAAATATTGATTTTTCAATTGTAAGCACACTGCCAGCATCAGTGCTATCATTGCCGATGCAAAATGCTTTATTCTCACTTGTGCTTATATATGTTGGGCACCCACAGTACATTATGCAGCAGTCTAAAAGCTCAATTAAAAAAAAAAAGGTTTTGCTGAAGTTCACCAAATAAGTTATTTTAGTAGTTTCTTTGTTTTGCCCTACTGCTGTAAAATCGTGCTGTTCTGTACTGGCTCCTAATGCTGATGGTTCAAAACTCATCTCTGGGACTCATCAGCCAGCTCTGAAATACTCAGCTTCTTGCCACATATGTCCCCGTAATTCCTGCGGTGATGCTTTTGCAGCATTTCTTGCTGGAATTATAATATGAAACGGGGTTCATAACAGCCAGCCTGGCTTATGTCTGTTTTCAAAGATGTGTACGGGGTGGAATAGATAGGCTGCAGATGGTGGTGGTTGTGTTTCTTGGGAAATTGCCATTGGTAAAGATGTCATTGATGGATGTAGGAGAGGAATTTCTTTCTCACATCACCCCATCACCCTTGCTGTTTGAATACGAGGGAGACTGCAGAAAGACGTCTGAATGACTCCACTTTCTTTTTTTTTCAAGAGACAAAGGAAAGGCGTGCAAGCAAGATTAGATTATTTCCAATCACATTGTACGTGTGTTGACAGTCCCCTTTCAGCAACAACCAGCAGCTTGCAAAGAGCAAGAGGCAGCGCTGGAAATGCTATTGCCCTAAGTACTGTTTGTGTAACACAGTAACTGCTTATTGGAGTCCTCAAAGCAGCCTTTACATGTTTAATCCCTTGCACTTGAGCTACTCTTAATCAGCTTGAAAGCAAATTCCTGTAACAGAAAGGTTTAATTTGTGTCTGGGACTTTCTGTATTGTACTTAGCCTGCAATGCTGTGTACTTACACGCTGGCAAGCATGTCACGCTGTACAGCTGTGCGGATGGGCAGCACTTGTTTATTCCAGTCACAGATTTTAAATCCAGTGAAATTTCATGTTGGGTCCATGCTGATGGTGTTTGAGGTTTGCATGATTCTTTCTGAAAGGTACTTTTTTCCAGCAAATTCAGCTGTAGCTGACTTTAGGCTTCTACTTCAGCTCTTGTTAGTAGCAGTAGCTAAAGCTCTCCGTGCTTTTAGAAGTAATTAAAAGTTTTCATCTTAACCAATTAAGCTGGAATGGGACGTAGCCCAAGTCACAGGAAGGCTAGGATTTTGCAACACTACAAATGACGGATCGGTTGATTAAAGAGACTGGAATGGCTAAGCTCAGGCTGGTTTTATTTATTTATATTTTTTTTGTTAGAGCAGCTCCAGTGCTTTCTTCCGTCTCTCGCACCAAGTCATCATTCATCCCAGTGAAATCGAGGCATGTCCCACTGTCTGTTCATTTAAGAAGGCCTCTCAGTGGAAGAAGTCCAAAGTGTTTGGTTAGAAAATAAACAAAGTTGGCATGCTGAAAAGGGGTAGCGCTCCGCATGGTGGAGAATGGCAGATGTGATCCAGCCTTCCCAGAGCAGGGCTGAAACATGAATCATTGCTAATGTCAGATTTCCTGTGAAGGGACGAGCTGAACTGACACGCGTTCAGGTTTAATTAAGGTTGAATTATTGGAGCTGACTGTCAAGTCTTAGGCAAATTGGCTCAGCCTGTTATCATTAAGCATGAAAATGACTCTAGGACTTGGTTAAAACAAACACATTTTTGTCTCTAGAACTTTGTAGTGTGGTCTGGTGGCTCCGTGCTTTTGTCAGGGCAGCTGAGGGTGCTCAGCTCTGTGCTGCCTCTGCTCAGAGCAGACAAGGAACCAAAGCACAGAACTTTGTGAAAGAACCTCTGTAAAACCTGACCCAGCTGCGACCGAGAGAATATCCAGTCTCTTTCTTGGGATGTTTCCATGTGTGACTGGCAGTCAGCCTGGTCAATGGGAGGGAATTTATTTGGGTATATGAGTGTGTAGTTCCCCTAGGAGGGGCATGCAGGAGAAACTGCGAAGCTTGGGATCCTGATCAGAATGGGCAACGCCTCTAGTTAAAATCATGAAAATTAACTTTATGAGGGAGTTCAGAGGAGAGAACTCAGAAACTTTTATATGAATGGAGAGTAGTGTTGGACGGGAGCCTTCTGTGATAGGTATCATGAGAAGGATCTTGTTAAGTACCTAAGAAACCAGGTAATTGCACCCTTCAAATTCATCATTTCTTTCATTTCACAGTTATAATGACCTTGAAATTGTCAGGTTTCTGGAGACATCTGAAATACAGGTAGCTAGTGAGTGGGCTTTGGATACAGGCACTGAACAAGCAGGAGTGTTGGTAGAAGAGTATAAAAGGGAGGAAAAAAAAACAGGACATCTGCTCCCAGTGAGCATATATACACTCAGAAATAAAACATGTAGAGTATGTCCATGGCATGGCACTCCACAGAGTTAGGAGAAGTGAAGGGCCTTCAGGTTCTGCTGACAGGCACCATTTGTTTTTGCTAGACTAAAGAGGCACACGCACGAGATGTATTTCCATTTGGGCATCTGCTTTCCAGTTTGTCTCGGTCTGTTCCACCAGAGACTTAGGTGAAACGCCCAGAAGTGAGAACTTCCCCTTTGCCCATGGCAGGTCATGCTCAAGCCAGCCACATGAAGCAGCTTCTCTCTCTTGTGCTGCATCACAGCCATCAGAAGTGGAAACAGCAAAGTCACCGAAACACCTGGCTTCGCCCGCCTTCCTTCCGTTGCGTTGGGGATTTCGCTCTCATTCTTATCCGCATTTGCCCATGATTTCACACTACGGCTTTCCTTTCTCAGTGCTCCTGCTTCTGCTCAACATGGCTATGAAAGGAGAGAAGACATTCTCACTCATGCCTGTAGCAGTTCCACAGGGAAAAAAAATGGGTATTTTCATTAGATGTTGAATTGTCCTCAAGAGTGAAACACAAAAGTGTTAGAGTACTGCAACCTGAGACATGCAAGTTGGCAGCAGAAATCAGTCATGTACCCCTAATGCTAACTAATGCAACCAGGCTGGCTGGTCAATGCAGCCAGCAAGGGAGCATGAGATTTTGCTTTGAGAAAATTGCAAATGAGAACTAATGCCGAAACCACAGGGAATCAATAGTTGTACATAAAGCTGGTCAAACAGCTGTTTTTAATGTGGGACTTTATTGATTCGTTTTGGATCTAATTGACTTTTTACTCAACTAACTTTTGTGGTGCCAGTGTGTTTTGAATATACACCATTAGTCTACATTGCCTATAATTACACGATACGAAGTTTAACTCTGTAGGAGGAGGCCTGTTGGATGGAAGGAGCTAATAGGCT